>NW_012267253.1:14903001-14925100 GCF_000151885.1 Dipodomys ordii | reverse complement strand
CAGCCCCGCGGCTCTGCCCCGGGTGGCCCGAAGGCTCCGAGCGGCCGGCCGGCTGCGCTCCTCCCGCCGCCTTCGCCGCTCCCAGCTGCTCTGGGAAGCCTTCGATTGGCAGAGCTCAAGCTGGGGAGGGGTGGGGGGGGCGGCTGGGGGCGGAGCCTGCGGCCCGGGGGACGTCGGGCGGTCCGCTGCACCTTCCACGGGGGCCGGGACCAGGCTCTCCCTCCTCCGCCACCTGGAGCTCCCCGGCGCGCTCAGCGCTGTCCCGCCCCGGAGGGCAGGGGGCGCGGCTCCTGGAGCGCCCGGGAAGCGAGCGGGGTGGGGCCCGTGCCCGGAGCAGGTGCGGGGCTGGGGACCGCCGGGCTTTGGGAGGCTCGCGCGCGCCACCTTGTGACCGAAGACGCTCCCTTCCCTCTCTCTTCTGCTTGTCCCGGCTGGTCACCAGGCAGGGGAAACAGCTGCTGACCAATAAGTGAAGTGTTTGGTATTGAGGGGGTAAAAAGGGGGTTGGAACTTGAGGGATAACCCGCTGTGTGCACTTTAGAGCATAGGCGAAAAGACGAAGACAAGGGAGGAGGAGGTAAGAAAACCCTAATGCTGTAAAGGACCAAATAGCCTTTCCGGGGCACTGCTATTTGGGGACCATCCTCCCCCATCTCCAGGTCTCATTCTAAAACTCCACCACCTTGTGAAGAAGCTTCAGAAGAAAGTACTGAGGCTTTCCATTTTTTATGTGAAAAGGATCAAAGCCTTTAGGAAGAAAATTAAATTCCTTCGTCTGCTGCTTGCTGAGGCCCTGATTTTAAGGTCAACGCAGCCCCTGCCCTTGGAGCAAAGCAGGGCCCCTTAGGCAAGCTGAAATGCCAGCCGAGGAGATTTCCCTTTTCCTCTTTGCCACAGGCAAGTGCCACTACTAGATCAGCTTTTTTATGGAGGTCATGTCTGGAAGGCAGATCTCTAGTCTCTGGACTCTTTATCTTTGGGCTCCTTACTCTTTGGTGAAGTGGAATGGATGGAATTGGCTATGAAATTATATTTTTTGTCTAAAGAAAGATGCACACTATCCGGAGCGTGACATTTCCTGGATGGGAATCTACACCCAGCCTGGCCCGGCTTCACCCTGGGCCTCAGCTAAGTAGGGTGAAGAGGGAAGACTCTCCATCTGTTGTTAGGGTGAGATCTAAATCTGTCCTTCTACTAGCTCTTCAGTGTGCAGCCCCAGTAAAGCTGTTAAACTGTGGTCAGCTGAGGACTGAGACCTGGTTTTCTGAGAGCAAACAGTGGCCTTGCTGGTCCCCTCAGTTCTACTGAACCAAACACGTGCTTCCCCTTCCTAGTCCTGGCGCTAGGCATTTTTTCTCAGAGCATTTATACTTTAGCAGTGTTTCAGTTACAAATTCTTTGGATCTAGTAGCATCTCACTCTTCTTTCTACCCAGCTCTAGTCAGTATTATACTTCTTTAAAAGTTGGGCAAATTAATGTCACAAGTAAAATCAGACTTGTTTTCATAATAAAGAAGAAAACAAATATTTATTGGGTACCAATTAATAGTTCCTTATGCAGACCTGGGCTCTGTAACTGGAGCTATCAAAAAAAGCAATCATAAATATGTGGCCCTAAGTCTTTCAGTCCTGATGTCTTTGTGGCATATGACATTTAGGATCAAGGAGATTTTACCACCACCCAGGCTTCCCCTGACCCTCCATACTGGCCCTTCTAACTCCAACACCTGCTGTCCACATTAACGAATAGAGTCTCTAGAAAAAAGTCAAGCCCAGTAGCTGCATGTCCGCGGTTGACTGAATAGCTCGTGGCTCTGAACAACCTCCCTACAGAGGGCCCATCCCCTGCCTGTGATAAGACGTTCAAACCTCTTAATCTCCAGCTTCCTGGCCTCCAGAATGGTATGAAATTTCTCGTGTCTATATATTACCCAGTGCTATGTATTTTTCCATAGCATCACAAATAGTTAACACAGTGTCTTTTCCCCTCTATTAACCTCAAAGCTCCTTCAAGACAGGGTGTACGAGTTAGCACTTGTGGAAGGGAGGGGAAGAGGACAGGAAGCAGAGATGGAGGCATGAGCTGGCCAGAGAAACCTTATGCAGATATTTTTTAGTCCTTCCAGTTTGAGATGTCTCATGGCCCATAATAAATACACAAGACCCTTTCCTCTTAAAAGATATGAATTACTGCTTAGTATGTGCTATTGGTGAAGCCAGGGGGGTAGCATGCAGTTTAGAAGAAATGTTTAAATGTAGGATCCTATGGCGCTTTAATAACTTAACATCAAATTTCTGTGAAATGCGCTCCAGTGGTGTAGGTACTGCCGATGCCAGATGTGAGCAAGCTACATAACCAAGGTGGGGTACACCTCCTCGTGTCCGTGTTGCATAGAGGAACACAGGCAGCCAGAAAAACATCTTATGTTGCCCTAACAACAAGCAATTTGTCAGGCAGTACCTCAAAACTCAACATAAATACATTAGACTTTAGCCTCTCGGGCCCAATCCAGAGAAAACAGATATTTAGGAAGCCCATAAGAGAATTTGTGCAGGTGAATAAGGCTACTGATGGATGCCTCCCAAACACCTCCTCTGGGAGCCCCTTAAAGTGCTTCGGCTTATCCACATACTCAGATTGAATGGTTAGGCGCTTGCTGCTCATTGTCTCTTTTTGTTCTGTCGTGTTTGATGGCAGTGACTACCAGGAATGAGCTGATCTGACCAAAGCACAGGAGCACCCAGAGAACAATGGTCCAGCTCCTTGACCTCAAAACGTGGAGATTTCTTGGCTCTTGATAGCAGCAGTTCTGTCCCTTTGCCCATCCCTAGCCACAGCCACACTCTATGGGTTGGATGGAAGCATACATCCATGGAGGAAAGCCCAAACCAGAAGATATTTCTGTGCTTTGCAAAAGAGAGTTAGCATACCTCCGCATAATGATCCTTGAACCAGAAATGCTCTTTGAACGATTAACCCTCCTGCAGGTCTCTGCTCCAAGGACTTTCAACCTCAACTGCATGTTGGAATTTCCGGGATTTCTGGAGAGATTTCCTATTTAATGGGACTGGGATGCAGCCTGCTCAAGGAAGTTGGTGAGCCCCCTCTGTGACTCCAATGGGAAATAGCTTGAGAAGTACTCTGGTAGCTGGTCAAGACGACAGTGCAGCAGAAACAGAAGACAAACCACAAGTACAAGCCACATAGGCATTTTTAAAGCTTCTACTAGTATATTTAAAAAGTAAAAGAGCCACAGGTTTGGGGAATTTTTATTTTATTTTATTTTATTTTATGCTGGTTCTGGAAGTAAACTCAAGGCCTGAGCTTTTTCTTTTAAAGCTAGTGCTCCACCACTTGAGCCACAGCTCTACTTCTGGATCTTTGGTGGTTCATTGAAGATAAAATCACATGGAATTTCCTGCCAGAACTAGCTCTGAACCACACTCCTCAGATTTCACTTTCTTGAGTAGCTAGAATTAGAAGCATGAGCCACCAGTGCCCAGCTTCCATACTAGTTTTAATTATATACTAATTTGATGTATCCAAAATGTTATCATTTCAACATGTATCAACATCAAAATTACTGAGATCTCCTAGTTTTATTTTTCACAAATCTTCACAATATGGTGTTTTACCCTTCCATCACATCTCAACTCAGACACATTTTTTTTATTATAAAGGTTATTACAGAGACGTTACAGTTACATGAGTCAGGTAATGAGTACATCTCCTTTTGAACAGTGTCACCCCCTCCCTTACTCTCTCCCAGTTTTTCCCTCCTGACTCCCCACACACACCCCCAGAGTTGTGTCGTTCCTTTCCAACATAGTGTCCAGTGGGTGTCCCTGCTGAATTGGTTCACCTTCTGTCCCACCATTTCTGTGCCTCCTCTTCCCCTCCCCAAACCAGGTAAACTTATATACAAGACAAAGGGAACAGAAATCAAAAACAGCAATAGAAGGGAATAAATCAAAGAAAGAAGAACCGCAAACAGTATAATAATAAACCTCTTCCATTTCTTTTTTTTTTTTTTTTTTTTGCCAGTCCTGGTGCTTGAACTCAGGGCCTGGGCACTGTCCCTGAGCTTCTTTTTTATTTTTTTTTTGGGGTCCGGTCGTGGGGCCTGAACTCTGGGCCTAGGTGCTGTCCCTCAGCTCTTCAGCTCAAGGCTAGCACTCTACCACTTGCACCACCACAGCACCACTTCTGGCTTTTTCTGCCTATGAGATGCTGAGGAATCGAACCCAGGGCCTCATGCATGAAAGGCGAGCACTGTACACTGAGCCACCTTCCCAGCCCCACCTCTTCCATTTCTTGGAGTTCATTTCGATAAGCATCATTTTGTCTGATCTTAGGCTCATAATTATTGAGCCCTTGCACTCCTCTCCTAAGAATATCCTCCTTTGTTCTCATCATGTGAATGTTTAGAGTGCTGTTGAATTAATCATGTCAGACACATCTTAAGTGCTCTATAGTCAACAAGACTAGTAGTTACCATACTGGACATCACAGATGGAAATTCTCCAGTTTGTGGGGCAGCAAAACAAGACTGGCACCTGTAGTTGGCTAAACAATGCCCCTGTCCCAAAGATGCCCACCATGAGCTAATTAATTCTTGAAATCTGTAAAGATTACCTTCCATGGCAGAACAAGATTCTATAGATGTGCTTTTGTTAAGGATCTTAAAATGGGGAGATTAGCCTAGTTTCTCCAGGTGATCCCAACATGCATTTGCATGGGTCTTAGTAAGAGGGAGTCAGAGGCACATTTCACAGAGAAGGGGAGGCAGTAGTACCACAGAAGCAGAGACCAGAGTGATGTAGCCTCAAGCTGAGGAATGCCAGTGGTCACTAGGAACCAGAAGAGTTAGGAAATAAATTCTCTAGAGGAAAAACAATGGCCCTTCTCATGCCCTAAATTTTAGTCCTGTAAGACTCATTTCCTACTTCAAGCCTCAGTAACAGAATACATTTCTATTGTTTTAAATCACTGAGTTTGTGGCTGCAACAGGAAGCCAGCAGAGCACCATTTATAACAAACCATGACTGTACTGTACTTATCACAGTCATCCTCATTTTATAGCTCCTGGATACCCATTGATCTCTTTTCCTTTTTGTAGGGCAGGGATCTGTCTTATTCATCAGTGAACCCTCTGCTACATCTAGCAAGTGTTTGTTGTAGAGGCTCAGTAAACGTTCAAATGTATCTGAAGCTCAGTCTCTGAGGTGCCTACGTTCTGATGTACACACAGGAAAAGTACAAAAGGAAAGTCGCTTCCTGAAGAGACATCCATCTGGGAACACCGCAGATCACACACAGCCCACATATCCATTGCAACACCTGTCTATCCTGATCACTTGAAGTATTTGAGAAGCCATAACCCTAGGAATAGAGAAAAGGAAATACTAAAAGCAGATATTGCCTGCAAGTCTGACCTACAAGGCAAAGTCCAAAAAGAACTATCTTCTCCTGCCTGTCTAAAGACAACCTACCCCAGCAAAATCTGGGAGACTGAAGTCTCTTCATTAAAATACCTTGAAATACACATGGTGAAGAGTCTTATATCTGAAAACATCTCTTCATGTATTCACCCAGTTTGACTACTTTCTCCTAACACAGAAATCTGTAGCCCAGTGGGTGTGCAAGTCTGATTTTAAAAGTTGCTCTTAGATTAGGAACTCTGCTTTTGATTGTTTCTCAAACATTTCAGGCTCTGACAGCTGTGGTATCACCTGGGATGTTTGTTTCCAGAGCCCTAAAACATTATAACTAGGGACCAAAACCGAGGCATAGTTTCTTTTATGACAGACTTTCCAAGATGGTAGCCAGAGTAAGAGTGGACAAGAGCTTCCATGAATGAGACCCGAGACCATACTGAATCATCTGTGGGGCACATATTGTTATTTTTCAGTTTTATAATATAGGAATGTAAGGCTAGATTTAATACACAATTATATGCCCATGTAAGTTTTTATTATAAAAATATATTTTATACATTTTGTTCTTTAAAGTGATTATATTCTTTAAGAAACGTATGTTCTTGGCCAGGAACATACCTATAATCCAACCTACTTGGGAGGTAAAGATATGAGAATGGTGGTCAGAGACCAACTTAGACAAAATTATTATGCCCGTTTTAAAAAGCAATCGAGAAGCAGAATTACTAGGAGTGTGGACCAAGTGGTATAGTCCTTGCCCAACAAGAACCAAGGCCCTGAATTCAATCCTCATTAGCACAAAAAAGAAAATTATACTCAATACACTCCATTAAAAAAAACTTACATTCAAAAGGAATACTTGGGCTAGGCAGGGTGGTGTATGCCTAAAATCTCAACAGTCAGGAGGCTGAAGCTGGAGAATCGTAAGTTCCAAGGTAGCCTGGGGTACATTAAGACCCTGTATCAAAAAAAAACAATAAGGTGATTTAACTTTAGTTGGCTTACAGGTAAGGCAGGAAGTTCCTAGGAGCCTAGACTACAAGTTAAATGGAGTCCCAGTCTAACCTCTGGTCGTCACTAGGCTGCGGGAGCATGCCCGTGTCTACTCTACAGCTCTCTTTACATGACCTTAAAAATGAGATTGATCATCAGTATGAGACCCTTTTATCAAACAAAGAGAGGATCATGCTTTTGAAAATAAGACCTTGGATATTTTTATTGATGTCACTTGTGCCATTTTATTATCTCTTTCTCTAATAAGTAGGGGAGTTCTAAGGGTTCACTACTACTCGGAGACAAGCCCCCTACTGTAGTCTTGAAACATACTTCCACAGGTAAGGGGACTAGAGAATAGAAATGAGAGGCAACAATGTATTTCTAGCATAACACCACAGGGCAAGGATGGAGAGACATCCTACAACATGTGACCCCAACACTGTCCCCCATACCCAATCAATGACAGGCTGCACATACCACATTGGACAGATGTTCATGACAGAACAGTCTTGATGTGATCCTATGGAGGGCTATTAATTTAAACTTCCCTGGAAGTTCTTTATTCAAGAAATAGCAATACATAAACATTCATTTGATCATCCCAGTGTGTTAAATTGAGCATGAATATTTTTTCTTCTTTTTTTTGGACTTCAGAGTATACTATGAATTTTTTTTTGCAGCAACTAGAAGCAAAAATCTAAATGCTCTTAACAAGATGGATATAATTTAATGTGTAAATGTCATATTTAATAGTAGAAAATATAAGCCAAAATAAAACATGCATAACATAGTATATGCAAGATAAAATCACACATATAACTGGTCACCAGTGGTTCAGTCTATAATCCTAACTATTCAGGAGGCTGAGATCTAAGGATCCAGGTTCAAAGTCAGCCCAGGCAGGAAAGTCTGTGAGACTCTTATTGCCAATTGAGCACTGAAAAGCTGAAAATGGGGAGCTGTGGCTCAAGTGGTAGAGCACTAGCCTTGGGCAATAAAGCTCAAGGACAGTACCCAGTCCTGAACAGGACACACACACACACACACACACACACACACACACAATTCCAAAGAACAAAAATCCTATATTGTCTTCAAAGAAACATGCATATCTAAATATATGTGATGAACCATTAGGAAGAGCTTATTGGGGAAGCTATGGGGAAAAGAGTGGGGATAGGAATGAAAGCAGAGAAACAAGACAAAAAAATCATCATTACATAGATCATGACCTTAATATGACATTGAGTAAGAATGTTATAAACTGGCCAAATGTAAACTGTTGTACTCTAAAATCATTTCCATATTTTTGTGGAGGCCCTCAAAAACATTTATTCAATGTATTAATAAAAATGTGTCCCTCTAAAATTAGTCTTTAGAGCATAGAAAGACAAGCTTCTTTCTGTTGAAGATTGGTTCAAGGACATTCCCAGCCCAGGCTAAATAACTTTTAATGTGTATAATATTTAGCAATTGTATTATGATTTAAGGAGAGTTTTATAATATAGTATTGAGCAAACATTCTAAAATATGCTATGTAAATCCAAGTTTGAAAATAGTAAGCATACACAGTAAAATGTTAATGGTAGTTACCTGAGTTAATGTTAATTCAGTTCATATTTATGAGTGGTTCTGTATGCTATGTGTTTTGACCTTCTTTGGGTGCTTTTTGGTGGCAGTAGTGGTATTATTATTTGGGGTTTTGTGTGTGTGTGTGTGTGTGTGTGTGTGTGTGTGTGTGTGTGATACTAGGGTCTAAATAAGATGTGTTTTAATTGGAAAATACTGTAATAAAAATATCAGTTGGTTTTCCATATTTTGTTTATTATACTATATTATGTCTCAATTGAATGAAAAGATTATTTCCATGCTGGATTCTTAAAATAAAATGTTTTCCTATTATAGACTTCTTAAGTCTTGTCCTATGTACAATCAGTATTTAGGTAGACTTTACTGAGTCACCTTGAGCCACGCTTTATTGTGTCATCGTGAAGCCATGTTAATAAAGAGAAGTTTATTTTGAGATAAGAATGTGGGTAAACAAATATTCCCTAAAATTTTCTAAACCTTAATCAATAATTTATTAAATATCATATAAAGGTGTTTTATTAAATCAGTGGAATCCATTTTTCCATTAAGGTGGGCTTTCTTCATTTCAGTCCTAACAGAATAAAAGAAAAATGAAGCCAGGTGCTGGAGGGGATGTGGACAGAAGGGAACCTTACTGCATTGTTGGTGGGAGTGTAAACTTGTTCAACCACTTTGGAAAGTACTATGGAGGCTCCTCAAAAGACTCCACATAGAGCTCCCCTATGACCCAACAATCACACGTTTGAGCATTTACCCAAATGTTTACAAACAAGACCACACTAAAGCTACCAGCACAACAATGTTTATTGCAGCATTATTTACCATAGCTAAGATATGGAACCAATCCAGATGCCCCTCAGTAGATGAATGGGTCAAGAAAATGTGGTATATATACACAATGGAATTCTATGCCTCCATCAGAAAGAATGATATTGCCCCATTTGTTAGGAAATGGAAAGGCTTGGAAAAAATTATATTAAGTGAAGTAAGCCAGGCCCAAAGAAACATAGGTCCCACGGTTTCCCTTATTTGCAATATCTAGTATATGTCTGACTCAAGCAGAAAAGGTCAGATAAGTTGATGTTAGGGAAATGAACCCTAAGATATGTATTCAAATGTTTTTTTTCTTTCATGCGATTGTTTCTAACACATTTATAAGATTATTTCTTTGTTGCTTTGTATGCCCCCCCCCCACAGTATAACCCCTGCTCTCACTGTATTTGATGTCAGTATAGTTTGTGGAGGGGAAGGGGAAAAACAAATCATTTAAATAGGGATACAGGTGGACCCATTGCAACAATGGGTCGTTATGTCAAAAACGAACTTTACAACTTTCGTGCCGGGGGGGGGGGCGATGGGGGGAGGATGGGAAGGGATGGGAAGGGGAAACAAAGGAGGAGGCTACAATGCTTGATAAGCCCATGTAATTGTAACCCCTCTGTACAGTATTTTCACAATAAATAAATAAATAAGAAAAATCTCAGGAAAAAATCAGAATTATTAAGAAAGACAAAACTGAGAACAACAAATATCTACACATGTATATATCTGAGTATAAAATATAAATATGAAATATTTATATATAAATATGAAATGTACATTTCATCTAAAAAATTGTAAGTGAACAAAAGGTGAGGCATAATTTAATAGAATCAAATTGCATTTCGGATCAATAATTCAAATTAATATAAAATGAATATACAAGGCATAACTTGGTAGAAATTATATAAATTCTATGTCAGAAATAGCAAAAAAAAACTTGAGAAAAATAACCTTATATAGGGATTTAACAGAATATATGTAGATTTAAAATACCATACTTAACCAAATGTGGTAATGCTTTGAAGAATTTATTGTTTGAATGATGTAATAATTAAATGCTCTGGGGTATACAAAACAGTAGAACAAAAACAATTGTAGTCATGATATGTTCCAGAAATTCTGGGCAATTCAGGAAAGGACTGAGTTTGCAACAAATGATTCTGACTTATAGGAAGGTTATTTACTACAGGATGTGTATAGAGTATGACTTTTGAGCAGAGTCACTGACTTCCTTTATTTCAAACTATCTTTTAAAGAATATTTCTACAACAAATAGATGTGAGATACTGTCACAATTGCATTCCTAGTCCCCAACAAAATACAGGCACTTTGCTACATTTACTTAAGCACTGTTAATATCTTCTAGGATAAAATTCATTCATTGGGGTGGGGGGAGAACAGGAAGGGATGGGAAGGGGAAACAAAGGAGGAGGCAACAATGCTTGATAAGAAATGTTCTCATTATCTTGCCTATGTAATTGTAACCCCTCTGTACAGTATTTTCACAATAAAAAAAAATTAAAAAAAAAGTGGGCTGGGAAGGTGGCTCAGTGGTAGAGTGCTTCCTTGCATGCCTGAGGCCCTGGGTTCAATTCCTCAGCCACATAAGCAAAAAGAAAAAAGCCGGAAGTGGCGCTGTGGTTCAAGTGGTAGAGTGCTAGCCTTGAGCTGAAGAGCTGTGGGACAGCACTCAGGCCCAGAGTTCAGGCCCTATGACCGTATCAAAAAAAAAAAAATTTTTTTAAAAGAAATGTACTCATTATCTTGCCCATGTAATTGTAACTCCTCTGTACAGTATTTTCACAATAAAAAAAAAAAGAAGGCAATCATAGACAAGCCAGGAAGTGAATCCTCATGAGAAACTGAATTGTACAATGGCCTCCAGAAGTATAGAAAAATAAATTTCTGTTGTTTAAGCTATTCAATCTATGGCATTTTGTCACAACAGTCCAGTCAGATGTGTGTGTATATTATTAATATGTATGTGTATATACATCTACATATGTTTGGTCTTTGTACAAAACAAACCTGATCAGCTGATTGATTGAATTATAAGCTTCTATGAGCTTGACTATGAATGCAACTCTTCAAATTAGAGACTAATAATATGTAGCACTCATGCTGCTATTCACATTCCTAGTACCTGGTAGATACTACTAATTAATGACAACATTCTTTTCTACGGAATTTTAACTAATCCTCATAATCCTTATATCGTTCCAGGTAACCACTAGAAATTGAGAGAAGTAGATGTTTACATTGAAATCTGTTCGACATTCCCATGCTAGACTGAATGCTTGGATAGTTGCATTGCATTTTTATAGCCTATTACCCTTCATATAATGGGAGCTCAGGAAATACTTAATGAATTAAAGAAACTGTATTCTGAGTATGAACTGATGAAGAAACGTATAAGAAAGTTCCCCATACAATACCTTTAGGTTGTGAATCGATCAATATAAGGTTGATGCTACACAAATACAGAAATGAAAGCATCATGTATACTTTGAATTCTCATCAAGCATGAATAATGAGTCAAATAATGATTGGATTAATAATTCATAAAACAATTCAGAATCCATAATAATAATAAATGGTGCATTGCTATGCATTAAGTTAAAAGCTAGGAAATAAAAGGCACAAAGAACCGGAAAGCCCAGCCACTCACCTCTACTAGCTAGTTGGCATAGTAGATATCACAATATGAGTAGAGCAAGACAAATACCAGCACAAGTGAATGGTTTTGGCAACTGGAGCATAATCTGTTTAGAAGAAGGAAGGAAATGAAGGTTTTGCTTTAAAGCTAAATGTTTACCAATTCTTGAAGAGTTCAATTAATTTTCCGATAACCAAGTTTTCCTGTAGTCATTGGTTGATATATCAGATTAGTTATCAGGATGATAAAGTTGCCTATTTACCAAGTAAGTGCATACTTTCTATGCTGATCATCATATTTTAAACAGACAGATAGAATACTTTTCTATATACTTGAGCAGCTGGGGAGATGCCAGTTCCCCATGAACAAAGTCTTGCCATCCTAATTTTAAATATTCTTATCTTCAATATTAACACATAACACAGAAAAGATGTAAGACTCCCAATTCATCTTTGAAGCCAACATTCTTAGCAATAACAAACTGACTAGTTTCTTACTAGACAGGTACCTCTCAAGCTGTATCTTCAAAAGGAGAAAGGAATTGAAACTGTGAAGTAAGAAAAGATCTGGCCTCCATAGACTAGTGGTAGTGGTGTGGAGTTATTTTCCACAAAATCCAACAACTCATCCATCTTGTATCAGTAGACTAATCCAATATGTTTTCTGACTGGTTTCTCATTCTGAAAGCTTACAATCTTACTCACTTGTGTAATGCAATTTCCCCAGAATAAGCATAAAGCTAATTGAGGAACTAAATGACAAATTTGTCAAGCCAAACAAGATGTTCATAGTTCCTTTAACATTCAAATTTGTGACCAGATTATTTGATTTGATATAAAGGCAATAATCACACCTTACACTCCAAATAACATTAAAAATCAATGTGCAGCAGAAAAGTTAATTAAGATTATGAAATATTAATTATCCTTTTTGATCTTTTCATTTTAAAACTCCATTCACCCTTCCTTTTCTCTGTTTCCAAAACTGTACTATCACAGATACATCTGAATTTACAAAGTTGTAATCAGTGATATTTACAATATAACTCTGCAACACACACACTGAATATTCAATGAGAAACGACACACTGCCCAGCAGCTCCTCTATTATTGATACTCCTGCATATCTAGAGAAATTGTAAATTCTTACATGTATATGAAATTAAGTTTGCAATCACATATAAAGTTAAAATGCCTGGTATTTCAAGCCTCGGGACATAATAAGAAAAGATATTGTCACCAAAGGTCTATCTAAAATGATTCATTTCAAAGGTAGCCAAATACTTTGCCCAAGAAGGATCACTGAATTCATCTCCAGAGTAGGTCCCACATTACTAAAATCCACCTGTCTGTGTTTAGGAGCAGATTCCATTATTCACAGGTTTCCCATTTTAATTTTTTGGCTTTGTACTTGGTGCACATATATTGTATGTACATCTGGCAACTTACTGCTGTTTACTCCCACCAAAGCTAAAGGAAGAAAGAGTTTATGTAAATGTGTGTATTTAAAATGTACAATGGTAAGACATCTTCATACCTACTTTTTTAATACACAACAGGTATCACTGTTAAAATTTCAGAAGAGGTGGTTCCTATTTAATTTTACTATATTTTTCAGACCACACAAAAGTTGTATTTGATGCTTTTGGTACATTGGAGGACCAATATATTACACACAAACTGAGTTGAAATGGAGAAGCTACCCAGTGTAGATGCCCTTTGTCCCAGATCTGATATTGTAAGAGATTTTATTTATCATGTGGAAAACATCTAGGGTGTTGTCCTTAGAAGGAAAGATGTGAATATCCTAGAACCAATTAAGGGAGCCAAGTTTACTTATGAAAGGATTTAGAGTACTCCACTTCCCAGGACCAAGAAGAGAAACTGTCGTGTCCCCCCTACACACACACACACACACATACACATACACACACACGCACGCACACACGCACACGCACGCACGCACACATACACACCTGTCCAAACCCACCCTGCCACACCTCTACATTCTCAGGGATCTATACTCCAAATGCCTATAACTCTGCCTATAGAATCCCCTCTGGTAGGGAGCGGGCACTTAGCTCTGCTCAGGGCACTTAAAGAGTCCTGGATAACTAATGCCTCCCGGAGAAGTCCTTAGCCAATAAGCCATGAAGATATGATACACAGCTGCTATGTTCTTTGCTTCTTAGCTGGGATAATCCTGAAGGCCATCCACACTGTCTCCTTAGTCCCCAGGAGAGTTGTGCATCACCTGACGAGGCAACTCGCTTAACTCACTGTCCTTTACTACCTCTGATCATTTCCCCATTTTGCTCCTCAACATTCCTCCCAAAGTAAGTGCCGTAAGTAAGTCAAACACTTAATGTTAGGGGTCTGTTTCTAGGGGATCAAAATGAAAATCTGATGGTTATTTACTGGACATTTAGACACAGTGGAGTGAAGGCAGTGGTCCATGAGGTGATGATATAGGCTTTTATTTAAACAGAATTACAGAAATAATAAAGTTATAGAATTCTTACAAGGAAGTTTAGAAATTACACAGGCTAACCTTGTGACCTAATGTACTAAATAGCACAAGAAGAAGTATACCTATAGTTAATGGGAGAAGCAAGGCATAAATGCTAAGGGAAAGGTATAAAATCCCTTGTAATCAGAAAGGCAAAGATAAGCATCAGCTGGGACAGATAAAGGTAAGTTTCATGGAGGAGACGATAATTTCATTGAGCCTTGAAATGCATGAAATACTTTAGTGCATTTCAATAGAGAGTAGAGGGGCATTTGGTTTAAAGATATTTAAGAGCAAGAGAAGAGAAGCCATGATTAGGAAAGAGTTTCTGGTCCTTTTTCTGAGGTGTGCAATCTAGATGAGCCAGTGGCTAGGCCAGTGAGGGACAACCAACAGAGAACAATGGATTCTCCTTCCTAGCACAAAACCAGATCTGCAGACACTTTTGGTGGAGACACTTCTCTCATTTGTTCTAATAATAACCACAAAAATGACTTCTTAACATGAGACCCACCCCAAGTATTCTGATGGTCTACACTATTGGGACTGGCCCTTGTCTAGTTTCCTGTACATCTCAAGGCTGATTTCTGAGGAACTGTGAGGTAGTGTTTCTGCTCTTACACACACACACACACAGAGAGAGAGAGAGAGAGCAGAATGGACCACTGCTTCCACAGCTTCTGTGGTATGGACTCAGAAATAAGCTCAGTGAGGACATTCAATCACCATCCCCACTCTAAAATTTATTGAATATCAGATGAAAGAATTTTAGCTCCAAACAGCTAAAACAAAAAAAGGGACTTATAGTCAAATCCCGAAGTAATTCATTGAATCTATGGAAGAGCTCATTAGCCATGAGCAGCAGAGAAGGCAAGTGCTGAGGGCCTCAGAGGAAATAGACATGCACATCTCCTGGGTTTTCTCCAGCCCACCTTCCTGTCTTCTCCCTGGGGTGTTCCTCATTCCATGAGGAATAGGTGAACATAACCTCGCAGTATCAAACCCACACTTGAAAACTCACAGGAAAGAGAGGTGCACGCTGTCTAGACTCATCACGTGGCTTGTAAAGTAGGGGTTTGCTAAAGGACTGCAGTGCTCATCCAGATCCCATGACCAGAGTTGGAAAATAACAGTAGTTTTTCCCAAAAAAGAGAGGAGGGAAGATAGAATTTGGTTGGGACATAGCCAGTGGTTGAAACTCATTGTGGTCTGCTACTTCAATTACAATACAGGTGGAACTAAGAACAGAATTTTGAGCAAAAGAAGAGCAAGGGGCTTTCAGAAGTGTTATACTTCGTATTTGTAATGTCTCCAGAAGGCCCATGCATTGAAGGCTTGGGATATAGAAGGTAGCATGATGGGGAAGGGTAGAAACTAAGGCAAGCAGTTCTCTTCTGCCACACACTTCTATCCATGATGTTCAGCCCTGAGTAGCAGAGCAAGTGACTATGGACTGAAGCCTCTGAAACTGTAAACCAAAAGAAAGTTTTACTCCTTTAAAGGTGTTCCTCTCAGGCATTTTGTCACAGTGACGGAAAGCTGGTTGTCACACTGTACGTGTTCACACTGTGGCAGATTCCACTTCCAACTTCTGTATGAGGTTTGATGTTAGCAAAGCCAGGACTTTCTCACTCAGCTCCAATAACACATGAAGGTGGCAGTGAAATCACAGACCCACAGGACCATTGCCTCCAATTTACCAAACTAACTCAACAGCCCCAAAGCTCAGAACTCTTCTGCAAGGGCCAGGCTGCCATCCAAAGCCAAGCCAAGCCCAAATTCTCATCTTTTCTCTTATCTTGAGAATATTTTCCAGCTAATTTATATCTTTCTAGGACTTGGTTAATAGAAAATATATCAGTATGATCAATGATAGTGTGTCTTAAGGTACATACCTGCTAAAACTAAAGATCTCCAAAATGAACATTTTACTCTGATAATCTTCTTTCCTGGAGACTGGCAGACAAGCTACATGTGGTGGCTGTTCACCACACAGAGCCATTGCTGACCTTGATGTGACATCCAGGATAGTTTAGCAGACTTCCCGAAACACAAAGACCTTTCTGCAGAAAAGAATACAACTTTCAAAGTCCTTCAGTGACAACAGTGTTCTTCACCTGAATCTGTGCTTTCAATGAACAAAATGGAGAATATGTATCTAATCTAATATGCATCTATTAGATGTGTCTTGTGGGACACATTAAATCAACCCCTTACTCCAAACACAGGTTGGCCAAATGCAATTGAAATCCAGTCTAAACTGTGTAGAAACCAAAAGCAAATGAATTTTCAGCTTCTCTTTCTGACTTGTACAGAGTTCTCAAAAAATACCAAATGTTCACTGCTTTCTGATTTTAAAAACTGTCTGCTGGATGAGCAGAATAGTTCAATAGCTATGTACATATGACCATATAAAATGATGCTGAGTGAAATGAACTCCAAGACATGTACACAAGAGGCTTTTCTTTGTTGTTGTTGTTGTTTTAATGTACTATGTGATTTCTTTTTTCCTTTTTGTTCTTCTCCTTATGGTATATCCCTTCTTGTCACTGTATTTAATTTGAGTACCCTGGTTTTGTATATACGTTTGTCTGAATTAGGGAAGGGAAAGGGAACAACAGAATGGTGAGACAAAGGACAAGGGGGAACCAATGCACAGTGATACTCACTAGACAATATGTTGGAAATGATGTGTACAACTTGAGGTGGGGGTTGGGAGGGAGGGAAAGTAGGACAAAAGTGAGGGAAGGGGTAACAAGTTTGACAAGAAATATGCTTACTACCTTACTTATGTAACTGTAACCCCTCCATACATCACCTTGACAATAAAAAAAGTTTTTACAAAAAAAAAGAAACTGTCTGCTGATGTCTTTGTTTTCAGCTACACTGTACAAAGTTACGAAGTCTGGCAATTCTTTATCTTACCACTCTCCTAGCCACCTTTTTCTCCTCATGCCTGCAGGCACATCTTTAGTGTTCTAGATCAGGGACCAGCCAACTAAGGCCTGAGAGCCAAAGCTGGCTCTCCACATGCTTTTGGTATGTAAAGTTTTACTGGATCATAACAGTATTACAATATTCATTCATTTATTTGCTTTCTGTAGCTGATTTCATACTCCAACAGCAAAGCTGTGTGGTTGAGACAGATTGGTCCACAGACTCTGTGTGTGTGTGTGTGTGTGTGTGTGTGTGTGTGTGTGTGTTTTCCTGAGGAACAAACCCAAGGCTTCATGCACATTAGGCAAATACTCTAACATTAAACTATTATCCTATCCCTAAAGCTTAAGATATCTATTATCTTGACCTTTACAGAAAAATGTTCATCTGTGCTTATCCTATACTGTTGCAGCAGGTTGGCCCTCTATTTTCTCAGTTTTTCATATTTAAAAATATATATCTAGTACTCATTATGTCTTGAATTTCCAATGGCTCTCATCTCTCTCTCTCACACACACACAGACACACAGATACACACATACACACACACTTTGTCTCTTAGTCTTTTTCTCCTCCTCCCCCCTTCTAGGTCCCATGGTTTCCCTTATTTGCAATAACTAGTATATATCTGAGACAAGCAGAAAAGGTCAGAGAAGATAATGTTAAGCGAAATGAACCCCAAGATAAGGTACTGTGTGAATTTTTTGTTGCTTTGTATGTCCCTCCCCCACGGTATAACCTCTGTTTTCACTGTATTTGATAGTATAATTTGGGGAGTGGAAGGGAAAAATCAAATTGTTTAAATATGGATACAGGTGGACCTATTGTTATGTTAAAAAACGAACTTTACAATTTGGGAGGGGCGGGGCAGGGATGAAGTTGTGAGATGGGAGGGAAGGGAGGGAGGGGAAAAACAAAGGAGGACACAATGCTTGATGGGAAATGTATTCATTACCTTGCTCATGTGATTGTGACCCCTCTGTACAGTATTTTCACAATTAAAAACTTATTTAAATTTTTTCCCTCTACTTAGAATAAACTGCCTTCATTCACCTTACTAGAGCATCACTGAGCTTTCTTATTCCTTAAGGCATCAAACCCTTCCCACTCCAGGCCAATCAACTACTGTTCCCTTTCCGTGCACCTTTCTTCCCCACTCACCATTTTGGAAATAAAGATGACTCACTATCCTCTGAACAACATCTGACCACCTTCAGGTCTGTTTCAATGTCACCTCCTCAGAGATGAAGCTTTCTATCACTTTGTTCTGTTCTAGAACCTGTTTTCTTATCATATAGACTAAAATTAAGCATATATTTGTTTGCCTATTGATAGTTTTCTATCATTTTGAACATAATAGCCATAGGAGGCCAAGGATTGTGCCCATTGTATTTATACCTCTACACCTGTCAAAAAGTAAGCACTCAAATCATGAATAAATGATCTTCTTTTATTTCCCCCCCCCCAAATAATCATTCTCCTGCTTGGCACAATTTAGCTCTATTTTCCAGCCCTAGTTATATGCCTCCCTCTAGGTAAACTGAGCCCCCCATAAGCTCCCAAATCCCCAACACACCTTTTCACTCCTGGGCCTCCATCGTCTCTCCAGAGCATTGCCTCCTCTACAATTTTTTAATTAGGGAGATATTTCTCTTCCAGGTTTAATTCAAATAATTAGTCTATGAAAGTATATTATAATGAAAACAGTGTGACTAGTATAAAATCAAAGACACATTTCTTAAGGATGATCCTTGGAGAACCTTTAATGTAGTTTTATATCTTCATGCCAAAATACAAATCAATCCTATGTAGGCTATGCTATAGAACATTCCAACTCTGATTCCCTGGGAGGTTTAAGTCAGGAAGATATTTTAGAATATGGATGGATAGATTACATGATCTTTAGGCTATTTTCTGTCAATATTTCCTCAGCTGCAGTTTTCAAAATAGTTGAGTACTAATGAATACTGACACCACCCCCATTCTCTTTGCATTGAACTGAGCTGGAAATACGACCCATATGACTCATAAGCAAGTTCTCCCTGGTGATGGGTTGTCTACACCTGCTCCAGAGATGCGACCTCCTGGAAGAAGTCTGAAAGCCAAGCAATTGAGTCTTAGCTCTCAGGCTTCGGTTCAGGCAGCCTCAGCACAAACCATTTCCCCTAGCCCCTTCCTTTTATTACATGGACTTTAAACAAGAAACTTTATCTGATTTCCTCAGAACTCTGGAGCCCAGGGTCTGTGTCTTACCAGGCTCGCTTTCCTCTGTGAATCTCTCTGCCTCCAGGAAAACTTGATCACTTCTCACAGGGTTACAATCACTCTTCACCTCCCTTTTGGTTAAAATTAGACCCAATACAGCCATTGTGCTGGCTAGCACAGACATCACTGATAACAAAAAGAAAAAATACCTATCTGTAAATCCTTGAGGATTCACAGTACAGACAAGGACGCATCAATTTCCACACAAAGGGGCAAGCAGAAACACGCTGGTGGGGAAGAGGCAGTGAGGGAGGGCATGCAAATGGAGGGAGAAAGAGTATAGAAATGAAGTCATGGGCTGGGAAGGTGGCTCAGTGGTAGAGCGCTTGCCTGGCATGCATGAGGCCCTGGGTTCGATTCCTCAGCACCACATAAGCAGAAAAAGCCGGAAGTGGGCGCTATAGCTCAAATGATGGAGCGCTATCATTGAGCTGAAGAGCGGAGGGACAGCGCCTAGGTCCAGAGTTCAGGCCTCATGACCAACAACAACAAAAACCCACAAAAACAAAAAAGTGAAGTCATTATATGTGATATACTATGTAAAAATTGATCTACTATATAACTTGAGGGTAGGGATGGAAGGAGGAAAATGGGAGAGAGTGATAGAAGAGGTCACAGTGATCAAAATGTGTTGTACTAGCCAGGGACAGTTGCTCATGCCTGTAATCCCAGCTACTCAGGAGACTGGGGTCTAAGGGTCATGGTTTGAAGCCAACCTTGAGCAGCAAGCAGGAAAGCCCATGAGATTCGTATCTGTCATTAACTACCAAAAAGAAAAAAGAAAAAGCCAGAAGTGGAGCTGCGACAAGTGGTAGAGTGCTAGCCTTGAGCAAAAAAGCTCAGGAACAGAACCTAGGCTCTGAGTTCAAGCCTGGGACCAGCACAAAAGCAAAACAAAATAAACAAAATGTAACCTGATTCACGGAGTTGTAACGTTTTTTGTATAACTACTTAATAACAAAATAATTAAATAATAGAAAGGGGAAAAAGAGCAAGGCTACTGACAAGACTGTCCAAGTCTAGCCAACAGGAGAGATATGAAGTCTAGCCCAGGATACTGTCTCAGGATCAATTAATTCATGATTAATCAAATGATCACTGGATACAGTGAGCACCCTCTTTTGAGGAGAGGACCAAAACCTCCGTCATTTCCTAGCTGGAGAGTGGGGAGCCACTCACCCTCTCTGAGCTCCCACTACTAATCTGTTGATCTCAAAGGTCTTGGCCATTTGAAAGTTTCAGGATAGATTATTTCCCAGTTATGGTTAAAACAAAATATATTATCAAGGAAGCATATTAGAATTCAAATAAAAATTTTCCAGTGGTAAGCATAATATAGATTTCCCATCTCTTTTCATGTTTTCTTTTAGTTCACGTTAGTCAAGTTCTCTAAGCATTCATTCACTTCTTTGCTATGAGCCTTCTTGTTTAAAAAAAAAAATTGTTGTTGTATTTCACCAGTAGGTGGCACCCCATTACAAGCTTTTTGCCTGCAGCTTCCTTTCAGAAAGCCTAGAAAATAAATTCAGAGTTAAGTGACTGTGGTGAGTATTTGTTTATTAAAAACAGGTAAGAGGATCCTTATATATTAAGCATGCATCTAAAATATTCATTTTATTGTGTCTCTAAAATTTTAAATAATTGCTATATGTTAGAGATTATAAAGTAATTAGGATGCTTGAGGGAAGTAGTGACATTGTTCAAAGAGAAATGTACTCATTACTTGACTTATGTAACTCTATAACCTGTCTGTACCTCTCCTTTATAATCACAATAAAAATAAAAGAAATACAGACATGTCAGACTGCTCTGTAATAGAAATGAGTCTTTAAAAGATCAAAAAAAAAAAAACACTTTCACAATGCTATTTAAAACCATTTAGAAAATCCTCTTCTGGAAAGTGCTTCCAGGGTCAGGTTCTTGCCTATATGAGCACAGTAGTCTCCGTGTTCCACTTCTGAACATGCTTTTCTAGCAGCTACATCTTCCTTGACAATTTTCACATTCAAGAGATATTCTTTCCCTTGGAAAGGCTATTCCAAATATTCCTCACTGAGTGAAATCTGGCCATCAACTTTTAAGTATTTTGGAAAGAATAAAACTGACCCCATATAATCTCTCTCTACTGGGTGCTTTTTGCCTAGGGTAGTGCATGACCTATATTGCAGGACAATTTACTCATATATATATATACACACACACACACACACACACACTCACACACACATATGGTCACACACACATATGGTTATTGTAACAATGATATGCGGAGGGGTTACAGTTATATAAGTCATGTAATGAGTACATTTTTGTGAAAAGTGTCACCCCCTCTCCCAGTTTTCCCCTTCCCCTCCCCAGCCACGAGTTCTATAGCTCATTTTCAAGTGTCTAGTGTCACTGCTGCATTTGTTCAATCTTTGTCCCACCATCTCTGTGCCTCTCCTTACCCTTTCCAAAACAGACAAAGTTACAAACAAGATAAAAGGTAAAGAAAACAAGAACAGCAACAAAGAAAAAATTCAAAACCTCTTGTTTCTCTTATCAGTTAAGAAAAAAATGAAATGGGAAGAGATTCTAGCATTGGGGAAAAGAATGGGCTCCAATAAGTTTGAATTTACTTTCTTGGAAAATTAAGAAAATAAACATCTCAACAGTCTCAGCGCATGAAGTCTAGGCCCAGACGGCAGCCAAGCCATGACATAGGAACTATGCAGCATCCAGGATTGGTTTTGTTATTGTTAGCTCAGACATGCCGCTTCTGGGGCAGAACAAACCACCTGATATTCTGGGAACAAGAAAGAACATTTTTTTTCTTTTTCTTTTTTTTCTTTTTTCTTTTATTGTGAAAATACTGTACAGAGGGGTTACAATTACATGGGCAAGATA
>NW_012267253.1:14879926-14902171 GCF_000151885.1 Dipodomys ordii | reverse complement strand
CTGGGGTGAGGTGGTATCTCAATGTTGTTTTGATTTGCATTTCTTTTATGGCTAGGGAGGTTGAGCATTTCTTCATGTGTCTATTGGCCATCCTAGAAAGAACAATTTTTGATCTTACCTGAGTACGATCAACTTCCTTTTTAGAAGGAAAAGAGTCCTGATCCCCTGAACATTGCCATCCATCATCTCCATGCCTGGAGAGAGAATGTGCAAATGTGACATCATCAGTGCGAAACAATAACCTACATTGCAGACATGGCTGACGTGCCCTTCTGCTCTCAGGGACCCCACACTCCACATACTAACAATTCCCAAAAATCAGTGTCCTACTTATTGTGGTAACTGTCATTCTCCTTCGATGCTATTGGGTTTAGACAAGACATGGGCCACCATGCACTCATGCTACCAGCTATAACTTCCCACTCTCTATCATGGAAATTAACCTATCCCCTTCATTTTCCACACTCAGGTCTGATAGAGAACATCAAGGAGTTTGGGATCATATTTGGAAGTCATTGGGCTATGTTAACCCTAAAGGTGAGTTAAACAGACACCTGGTAATAGAAGCAATTAGGTTTTCAGTTGCTTACTCTATATAGGTGTAGGATTTTAGTGAAGCTCTTCTTTATCTCTACCTAGTGATCTAAGCCTGCTCTATGCTTTCATTTGTCATGTTTTCATTTGTAGTTTAGTTGGTAGTAGAACTAAGACAAAGGTCTCCAAGATTAGGTTTCTTTGGATAAATCTCCATTGATTCTGAATGACTTTCATCTTAACCATTAAACTTGTTTTCTCTACAGAGAATGACAATGATAATTCAGTCAACACCTGTAATACCAGTTAAGTTTTCTTTTCCCTAATATTTATTGTTCCCTTTGTGATGTCCCTATTTAAAGCACTTATTAACTTGCTTAATCCTGAAAGCAACCTTACCTGATTGGTATAATTATTACCTCCATTTTTTTTTCAGAAGAAACCTGTCATACTTCATCTCCTGTGCCATAAGCCAGAAAGAAAATCAAATATTCATCTTTTAAATTCATCCACACTAGTTTATGAATCAAATGATGTGACCTTTAATGAAGTACCAGCTGAAGCAGGTCATTAGAAGCCAAAAAACCCCAGGGAAGGGGCTTGGCCTCTGGGGGACATTCTCCCTGAACTCTACTCAGAAATTTCAGATTCTACTTTGAGGAGTTTAATTAGTAACACATGAGCAAAGGCCAGACTCCAAATAGGATTATAGAAGAAAAAGAATCAAAAATTTTCTATCTCTGTATGTTGGTGGGTCAATATTGTCTTCCAAAAAAGTGACTAACTATGCCATTGCTAGGGGCTGGGGAGAGGTCAGGAGAATGGAGGGGCTTTCTTCAATCAGGAAAGGATTAGGAGAACTGGGCTGGGCTAATCATTTTGTCTTGCTGTTTTGCTTCCAATTATCAGAGACTCCAGGGTCTCTTGTCTCGCTTAAGACTCAGCAGACCCTTGTTTCCATTGGCTCTATTTCCTCACAACCCTGAATGGGCAGAATATACCCCTCAGAGTCTATATCACCTAGCTGGTTTTAGTTCAAATCCCCGAGTCACACAAAAGTAATAAAGTTATATATATAAAGCAGAACTGAAAGGAATTGCAGGAGTCCCCTCTCATCTGTGGGAAATACATTCTAAGACCTCCAATGGATTCAGGAGTGTACATAGTAACAAACACTATATATACTATTCTTTTCTGTATATATGTAAGTATGAAAAAGTTTGACTTTTTAATTAGGTACAATAAGAGATTAACAACACTAACTATGATATAAATGATTGTAACAGTATACTTATAATAAAAAGGTTTTCAACATCACTATTTTTGCATTCTGGGGCCATTATTAAGAAACACAAGGATCATTTGAACATAAGCAACATCTATTGGATCTGACAACCAAGGCTAAGTAACTAATAGAAAAGTTATGTATACAACATGGACTACTCTGGAAGGCCTGATCAGGATGGCTCCATGGTTAGTTTACCATACTTGAATCTCTCTTCCCCCAACTCTTTACATCAGTTTTTACGTGTTCTGCTGAGTCCCTGCCTTTGCATCCTATAGTAAGGGAATTTAAATGTGTTCTTCCACCATCAGGATTTCAACTACAGACTTTGTCCTTGATTGTCCTTTGGGTTCACTGGATTTGCTATGGGCACTGAAAGAAACTCACAGCCCTAGATTTGACCCTGCAAATCCAAACCACTCCCCAGATACTTAGTTTATCAATATAAGTCTTTCCTCTACGCCGCTAGGCCTGAGATTTAGGATCTCTAGAATCTACTACTAACTCTTCAACTTCTTCAGTCTTGAGTTTTCTAGATTAAAATGGGTATATTCCTTACTCTCGCCGATTTTATAGTATTTTGTTGATTAAATAACTATAGACTCTTGTCAACTAAGTATCATTTTCTATGGTATTTAATATACTTGGAAATACATCAAAAACTCATGATGAAGACTGTTGTAATCCTAAGAACCATTTATGTTATATAACATTGTCCTGGATGTTTAAAAATAGTTCCCTGAGTTTCACACTTAACAACTACAACAGAAGCAGACAGCTGATTTAATTCCCAGCATAAAACAAACAAAACAAAGTTGACCTAGGCAAGCAAAGCAATTAGAAAAAGTTAGGTAAACATGTTGAGCTATTTAAAAATACAAAAATAAGTTCTAAAATTGTTTCCCAGACTTGGGGATATTTAGGTCTCCAACTTGGAGCCTAACACAGCATTAGAGAACTACCCATAAACACCGTTTGGTAATAAGAAAATGATAGCTATTATTACTCCAAGACAGAGGAGTAGATAGTAAAGACATCGCTGACCAGAAAACTGCTAAACAAGATTAATAGAAATCATCCCCCAAATTCCTGTTTTCTTGTCTCGTGCTCAGCTGATTTCCCCCTGACATCTGAGTCAGCCCTTGGCATCTTGGAGGGCCTTGTTTGGGGTTGAGATGCTTCTAAGTTTTGGAAATAATGTTTTCCAATAGGATGAGTCTTCATCTAGCAATGAGACAAGCTTTCTGATAAACACTCGATCCTTTACTGTATCTTTCATTTGCTCTGCCTCCCAATTTTTATTTATGTCTCTCGGGGACAAAATTGATTCAGCCTTTTTAAAAATAAAGCACATCTGTTTAACCTTGCTCAAAAGCAACTTCTACTGCCCTATTTATTTTAATAATGCATATGATCTACTAATGAAGGCTGAACTGCAAAGATTAAACTGAGGAAATCTCTCCCTAGTCATTCTTTATCCATTAAACACGTGTGAATCTGTGATGATCTCGGCTTCCTGGTGCCTGATGACTAATTGAGTTTGAGACTGTGGCTGTCAGATGGTGCAAGAGACATGATTTATGCTAGGCATATTTTTGGTCCCTGACATACCAAGCTTTGGAGAGACTAAAAGAAGTTATTACTATATCAGGACTGTGACAATAGGCAGTTTCTAACAATGGAATTATCCTCCAGTTACTAGCCAGTCTGCTTAATTGAAAGCATTGAGTTTCTATCTTTGCTTTCACCTGCTGCTCCTGGGCAGGTGATTCTGCTCCTGGGCAGGTGATTCTGCAGATTGTTATTTGCATTTATTTCAGTGGTAACATTTATTCTGTCCCTTGTTATTCTTCCCTGAGATCTTATTGATGCTGCCAATGGGAACCATAGAAAAAAAGAGTATCAGGAAAGAGCCAGCTGCCAGGGTGGCTTACTGTTCAGATGATATATGCCCCCCCTCTGCCCTCTCTCTGTGACAACTCAGGACAGCCTGGTTACCCATGGTGGAAGCCAATTTCCAGCCCATAGCCTGATTGTCACTGCTCTCACTGGGGACTGCAAAATGGAAATAAGTAAATGGAAGTTTGCAGCTTGATGTGTGAACTGGGTTTATAAATTACTGTCCTCTTGAGGGAAAATAGAGAAGCATATGGATAGAGTGAGATAGATTTTTTTAATTGTTTTACAACAATCACAGGATGCACAAGTCAGAACTGAAATTACATCTACCCGTCAGCCTTAGAAATAACAATAACACTTAAAATGCTGAATACCAGTGACTGTGTGTTTGCTTGTTTAATCACAGGGATATTTTAATCCATTAGCCAATCTGGAACACTGATCACAATGCAGAGCTCTCTGACTGATGTTCGTGATACTGAGTCCTCAAATGTTCTGCTTTCCCTGGGTGCTGTCTCTCATAGATCTAAGAATATTCTCACTATTTTCTTTCCATTGATAATCTCCTCCAGGCTCCATCACTCTCCTACTGTCAATCCTGCCCACAATGTCAATAGCAGAGCACCACAGCACAGCTCACCTCTCTCTACCTTAGCTGCTGCTCAAAGTTCACAACATTGACTCCTTCAAGGCTTTTCTGATAATCTATAGTTAAACGGTCTTCAGTGGAATACATGGAGATGAAGGCAAAGCACCTCTACACCTTAAGCTCTATAAAATGAGGAATCCAAAGGCCAGGAATCAGCATCTCAGGGCAACAATGAGTTTTCATCTCCCTACCTGGGAGATGAAAACTCGTTGTTGCCCTGAGATGCTTCTGTTCCCATGAGGTGTCAGCCTTCAGATTGCACCTACAATTCCTACAGCCATTCTCAATATTGTATGCTTCCCTATGAAGGGCCCCTTTCTGCTTTTTCCAAACAAACTTGCACAGAGCATCCATAAGCAAGAACTATGTAGATACCAGGTTATGGCCCTCAGCCCTAAGAGAAACAAATACAACTCAAACATTAAAACAATTTACATAGGTAGGAATTTCAAACAGGAAGGAATTTCCAGGGTGTATCCAGTGTTTGAGACAATATTTTCAGAACTCTGACTTCATTTGTCAGCCTTCTATTTGGTCTTTCTGGTCTTGACTTTGTTTCAAATAACACTCTCCTTCTTTGATGGCAAAGAAGGCCCAAAGCAGCTCCAAGTTTACTTCATCTTTGTAGCTACTAGTCGCTATATATATATATATATATATATATATGTATATCCAAATTCCAATGAAAAAATCGCAGGGCGGGCTCTGATTAACCTAGCTTAATCATTTACTATCCCTGAATTTTTTACTATGTGGAGGAGGACTGTACATTCCAATGAGTCATCGGCCATGTGTCTATCCTAAAGCACTGGTAATGGACTCTTCATTAAAAACAGGGGTTCTGCTAATTCTCTAGGTATGTTAAAAGACATGGGGGAAAACACCTATAGTAATCAATGAGAGCCATTCACTAAGCTGATTTAAATTCCTTATTCTAGAAAATGAGGTCCAGAATAGAGAAGCTTCCAGTATTAATAATAACCTAGATTGGGCACAGGAGCCTACTCTTATAATCCCAGCTACTTAGAAGTGAAGTAAGGAAAAAGAACAGATCTCAGTAAGTCACCTCATTTTCACAGCCATCCTGATGCCTAACCAGGTTGGTGGGGGCTGTCCACAGCTTCCATGGCCTAGAGGGAGACAAGCCTTCCTTTGAGTCACAGATAAACCACATAGATCTTTCACTGTGGTGGCAATTTCAATTTATTCTTCTGTGAAGTGCTAAATGATACATAGTCTTTGCTCATTTTTCTTTTAGGTTGTCTTTTAAGATAATTTTCTTAGGATTACTTTTATATTTTAGATACTTCTTTTTCTGTAGAGGATTAGTTGACTCTAAAAAAGTCTCTGTCCAGTACCCGAGTCACCTAGGTAACTGGCACACCCAGAGGCAATCACCTCCGCATCTGAGGTCACCCCCAACACACCTTTGCATCCAGTGTGGCCACACCCTCCCTCACCTGGCCATGCCCTTTCCCCCACCCCTTCCCTACTTAACCCCCGGTGGGACTTCAGCCTGCCCCCTTCTGCCATGCACTTCTCCACCATGCACAGCCGGACAGCAGTTTTGTAATGCAATAAACTTCTTTTCCTGCCTGAATACTACGTGGTGTTCTCTTTGTGGTTATCTAATTAAACCTACCTATTTAATTTACGGAACAAAGAGCAGATATAGTATAAAATAAGTATATAAAATTTGTAGTATTTATTAAATCATTGAACACTCAAACCTAAATTTAGGATTAGAATTATGGACTAAATATGGGCTAAATGTTTCCATCCCCTTAGAATTCATACACTGAAACTTAGGCTGCAATATGATGGTGTGGGAGGTGGGACATTTTGGAGGTAATGGGGTTGGGAAGACATGGCCCTCATGGGACTCATGCCCCTTTAGAAAAAGCCTCTAGGCAGCTCAGCTCCCTCAAGCTCTTTCTGCCCTATGAGACACACAGCAAAAAGTTGGCTGTCTGCAACCTGATGGTATGATTTCCATGCCTCAGAACATGCCTACCTATTCTATGGCTCCTTGTTTGAACACCTGGAGTTGATTGACTTCATTAGTACTCTATCTAGATGTCACTTCAGTGTTATTTGGGAGTTAAATAGCAGTTCTTTGTAGAGGAATACTGACTAGTGTTTGCATAAAGGCACCACTGGGTGGTGAGCAGGTCACAGTCCCCATAACGGCACCTGGACAGTTTCACACAGTATCTCTAGATGACACCCTTTCATCTTTCTTTCAGAAATAAGGAAACATGGGAGTAAAAGCTCGAGGACTTAAAGGTCTCAGGACCTATAAACTTTTTCAGTCAGTTCAGGGGAGAGATTTGGAACAAAGTAACAAATTCATCCATCACAGGCCTGCATCATTTGAGATAAATTTCCATTAAGTGGGAACATACAGTAGAAATCTATTGTCTGTGCTTTAGATGTAATGACAAGGAATTCAATAATTGTTAGTTCAGGCCTTACTATTTTCCAGGCTTTGGCCTACATCCTTAACCTCTCATTTCATTAATTCCCCTCACAACTTTGCAAGGTAGCAATCATTCTACCAGCTGAGGCCAGAAGCTAAGGTTAAAAAGGGTTAACTAGCTTTTCCATAGTCACACAGCTGGGAATATCAACAACAAAAAACCTAAATTATAATTCAGGTCTTCTTAAAACCAGCACCAAGTATAGAATATCAATTAAAAGCATCAAGACATGAGAACATATATAAATATATATATACATATATATAATGATTCAATATACTTTAAGATATAAATACTTGACTAGAAGATTGAAAATGGTATATGCCATAGCATTAATAGATGATCTAAGTTGCTGATACTATATTCGCCATGATAATAACATCTAAAATCTAAGCACTTAGTACCTGTCAGGCACTTTGCTGAATATAGTACATAAGCTGTCTCATTAAATCCTCATGATAGCCATTCAAGGTAGATATGATTATTTCTCTCCATTTGACAGAAGAAATAGTAAGTGACTTGCCCAAAGTCACACAACATGTGAGCTCTGAGCTCAAAGTCAGTATCAGTCTTAAAAGACTGTATATGACAATACATTCCAGTGCTTTCTATGTGCTTACAGTAAGACAAAATAAAGATTAAAATCAAATCAGACCCAGAACCAAAATTTTCTAATAGGACATAGGAACCTCCTGGACTCAATCTATTGTCACCATAAAGGTTGATCTGGGCTGCGAGGTCTCTAATCTTATCTAGGACACGAACCTGTAAGAAAACAGCACCCTGCAGTCATCTTTCTCGGCTCCATTGCATCAGTTCATATCCTGGGCTCCCTTCTGGGTCATCTAAAGAATAAGGTATGTAAGTCAAGGATTTGATCATTGCTGACTTGATAGACTTGACCTTCCTTTTTTTTCTCAGACTCTGACTTATTTCTTCCCCTCTGGCTACCTAAGGTGTCATTTTGTGTGTGTGTGAAAATACCATACAGAGAGGTTACAATTACATGAGCAAGGTAATGAGTACATTTCTTATCAAGCGTTGTTGCCTCCTCTTTTGTTTCCCCTTCCCATCCCTTCCCATCTCCCACCCCCCCACCCCCCGCCAAAGTTGTAAAGTTCATTTTTCTTTTTCTTTTTTTTTATTGTGAAAATACTGTAAAGAGGGGTTATAATTACATGGGCAAAATAATGAGTACATTTCTTATCAAGCATTGTTGCCTCCTCCTTTGTTTCCCCTTCCCATCCCTTCCCATCTCCCCCCCCCCCCCCCCCCCCCCCCCCCCCCCCCCGCACGCCAAAGTTGTCCTAAGGTATCATTTCTATCACTCACCTGTGTGTGGCCTTCTAAGGATGAGATACAGACATCCATACAGACATGCCACAGTTTTAAAACACTTAGACACATCATAATTTTTTTTGTCAGTTGTAGGGCCTGAACTCTAGGCCTGGGTGCTCTCCCTGAGCAATTCAGCTCCAGGCTAGTGCTCTACCACTTGAGCCACAACACCACTTCCGGCTTTTTCTGCTTATATGGTGCTCAAGAATCAAACCCTGGGCCTCATATAAACAAGGCAAGCACTCTACCACTGAGCCACCTTCCCATCCCCAATTTTTATTATATACTACAGACCTCTACTAATGCACTTCTAAATTCTTATAGAGCTCAAAACTTTCCTAGATAGTCAGAAATTTCTGAATTGAAAAGACTTGGATAAGACAAGGAACCTGGGTGAGAGGAAACACAGCCACTCTGTTCATATGTGTGAGATAGACAAAGGAGAGCTTTGGTTTGGAAGGAGACTAGAGTGCCTTCCATGCTAATTTGTAAGTCAGGATGAGAAGGAAATCTTTATTTATTCTACGGGAAAATGAAACTCAAAGTTAAACAAAGGTATAATCCTCCAGTGGTAATTCATAAAGGAAACACATTGGGAAGTGCAGGATGAAGTGGATGAAAACAGACAGAATGGAAGAAAGCTTCAGAAGAGGCCTCCACGCATGGAGAGCAGGACATGCCTTCCTAACTTCACAAGTCTTTTCACAGTCTCACCTGCTGCCATCTGCTTGGCCTGCTGTCTCCCTTGCCTTTTGGCTTCTGATTCTTAAAGTCTGAAGGGACACAGATGGGTGCGGGGTGGGGAGGGAGGTGGTTTACAGCACAAATCTGGGGTTCAACCCAGAGTTTCCTGTCCAGGATATCAGAGCAGCGACGAAGGATTGGTACTGCCTTAAATTCATGTCCTGAATGTGCTGGGACATGGTTTTAAACATCTGGTTCTAATTCCATGCTTATCAGGTTACCTTACATTCCTCACCTCTGACTTGGAGATAAGAGCTAACTCCCAGAGTTCTCATGAGGGTGACTCTTCAATAAGTAGTTTTTGACTTTTATTAAGTCCTTCATGAATGTAAGCCCAAATGCAGAAAGGATGCCCTCTCCTTTACAGTTTTTATAATTTCATAATAATAATAATAATAATATCATTATTACTGGGCTTGGACTCAGGGCCACTTGTTCTTCTTTGGCTTTTTCAATCAAGGCTGGCACTTGAGTTACGCCTCTACTTTGGACTTTTTTTGTTGTCATTGTTTGTTTTCCTAGTTATTTGGAGATAAGCGTCTCACTGACTTTTCTACCACAGCTTGCTTTGACCATGATCCTTAGATCTCAGCCTCCTTAGTAGCTAGTATTTCAGGCATGTGCCACCAGTGTCCAGTTGTACAGAGGGAAGGGGTACTTGCTTTATTCCCCACAGCAATATTGGTGTTTGAACTCAGCATTTTTGTACTTGTGATTTCTAGGCAAAAAATCTACCACTTAAATCATGCTTCCAGTCATTTTTGTTTTATAGATTATTTTATCAGATAGGGTCTCATATTTTTGCCCAGGACCAGTCTTGAACTACAGTCCCTTATCTATACCTCTTATATAGCAAGGGCTAAAATATAAACCACTATACCCAGTTTATTTGTGAGATGGGGGGGGGGTTCTAATTAACTTTTTACCTAGTCTGTCTTCCAACCTCAATCCTCTAATTCTCTGCCTTAGAAGTAGTTGATATTACAGCTGTTAACCAACATCACACCTACGTGCTTGCTTTATACAATTCATATGGTCTCTCAATTCTGGTCCTTTCGTCTCACCACAAAACAGGTTCTTGAACTCATCTTTATAGCTGCCAAAATATTAAAAATAACAACTGGAATATTTCAGTGTTCTCTATGTGCTACAAGGACTAAGCCGTTTACAAGCATTCTTTCTGTGATACAGCAACCCTGTAAAATAGGACTATCATCCTACTTTTTACAGATGAGAAAAATAAGCTGTCAGGAGTACCCAAATGTCTCAAGCATCTTGCGAAATGTCTCACAACTTGCAAACTAGGATTTGAACTTCCAGACCCATCAGATGCAAAGCCCATGTCCTTCACATCCTTAATTATCTTTTCTGGTATCAACTGCCTAGAGCACAAGATTATGAGGCAAACATATTCTAGGTCAGGAGAAGGACTGCTGAAATTGATTTAAAATGTCTGGCCACCATTGAAGATAGTGTCAACATGCGGAATGGGTATTTGTTGCCCCTGCAGTTTGCTATAGCAAACTATAGCACAGATAGTGGTAAAGGTCTCTTAATTTAATCAAAGGTTATACTTAGCTACACACATATGAGGTGAATGTTCCAAGGAATTGCTAACGATTTCAGATCTGTGTCCAGCCTTCCCACTCACTTTCATCTAATCCACATGGAATTTTAATGCACACAAGTGAAGGAAAATTGTTATGGGTGTGAGTCAGACACTCCTCTTTAGCATCAGACTTCGAAGAAATAGTACTACTGTGCCTTAAAATTGTTTCTACATTATCTGGTATGCTTGATTGATATTCTAGCAAGTTTCTGGACAGTGTTCATGAATTTAAAAATGGAAGAGATAGGCCATCTTCATGCAAAACCCGAATAAGTAAGGCTTCTATCTTCTGGATTTGACCTCTGATCAGGTAAAGGTATTCTCCACTTGCTTTATACCAATTTTTCTCAAAGTTCAAAGCAGATTTCCAGGTCCCACATGAGAAATTCTAATCCAGAGAATCAAAGATTCTTACAAGAAGAAGCCAAATACATTGAAGGTTTGACTTTTAACCTATAGTGCTATTGGGAGATGGAAGAAGTTTTAGAAAGTAGGTCTATCGAAAAGATGTTAGGTGACTAGAAATGTGTTCCTGAAGGAGATATTGAAACCCTGGTCCCATCCTTCTTTTCTTGGCTCCTATGGGGTAGCCGGTCTCTCCTGCCACATACTTCCTCCATGGTATACCACAGGCCCAGAAGAAAAGGGGCAAGTGTGGAGTTCAACTTCTGAAACTGTGACAAAACTTTTTCTCTCATTAATTTTATTGTCTCAGCTACTTATCGAAGCAATGGAAAGCTAATACATTTCCTTCCCAAAAATTTCTCAGCTATCACTTTGTCAATGTAGATAAAGGAATTCATAGATATTCTCCTTAAAATGATGGTGATTATTAACAGCAGAGAACACCAAGAGCAGACTTAAGAGGCTAAGGCATGGGGATGTTTTTAAAGATTTAAAAACTGAAGAGGATTACAAGTTATTACAAGCAATAATCCCTGGCCACAGTGATTATTAAGGAAAGTGGCCACATTCCTAGGCTGAATAGTTGTTAGTCAGAAATCACTATAGAGCACATTTTATGCAAGATTTCAATAACCTCTGTGCATACTTGTGATGCTAACAGACTTTTGTAATAATAGTTACTATCAGGCAATATGCATAAGAACCCTTCCTTTACAACTTCTTAGCAATATTTACTCTTTTGATTAAGGCAACCTAAGCAACAGCGCTTTGATTCTGAAAACTTTCATATTCCTTTTAAAACTTGACAGTAGTTGAGAGACTACAAAAAGCTACACCTAATTCTGTGATGACTACATATATGTATTTTATTTACTACAATAGCGTGTATAGGCATTTTAGGAGCAGCAGGAACTCTCTATAAGAGATCGAGCTTAATCTGTCTTTAAACAATCTGCTGTGCCCAAATGGCTCCAAAATTGTGTGTGAACTATTCTATAAACCTTACCTCAGCAACACCACTCATCGGCCAGGGAGAAGGAAGGAGTCACATCCATGGAGCACTTACTACATAATGTCAGTGGACTCCTATTGCTGCTTTCTATGAAATCAAGAATTCAACTCTTTCTCCTAACATCTGCACCAATAGAAGTGGAATTCAACTTTGATGAAAGTTTCATTTCACTGATAAATGGGTAGAGACGAATGATGTGAGTAATAATAATATATATTTTTGCAACTGAAACTCACATAATAATATTAAATCAACAATATTGAACTAATGAAGGTACTGAACATCTTCTATGAGAAAGCATTATTCTAAACACCATAAAACCCTCATAAAAGTTGGCTTTGAGTGGCCAGGTGCTTGTGGCTCATGTCTCTTATCCTGTCTATGCAACAGGCCAAGATCTAAAGAAACTAAGTTCAAAGCCATCCCAGGGAGAAAACTTCACTAGATTCTATTTCCAAAATAACCAGCAAAGCAAAGCAAGGCTGGAGGTGTGGCTTAGGTGGTACAATACCAGGAGAGTATTTTCAAGTTCAAACCTCAGTACTGCCAAAAAAGAAAAATGTTACCTTGAACTGAATGCAGGGACTCTGACTATTAAAGAGCTACTTATGTACACACTATTAGTTTCTATTTATTCTATTTTATAAATTCAAAACTTCTTAATCTGAGAAACAATGAAAGAAGAAAGCAGGATACTCCCTCCCCCCTTTTAAGACAAGTTCTAACTATTTTGCTCAGCTTTGCCTCAAATTCTTCATCCTCCTGCTTCAACTTCCTGAGTAGCTGGGCTTGCCAGCATATATCACCATCTTGGGGCTGTGCTTCTTTTATAAAGAGTTTCCAGGTTCTAACAGATGTGACTAAAAGATTATAGCTCCAATGGCTTTTGTTTAAACTCACATTCAAATAAGCATGGGTCCCCTGAAGAATTCCTGAGAAGGATACTAGTCTAAAATTTGAAATTCACAGAGGAAATCTGTAAAGAAGCAGAGCTGTGGCTCAAGTGATAGAGTGTCAGCCTTGAGCAAAATTCTCAGGGACAACACTCAGATCTTGAATTCAAGTCCCAGGACCAGCACACTCAAAAAAAGTGATTTGGAGATTGGAGGCATTGCTCAGGTGGTAGAACTCCAGCCAATGAACAAAAGCATCAGATACCAAATTGAGTCCTAGTCTTAGAAAAAAATCTATAAAGAACATGTTCCTAATTTTTAAATGAATGCATTTAAGAGACAACAGAAGAGAGAGCAAGCACAGTTATCAATAAACAAGAAGTATTGCCCAGTTTTCCCATTAACAAAGAACTGGCTTGACCTCATCACAGACTGGTTTACTATTTCATAGACAGTAACAATGAAGACTTGGACTGTAGGAAAAAATACAAAATATACTCACACAAGGACGAAACAAAAGCTAGTTTCATCAATAGTTTTAATCATTTCTAGCTAGACTATGCTTGGCATTAAAACCATCAAATTGATGGGTAATAGAGTTGTAGTATTCAGAAATGTTTTGAAGGAATGAGAAAGAGAAAAAGGAGTGCCTACACTGGAGAATTATTCTAGTGCTATTTGTCTTCATATCACCAAGGAGAAGCACAAGGGGATTCAGCAGCTATCCTTGGCTGCTAATGACTTTTCACCTCTGTTGACCTCTGACCTGACTGTTTCAATCACACAGACACTGAAGCTGGGCAAAGCAGTTTTTCTCTGTACTGCAATGATAAGGAAAGAGATAGAAAATAAAATCTCTCTGGCAAATTGTTCCTGTGCCTTAGCTGACAAAGGGTTAACAGAACCTCAGGTCCAGTTTCCTGCTTAGCTGTTTAATTGCCTGCGAGGGAAGCATTTGAGGAAGAGAGGGCTGCTACCAGAGACCTCATTCGTCAAAGACCTGTCAGAAAGCTTGTCTACTAAATGGGTTTATACTGAAGCCAGGAATCTGGTGTGTTTCCCCAATTCAAATGACTAGGGCCCTCTTGATTTGCCACCCAGAAGGAGTTCCCCACTTGGCTGGCTACCATTTTCCTCAGGCTCAGGACACAAAGGTTCTACTGCACAGGTGCCTCAGTTTAGCGAGAAATGGCTACAGTTTTGCTGCATTAGGGAGAAGTCCTAACAGAAAACTAACCAGAGATGACCTCGCAGGGGAGTGGCTAGGTACAGGGAGAAGAGAGGACTCAGGGGTGTCTCCTGGGACTTGAGGAGGAGAGGGGATAGGTTTCAGCATCCTTTCCCTATAGCCCCTCCCAACCGGATGCCATTCATACCTCCATAGGACACGTGGTTTAGAAAGGTCAGTAGACAGAAAATCATAAATATATAATGTAATAAGTGATCAAAAGAAAGACAAAAAATAAGCAGATGCAATGATCCTATTTTAGATAATGTGTTTATTTCGCTGAAGTGATAACACACTTCAAAGCAGAAACTGAAATAAGGTACTGGAGAAAACTCTTGTGGATAAACCAGTGTAAATGTCCAACAGCAGAGATCACATCAAGAGGAATGGTGTAGAAGGAGAAGGGAAAAGGGAGAACATTAGAAGATGAGACTCTTATTCTTCAGAGCAATCAACATTTTTTTTCATTGTGAAAATACCATACAGAGGGCTTACAATTCCATGGGCAAGATAGTGAGTACATTTCTTATCAAGCATTGTAGCCTCCTCCTTTGTTTCCCCATACTACCCCTCCCCTCTCCACTCCCCCACCCCCACACCCCCCTACAACACCCCCCCCCCACCCCCCTCACCCCTCACCCCGCCAAAGTTGTAAAGTTCGTTTTTCGACATAAAGTTCCTCAAGAAATTCCAACTACATCCAGCTATGTGTCCATGGAAAATCTTCTTAGATATAATCTATTTCTAAATCTCATTGGCTTCTCTGGATCTTTATTCATGCTGCATAGATGTGAGATCTGTGAGCAGACAAATGGCAGGAGCTTGCCACAACAAAGAATGCATCCCAGGGTCTGGTGAACTGAGCAAGCCCAGGGACTAGGCTTTGCAAAGTGTTTTCTTTAAAAAAAAAATTGTTTTTGAGACAGGATCTCACTATAGTCCAAGCTGGCCTCAAGTTTATAATCCTTTTGCCGAAGCCTTTAGAGTGCTAGAATTATAGTCTTGAACCATTACATAGTTTTTATTCAAATAATTGTTTCTCTTAAACAAGTCTAAGCTAAGCACCCCCCCCCAACCTTTGGCATTACCAGTTTGAACTCAGGACCTTGTATTTGTTAGGCAGGTACTCTACCATTGAGCCACATCTCTTGTCCCTTGGGCTGTCATTATTTTTTAAACAGGGTTTTGCTTTTTGCCTGGGTCACTCTGGGCCCTGCTATTTCTATTTGTGCTTTCTACATAGCCAGGTTTACAAGTACAAGTCCAGCTTTATTGGTTGAGATGAGATCTCATGCATTTTTTGCTAATGCTGGCCACGAACCATGATCCACCTGATCTCATCCTCCTAAGTAGCTAGGGTTAGAGATATTAACCACTACACCCAGCTGAAGTCAAGCCTTTATATTCAGTGTAGAAATAGGAAGGTCTGGCTCTAAAAAGAAGGGGATAGTTTCAGTGACAGAGAAGATATAAAGGAAAGAAAGAATAGATATGTGTGGCCATAAAAGTGGATTTAAGGATGAAATAGAGTTTACATGGGTACAAGGAGTTCAGTTTCATACAGACATAAGTTGTACAAGTGGAAATGTATATGTGTGTGTTAGAGAGTAGGAGATGTGGCAAGACTAAGTAAAGTTTTATGATAAATACAGCCTCCAAGTTAAATATAGTACCTAAAAATATAAATGTACAGGAATGGAAGGTAAACCCAGGACTGAGCACTGATAGGGAGAGAAGAAATAATCTACAGCCAAGTATCAGAAAAGCATAGCACCTGCTTATGACCTCAGCCCACTGTTTGCCTCAGAGCTACAGCAAACACAAGACGGGCAAAGGTCAGGTTTCCTGTCCATCAAACATAAGGGGAGGTAATCAGCTGGCTTTATAAAAGGGAACTTCAATTATGGAGAACACTTTATTCCACAAATAAGTCAAACTCAATTATTTTATATCAAAACAATATCTTAGCTTTTAACCAGCACAACTGCCAATACCCAGACTCACACATTATGAATCACCGTTTGCTCCTTCCTACACTTTCTAATTTCCTGCTAAGGAGACAGGGCTGAATGGGGTCATTAATCTGAATTAGAAATGCTGTGACCTGCTATCACTTCCCTTGCTAACACTGCATGGCAGAGCTGGGTCTGTGGAGTTTTTGCTTTGTGTACAGTTCTGAAGAAGAGGTAGGGGCGGGGGTGAGCTTGAGCTAGTCTTATTTTTAAGCCTTGCTTGATTCAAGCTGCCATTTGGGCATCTCACATTGGGCCTTGACATCATTGCTAGCATGTCAATGCTCTTATTGGGAGCTGCAGTCAAATGACAAGGTTTGTTTACCTAGGAAGCCTAAAGTAATATACCCCTCTTGCTGGAAAATGAGGTGCATTAATATCATCAATATACTAATGACCTGACACAATAACTTGGGGAGTAAAGGTGTTTATTTGGAGAATCCACTCCGGAGCCATTGCTGTCAGCATTCTCGTGACAATGGTGGGAATGGGTAGAAGGACGAACTGCTCATCTCAGGGCCAGGAAGCAGAAAAGAAAAAGGAAGAGGCCAAGGTCTCACCAAGCAGCTTTCCAGGGTCCTCCAATCACCTAAGGTCTACCTACTAGACCAAACCTCCTAAAGCTTCCTCCATCCAACAGCACCACCCAAGGGGCCAATCCTTTAACACATGGGCCTTTTGGGGACATTTATTCAAACCACAGCAGAAGGACACACACACACACACACACACATACACACACACACACTGATGTAACTCAGTGGCTATTCAGCTGGTGATGTCATGGAGGGAAGACTCTAAATGGAACTAGAATATCTGCAAAGTGATTAGTTCATAAATCTCTCAGCACGGTGGGCTGAGAGCAGAGGAAATACAATGAGCAATCCTTGCAAAAATCAAAATTGCAAAGCCATCACTTCCTAGCTATCTGGCATAAATTTCACATACGTCCAGTACTTGTTTTCTAAGTAGCTGTTTAATAAGGTGGTAAAATGATAGCATTGCTGGGCTAATTGGGGCTGGGGATTATCTCCAGAGGTACTCCACCAGCCTTGCATTCGTAGCCCTCAAAATAGTCACAGATGGCAGCAGGCACTCAGGGCAAGACTCACACAGCTAGCCACCTTTGGCCAAATGAAGTCTCCCTTGATCTACACCACCTGGCACTGGCCTCTGATTGATGGTGACCCTCCCTGTTAACTATGCTTCCAGTACAAACGAATACACTAACAATAGATTGTGAAGGGCTGGTTTCTAGCAAGAAAGTCTGTGACAAGTGTATCCCCAGTCTTCCAAGGTTTGTCATCAAGAATAGCTATATGTCCTCAGGTCAGTTGTGGATGTCTACCAGACTCCAGATATAGACCTGAAAGGAACCACGGAACTGCACTAAGGACCATCATTTATCCTAACCACGGGGGTCTTCTGCACCCTTCCAGAGCCCTCAAAAACTAGAAGGCTGGGACCTTCAGATTTTCATCATGACTTGTTCATAAAAGCGTCCTACCCTCTGATTGATGTGCCTCTCCACACCCTCTTCCTGATCGTGTGTCATATGGCCTCTTATATAGCTCCATCTGCAGCATTGCCCGGAGCCTCCTGAGCTATCCAGCATTTCCTTGCTCCCTCTGTTTGCCCCACCTCCTCCAGAGTAACCCAGATATCATTGGAGCCAACTTGCTTTGAAGCCTTGGGGGTTTTGTTGCTGTTCTAGGGCTACAGAAACTCAAATAATTTTCTGCAGTTACAAGCCCCAGGGTCCCCAGTCAATGTAATTATAAGTCAATCACTTCTTTCTGCTTCTGGTTCCCCTTCCTTTTGACTTGGTAAAAATCATTACCATGGCTTCTCTTTCTCTCTCTCTCTCTTGCTCTCTCTCTTGCTCTCGCTGTCTCCCTCGGTGTGTCAAATTTTTGTGAGGCTTTCTTTTCCTGAGTCTTCTTATCAGAACAGTACTTAAGTTAGATTTTATTTAACTCAGAACTGTAGGTCTATCATTATTTTACTGACTTCCAAAGTCTACAATTACCTCTATTTTTCTAAGTGGGAGTGCAAAGGCAGATCATTCCCTGGGAGAAAGTTCCCACGCACAGCCGGAAGGATCCCAATATGCAGCCAGCAGCCCTCTGTCCCCTACCATGAGCCGGGCCTGGAGACAGTCAGGGCCCAAGAATTCCACAGCATAGAGTCCTTTCTCTTGCAGGGAGGCACTGAGCACAGGATGCATGGGGAGGATGCTTTCTGTGCATGAAGTATGCACAGAATAAAGAAAGAGAAAAATGGAAAACCTTCCAGAGTCAAGTAAAGTAGTCCCACATACAAAATAGTTATTTATAGAAGTAAATTGTGTTAAGCTAGAATCAAGGCGACTATAAACCTTTCCCTCTTATTTTAGGGCTCCTCTCCTCCACCCAGTAAAAAAGTGTTCCACGAAGGTTTTATGTGAGGTGGAAGAGCTTTTTGTTCCAGACTCAGGGGTTGGTTCAGGTCAAGCAGAACCTCCATCTCAGGACTCCAGCTCGAGGATTCTAAAACTCCCTTGCCCAAGGATACAGAGTTCACATCTAACTTGAAGCCAGATTCAGGGTCCATTCCTGTCTCTGTAGTGTACACTTCCAGAGCCTCCTGCATTTTTAATTATGTAATTTAGCTGTTGTCAGCATTCTCACAACCATTTCTCGAGCTCTTTCCTTTAGCATTTTACAATGTAGCAGCAATTCCCCGAAGAGGATGTCAATAGAGAAGCATAATGTCAGGGGAGAATGTGGTCAGAGTCATTGAGGCCTTTGGTTCAAATCCCAAGTCAGCAATTTAATAGCTGCATGGCCTTGGGAAGCTGTCCAACTTCCCTCTATTTTAGTGTCTTTATGAATAAAACAGGGCCAAGGACAGAACTTACTTCATGTCAAAGTTGTGAGGATTAAATAATATAATGCACAAAAATACACATTCTAGGCCAGCACTGTCCAATTGTTAAAGAACATGGGCCAGATACATGATTTTAAATTATCTATATACATTTTTAAATAAAGGGAAAAAAACAGGTGAGATTAATCTTATTCATTTCATGTTACCTAACACATTAAATATTAACATTTCAACATGACAGGAATATAAAAGGTATAAATGAGATTGTATAAATAACTTCTGTCATAAAATCATAGAACTCATGTATTTTATACATCCAGTACATTCCAACACACATTAGGGCATGTGGCTAACATATGGGGCAGTGCAGGTATAAAATGGTAGCTGTTAAGTAAAAAGCAAGTTCCTCTCACTGGAACGTTTTTTCCATGCCTTAGAGTTTAGAGATATTTGAAAATGAAATTCTAATGAATCTCTTTGTCCCAGTGCTAAAAGCTTTTGACTGTTTCTGTGACGGTTATTTTCTAAAGGAAAACAGTTAAAAAAAAAAAAAAGGTGACCAACCAGTTGTGCAATTCTGAGGATGTTGCACTTACTGTCCTTCCCTAAACCAAACAGGCAGCTTTCTTGGAATGTTCTACTCTCAGAGACCCTCAGTGATCTAGCCTAGCCTAAGGTCAGATGCTCAAGCACTTACCACAACACCTACGTAGTTCCCGCAGCTCTTCTCTAGTATCTCCAAGGGATGGTCACCATGGCCATCCAGTCTCAGATAACTTTGATCCTAAGGAAAACTCCTTTATATTGAAATAAGGATGCTGGGTCTAAGTAACAATGCCCCATTTTCACCACCATCTTGGCGTCTTGTGTGGTGGTGGGGACTTTTCACCCCAAAAAAAGCCTAGAGGTGAGATAAACCATTCTTTGAATTACAGATGTGTCCTGCTGTTTAGCCCCAGGAAAATTTTGCTACAGAGAATTTTCATCCCTAGATAGAAAGCTTTGCTAGCTTCTGAGTATTCTCCTAGATGGTTTGCTCTATATAATACTTTTGTTAAGTTTGGGTTCCCTACCTCACACATGTTTTTTTGCCTTTAAAAGCTTTTTGCAAGCTTCTTTCTGGGCTGCAAGTCTTTGGGACAGAAGTCCACCTGCAGTCTCGGGCTTTCTAATAAAGACTCCCAATTCAACCTCTCAAAATGTGGCTTCTCTGTTTCTCAAAATTGAATTAGTGTATAACAATATGAGATTCATCTTCTCTCTACATTTTACTCACTAGTCCTAATTCCATCCTCTGGAAAGATACAGAACAAGTCAAAGCTATCCTCTGTGTATAAATCCTGCCAATACCAGCAGTTGATTATGAAGTACCTCTATCTAAGTCTTTGTGTCCAGGTTCAATAGCCCAGTTATTTCTATGGCTGCTTGTATGGCTGAAATCAAAACCTATCTACTCAATGATTATCAAGTAAAGTAGCTGGCATGTGTCCTTTGCTATGTTCATTCCTCAGAACTAAACACAGTACAATTGTGGCCTTTAAAACAATGGGTCCTGATGAGAGGTAAACTCAGGATTGCTGCCACCTCTACTTGATCCAGAATGCACCCCCTCAGCCAAGCCCCACATGCAGTGGCCTGACTGGGAAACCACTTCTGGGGTCTGATCTATTCCCGTGTCAGGCCTCCATCTGCTAGCCCAGTGATCCTGAGGATGCCTTTGCTCTCTCCCAAGCCTGCCATGTGAGGAAGTGCGGTGTCTTTCCTCCCACATGCCAGCCTCTGGGGCCCCTCCCCATTTCTTTGCAGCTTTGTGCCACCCATGGCCGGGGAGCTCTTTGCTTCTATGCTTGTACCCTTCTGGCACTCCCGTCAGGAGATACTGACATTCTTATGTTGCCAGGCTGCACATCTGGCCCCTCCTCTTGCTTCTCTAGATGTTTCTCCACAGTGGAGTGGGTGATGCTAGGGATGTGGGGCCAGGCCAAACACACTTCTCTGGAACAGATAGAAGAAAGGAGCAGCTGCAAGGGAAGATTAAACTCAGCTTTGCTCCCATAGATCAATACATCCAGCAATCTTTATTGAGCTCCTCTGCCCACACGTGCTCATTAGCCAGCCATAGGCCCAGGAGAAACAGAATGGGATGAGGGGGAGGGGAAGGCCTCTGGCCAAAATACTTCACCTTACAAAGGTCAGTGGTTTCCCTGTAGGGTCTTTAGCTAATTCATGCTAAGGTGTTAATGACTTATCAGCTTTCAGGCTTTTTAAAGGGACTCCAGCCAGGGAAACTATTATGGGTAAAGCACCTAGAAGTAGGTGCTAAATGCAAATTTCTTTATCTTGAAATTTTCCCCAAGGCTTAGGATGCTGAATATTAATTAGGGTTGAAACAGAAAGTAGAATGGGGCTCTAGTGAAAGCTCTGATTTCAATTCCTCTTTTCCCCTTACCAAAAAGTGACCTACAGATGGTCCCTTAACCTCTTCAGACTCTGTTGTTCCCCTAAGAAAATCAGAGTCCACCAGATCGTGTTGAAAGGATAAAGCACTTAGTAACAGCTTTCGGCTTAAAAAAATTGTGGTAGTTTCTTTAGTTCATACTGAATTAAATCCAGAGACTGATACAAAATAGTAATGGAGGGGGGGGGGGTTCTTCCTAAGCCTTCCCCTACAGCAATTCTTATCACTCAGGCTTCACGTGATGGTCTTTTACAGACACGGTCATTTGGAAAACCATCCAAAGTTTGTGTAAGGGATGTAGGGGGGAGCCCGAGGGGGGGGTGGAGCTTGAACTCAAGGCCTGGGTGCTGTCCCTGAGCTTTGTTGCTCAAGGCTAGCACTATACCACTTTGAGCACAGCACCACTGTCAGTTTTATGGTGGTTAATTGGAGATAAGAGTCTCATAGATTTTCCTGCCCAGGGTGGCTTTAAACTGCAATTCTCGGATCTCAAGCTAGGATTACAGGTGTAAACCACTAGTGCTAGGCCTCCAAACTCTTTTGATAGCCTCTCTAGATTGATTCTTAATATGACCTCACTAGTTTGTTATTCTAAGGCCACTTCTCTGAAAGGTTAAAGGCAGTCTTCCCAGCCCAGTGTTTTCGCATTCCATGACCAAACTGCACATTCTTTTTCCTTTTGGATCAGAATTTTATTTTATTTTATTTATTTTTTATTGTAAAGATACTATATAGAGGGTTACAGTTACATGAGTGAGGTAATGAGTACACTTCCTCTTGAACATTGTTACCCCCTCCATTGTTTTCCCCCTACCATCCCCTCCCTCCCTT
>NW_012267253.1:14733724-14873042 GCF_000151885.1 Dipodomys ordii | reverse complement strand
AGCTGGTTGTTTCTGTGTGGTGTAGGTCGTCAGTTGTTGTTGCAATCCGAGTTCAGTTGGGGTGGTTGCGGGCTGGGTTGGGCGGTGGTGGCTCTGTGTGATTCTTTTCTGTCTCTGCCTCTGTCGAAGCTGTCGGGTCAGAAGTGTCCATGCTCAGGCAGCTTCTTCACGGGTTGTGAGCTGCAGGCAGCCCCCTGTGCCTCTGGGGCCCGGGCGGCCCCGCCGGGTCATTGCGATCGCGATTGGGCAGGTGGTCTGCCAACAGGTCCCTTTGTCACGCTGCTGGTGCTGAGCGGCTTTGGCGGGATGGAGCCTCTCTGCTCCGGTGGAGAGTGAGGGGTGGGGGTGGGATCCTCGTGGAGACTCCCGGCTGGTAGGTTTCTCTGTTCCTGGCGATCCGCTGTTCTGCAAACCGGTACCTGGTGATCTGCAAGTGGCCCTCTGTGACTCTGGGGCTCTGGCAGCCCCCGCTGGGCCGGCTGGCCAGCGGCTTGGCGCACTGCCGCGTGGCCAGTAAAGGTTGGGGGAGGGGTCTTCGCTTTTCTCTGTTCTGAAATTCTTCTTTTCCTCTCTTTCTTTTTTTGTTATTTTCCACCTCTGGTTTTTCTCTGAGTGTTCGTCTTTTTGTTGTTGTGGGTCTCTTGGGGAGATTAAGCGTTGGAACTCGAACTCTCTTTTTGGTTGGAGAGAGCTGTGACGTTTCCCTACTGCCCCGTCGCCATCTTGGTCTGGATCAGAATTTTAGATTGAAGTAAGGAGGCTGAGTCTAAGTAACTTCTTACAGCCATCCTGCTATCTCTTGTTGGGTAGAAGGAATTCTCCATCCAGTGCTGACAAGCCTAGAGGTGAGTTACACCATTCTTTGAATGAAGATGCCTAGCTCCAGGGAGCTGGGAAGGCTTAGCTTCAGAGAAATGCAGATGGTATAGCCGAAGGAAAGCTTTGCATATAGGGAATGCTCTGATTTCTCGCCTTGATTATCTCCCTAAGTGTCTTGAATCACCCACCTTTGAGATTTCCCCTATATGGAAGGTTAAGGCTTTATTGTCCCTAGATGAAAAAGTTCTGCTGGTACCTAAGCATGCCCAAATATGGTCTGCTTCTGTTGAGCTCGGGAACTCCACTCAAGCATGTGGTTTTCGTCTTTAAAATCTTGGTACAAGATCTGTTTGCGCTGCTGATCTTTGAAATAAGAGTCCATCTGCAGATGCCAGGCTTTTAATAAAGACTCCCAATTTAACTCTCAAAATGTAGCTTCTCTGTGTTCTTCTGATGGGATTTATATCTGATTTACAAGATATTCTGTCATTTCCTAGCTCAGGCTGTTCGCTCTGCAGAGACTTCAATGAGTCTTTACATCACAAAATCGCCTGTTTGCTACCATCCAGACATCCATCCATCCATTCATCCATTCATTTATCCAACAAGCATTTATAATGGTCTCTCATGTGCTGCTGCTAATGACATGACCATGAAGATAGTTGTTCTTCTCCTAGTCATTGAAAGGAATCCTTCACGTCCATCCCAGGGGACCATGCGGAGGCAAGCAGGCACAGGAGAAAGATTTTTATACAGTTTACTAGAGGGGTCATATCTCCCCGGGAGAAAGAGCACTATCCAGGTAGCAGGAAAAAATCTGGGGACAGGAAGTGAGGTAGGTTCCTGTGCAGGTGAGCCTGGGTGGAGAGTGGGAGTGGCCAGCTATATGGTAGGAACTCTGGGGCAGGGAGGAGCTCAGGTAGGTGGAGTTGAAGACCAAAGGTGGGGATAATACTAAGAATCATTTTATACTAGTACAAGACTAGACAAGACACTGATAAATAGGCAAATTAGTAAAATAATACTAGAAAAATGAAATGTAAAGAAAAATACTGAAGAAAACAAATAAAAGGTCAAGATAAAAACTACTAGAGGTTAGAACTTAGGGCTTCCCATTCTTCCTTAGCTTAGAGTCTCTCAAACTTCTCTGCTCCAGTTGGCTTCAAACTTCAATGGAAAGGCTTGGAAAAATTATATTAAGTGAAGTAAGCCAGGCCCAAAGAAACATAGGTCCCATGGTTTCCCTTATTTGCAATAACTAGTATATGTTTGACTCAAGCAGAAAAGGTCAGATAAGGTGATGTTAGGGAAATGAACCCTAAGATATGTATTCAAATGTGTTTTTTTCTTTCATGCGATTGTTTCTAACACATTTATAAGATTATTTCTTTGTTGCTTTGTATGTCCCTCCCCCACGGTATAACCCCTGCTTTCACTGTATTTGATGTTGGTATAATTTGTGGAGGGGAAGGGGAAAAACAAGTCGTTTAAATAAGGATGCAGGTGGACCCGTTGCAACAATGAGAAGTACAAGTTGTCATGTCAAAAACGGAACTTTACAACTTTGGTGGGGGGAGGAGGATGGGGGAGCGAGGCAGGATGGAGGAGGCTACAATGCTTGATAAGAAATGTACTCATTATCTTGCCCATGTAATTGTAACCCCTCTGTACAGTATTTTCACCATAAAAAATAAAAATTAAAAAAAATTGATTTCCAGAAAAAAAAAACTACTAGAGGGACATATAAAGGAAGATGCGCCCCTGTAGGAACGATCTCAAAATGAGACCTTGATGCCACTGGGAGGCTAGCGCAGAGTGAGGCTAGAGGAGAAGAAAGGAATTAGATAGAGAAGGGAATATGCAGCCCATTATAAGGAACTTGAATTGTCTTTAAAACTTATTGAGCCGTTGTTGAAAGGTTTTAATCATGGCAGAAACATAATCTAATATATCCTTTAAGAGTTTCCCTTTGCCAGTCAGTAAAAAATGGACTGGATTTAGGAACGAGACAAAATTCAGATGCAGTTGCTTTAATTTAAATGAGATGATAATTGATAAATGGGAAAATAAATTGAACAAGCAGATCAATAGCCAATACATTTATTTTGAATTGTTCAACAACCTTTAGTATAAAAACAATGCAAATCAAAAGTATACTGAGATTCTGTCAACCTTTACTATAAAAACAATGCAAATCAAAAGTATACTGAGATTCTGTCTCATCATGCTCAGAATGGCTATCATAAAGAAAACAAAAATAAATTAAATAGTTGGAAAGAACATCTGTTATGAGAAAATTAAGAACCATTAAGTGTGTAAAACTTAGCCAACAATGACCTACAAGGATACAGAGGGGCATGGTCCCACAGGATGTAGAAAGGGAGGAGTCTGGTTATGGATGGAAGGCATCCCTATCTACCCGCAGTGCCTCTTCTGGAGTGAGGGTCAGATCCCTTGATTTAGGCATCCCCAAAACAGGAAATCACCTGCCAACGAGGCATAGGAATCCTCTGGGGCGGCACCAAGTCTAGACAGACAGAGAGCAGAGGGCTTACAGAGTATTCACTCACCGGATGTAGAAGGAACAGAAGTCACTCAGCAAATGAAGAGAGGGAATGGTTTGGTAGATGCAAAGCCAGCAATGATAAAGGAGAGAAATCTGATATGGGGTTGAAGTATCCCAACTTCCCAGGGCCAGTGGGACTTGAACCCACAATCAGGGAAGAGTCACCAACCATCAGTCAATGAGGCAAGGAATCTTATTATTAGCCACGCTGACTGCTCTCCACTATCAAGACAGTGAAGCAAACTCAAATAGCTCAGGGGATTTAAAGGCAAGAACCACAGGGGCTACTCACAGGTAGTCAGTGGTAGTTTCATAATCAGCTAGGAAGCAAGTTACAGAAGCAGAGCTAGAAGTTGTGATTACAAATGGCAACCAAGGTGATTATAATTGGAGTAACCATGGTAATAAGTCATTAAGACAAAGCTCACTCCCCAGATTTTCCCTTTGTTCAGCTCCTGGTTTTTTGTGATGATGACCAGAACACATTCCAAACTTCTTATCACACTCAAAATCAAACCACCTTCCAGGTTTCCTGGTTCTGAGTTTCCCTGGTATTTACTGAATTCCAGTAACCTGGTGTTTAACCCCCTGTTTTACCCAGGCCTTTATCTGTAGACTTTTTCCTTTTAATGACTAGCCTGGAGTTGCTCTCTACAAAGAGGTTCTCCTTAAATATTTTTCCCTATTTCTGCCAACTACATTGAATATTCCCCTTCTCTTAGGGTTCCTCCGGCTTCTGGAAGGTCCGAGGAGGGGCAGTCAAGGAGGTGGTGACCCTCAGAGAGAGAAGGGAATCCAGGGCCTTCTGACGCGATCTCCCTCCCAGGCTTTTGGCCCCAGATACAAGGTGTTAGATGGAAGATGGCCAGAAAGGAAAGCACCACATGGTTCAGGGAGAAACGCGCTTATTGTGGGGGAGAGCAAACTGCAAGCCTGCATGAGACCGAGGGATGCAGAGTCAAAGGAAAAAGAAAAAGAGGAGGGGATTTGTGTTAAGCAGGATTATATAGGGAAAGGCAGGAGGCAAGGCTTCAGTGGATGGGGAAGTGATCTCAGAGCCTGGGGAAGCTCTCACTATTCAAGGGAAGCATGACCAGGGCAGTTCAGGAAATGACCTCAGTGGATGAGGAAGTCACCTCAGAGCATGTAGTCCTCTGCTGACTCACAGTCAGGTGATTGGCAGTCAGGTGGTGATTACTGGTTTCAGGCAGGTGAAGAGGGAGAGGGCTGTTCTCTGGGGCAGACCGAATGTAAATATCGGCAAGCATGCAGGGGTATGCGAGATCCTTATGTACTGTGAGTGTAATATAAATTTGTCCAGGCAATATAAGAAGCCACTATCAAGTTGCCTTGAAAAAAAACACCCTAAAACCTACAAACAGAACTACCATATGACTCTGTCCTGCTGAAAGTTTAAAGTTTGAGGCAGTGACTACCACGTGTTGCTTTACTAAGCAAATACCTGGTTGATTGTGAGCCTATATAAGACCTGCAAATCCTTAGCTCGGGGCTCTCCTCCTAGGCTCCACTGTGTCGGAGTGTAGGATGAGGCCCAAGCTGCAGCCCGTTTAAATTAAAACAGCTGTAGAGTCTGACTCTCAGTGGTCTTCTTGGGGGAGGAGAGGGGGGGGAGTCCTGCGACCTTGGCATTACACTGCCATTTCTAAGCATGTACCCAAAGGAACATAAGTCAGCATATACTAAAGACATCTACACACCCATGCTTTGGTGGCCCTATTCACAATATCTACATTATAGAAGCAAGGAAGGTGCTCAGCTGTTAGAACCAGGTTAAAGTAAACAAATAGAGTATTAATGAGACCAAGGAAGAATAAAATTTAACTGGGACAAACAGGTCCCAGGTAACCTGAGAAACCTAAGTGTCACACTGCTTGGAGGGCCAAGGCAGCTGAGAAAAGTCACTTCCTCATACCCCACCTGTCCCAATCATTCTTCTTTCTTTGAGGGAACTGGCCTGAAACCGCTCAAACATGCAAAACAAGTTACATGCTAAAAGTTCCTGCTGACCCTACTACAACCAGACTCTGGGTGACCTCTCCCAACCCAGGAGTTCAATCAGGAGCATACCCCAATAAACGTTCCTTTTATTCACCTTTACCTCTTCTTGCATGGTCTTTCTTTGCCTAAAACCTTACAATAAGTACAGACCCTAGGAATGAAACAAACTGAGGCCTGCATTTACTGAAACCTGCAAAGTGAGAAAGAATAGGGCCAAACTTGAAGGGCAGGATCTTTCTGTAGAGAAAAACTCCAGGATCGTCATTAAAAGGAAAAATTCCAAAGAGAAAGGCTTGAAATAAATTGGTGAGTTAAACACCAGGTTCCTGGAATTCGATAAAAGTGAAACTCAAGAAAGAGAAAACCTGGAAGGTGGTTTGATTTTGGGGTATAATATAAGAAATTTGGAATGTGGTTTTTGCTTCAAAGACGTATTCCTTTGCTTATAGAGACTGTAATTGCTATTTCCCTAACTTGCTTCTTTGATGGGAAGATTTGGGATAAAGACTTTGTCTTGTGACTTATGGCCTTGGTTATTGGAATGACTGGCATTATAATCACCATTTTGTAATCACTCACTGCTAGCTCTGCTTCTGTAACTTGCTTCTTTGCCCATCACAAAACACCTACTGGCCACCTGCAAGTGGCACCTTCCTCCCCCATGGACCTTGCCTTTAAATACCCTGAGCTATTTGACTTTATTGCTGGTCTTCACTGACTGTCTTGGTATAGTGGAGGTCAGACACCATAGCTATTAAATGATTCCTAGCCCTTTTGACTGAACGTTGGTGACTCCTTTAGCCAATTGTGGGTTTGATTACCACCAGCTGCGGAAAGTTGGGATATTTCATAGCAATGCATGAATGGATCAAAATGTGGTATATGTATACACAATAGAATGTTTTTGAAGAATATCAAGAATGAAATCTTAGGACTGTATTTGCAAGAAAATGGGTAGAACTGGATATCATCATGATAACAGAAATTAACCAGGCTCAGAAAGATACATATCACATTTTTTAGATCTAAAAAAAAAAGTTTTAAAAAACAAAAACAGAAAAGACATGAGAGTAAAGGGGGAAGTATGGGGCAAGGAGGGCCAGATGGAAGAGGGAGGCAGACCAAGAGAGCTGTCAAACATACATTGTGTAAATGTGTAAAGAACCCATGTTTTGAAAAATTATAGCTAGCTAGCTAGCTAGAAGACAGATAAATAGATGGTAATAGATAGATAGATAGATAGATAGATAGATAGATAGATAGATAGATAGATAGATAGGTACGTAGATACATAGATAGATACATCGATAGATACATAGACAGAAGATAGTCAGACAGACAGACATAGATATTGTTGGCCTGTAATAGTGGAAAATAGCACATATATTCCAGTGGCATTTATGAATTAGAAGAGAACTCCCAAGGTGTACTAACAGATTGGATGTGTGGAGTCAGATGAGGGAAGATGAATGGCAAGAACAATCAGATCAACACAAGTGTTACTGTTAAGACAGGATGACACAAAGTGAGAGGTGGTAGAGAATCAACTGTCCCATTTGGGACACATTAGCTTTGTGATATCTGTGAGGTGGGATATGTCTGTTGTAAGGTGAATTATCAGAGAAGCCACATTTTCTAAGTTGGAATATTGGAAGCCTTATTACACACTTAGCAGTCTGCAAATAGCCCGTTGTTATTGAAGTAATAAGGCCAGGTCTGGCCACATGGTGGATTGTAGGGTCTGGCATCTTGTCTTCTTGCTGAGGGGAAGAAACCTTGGTTACCTGAGACAGACCTGGCATGACATCCCGGTGCCTGTGCAGTTCCGTGCCCGAATAGGGTCTGGGCAGGGGGCAGGGTCACAGGACACTCCCAGTTGCAGGCACTGAACAGGTTCAGTAACCAATCAGCCAAGCACTTGCCCCTGTCTCCATGGATCCTGGTATGCCCATCATCTGAGGGAGAGGTGTGGAGGTGTAAACAAGATAACATCTGCACTTCTCTGAAGCAGAGCCCTCCTAGCTCACCTTGAGCTAGACATCTACATTTCAAAGGATGGCTTTTTTCACCTCTAGGCCTTGGAGCTGGGTGGACAGCCCACCCATCTTCTGTCTGGGCACTAGGATGGCTGCAAGAAATTATTTAGGCTCAGCCTCCTTACTTCATATCAAACTCATAGACCTGACCAGAGAGAAATATGGAAGTCATAGCGTAAAAGATGATTCATCACCAGAGTCCAGCAGCTCACCTGCCACCATAAAGCACCCCAGTTCCTTTCCTGTACACACACTATACACACTATTTGTTGGGCAGACATGACAGATTCCCCACAAACACTTACCTAGAACACTTGAGTGAAATAGTAGCTGCTGCTCTTTCTTCTGGAACCTCAATCCTTTGACTCAGGTCTTCGGAACCCTGTTAGTTGCCTTCTGCAGGTCTGGAAGGGGCTGTTTTCCTTCCAAGGTTCATTGCAAGTGGACCATCTGGCAAAATGACCAACTCAAGATGTATTCAATAAATATTTGTCCTGATTTTGAAAGTGGGGGAAAGGGACCATTTCTGTCTTACTCCACGCTTTTTGGGGTGGATAAAGCTATTTTCCATTACTCTCAGATTTTTTTTAATACAAATATATTTTTTCCACTGTATTTGATGTTGGTATAATTTGGGGAGGGGAAGGGAAAAAAACAAATTGTTTAAATAGGGATACAGGTGAACCCATTGCAACAATGAGATGTACAAGATGCTATGTTAAAAACAAATTTTACAACTTTGGAGGGGAGGAGTGTAGTCGTGGAGTTGGAAGGGCAGGGATGGTAGGAGAAAGGAGGAGGCAACAATGCTTGATAAGAAATGTACTTATTACCTTGCTCATGTAATTGTAACCCATCTGTATGGTATTTTCACAATAAAAAACTTATTAAAACTAAAATTAAAAAAGCAAGAAATAGAATGAGTCAACTTCCTCCTGACCCAGAGGAATAGTAATAAAGTAGAATGGAGCTCCCAGAAAACAAACAAAAAACAAATATATTTTAGGCATTCTATACCCATGACCAAAAAATCAAATGGACAAAAATACAAAATTTGAAAAAGCAAGAAAAGACACTAGTGTGTCTTTTATCTTGCGGTTACATTCTAGTTGGCTCATTTTTTCATAATGATTCCTGTGAGTTCAGGGCTTCCTGAAACATTGCTCATGACATCTAGTTTTTTCCTAGTGCTTTATATTTCTCCCACTTTTGAAACCAAAGGAAACTTGGACTTCTTTCCCTTTATGTACATAAAATTAATTCCTCAGCAAGATTTAACAAAATCCGGATTTTAAACTATCTTAAGTAGTTCCAGAAGTAGAAATTTATGAAGGAGAATCTGTTGAACATGTACTTTGAACATGCTATTAAACATTTCATGAGGTAGCAATATCTTCCATACAAAATTACAAAAGTTATTTGCTACCTCCTTACCTACTCTCATCCTAAAGTGAATCAAATAAACTAATCAACATATGCCATGCCAGCAATTTTTTTCCAATGTAAACTACACCAGGGAGTTTGAATTTGAATGTGAAAGTAAACGAAACAATTTGGTCGTATTTGCTGAACCAGCCCATTACTGTGCATAATTTGAAAGGACCACAAACCACAAGATTCAACAGATGCAATCAGAATGGCCTGCCTCCTTCCAACTCCAAGAACATTGAGGAGAAACTAAACACTAGCTCTGATGATAAACTGAGTTCTCATAAGTGAAACTCGTTAATTTTCTTATTAATTAGATTGCTATTATTTGAATGTAGTTTAAATACCATGTGAGTTTTGTTTTTACATCCTCCCCTGTGAATATGTTGGTAGTCTCCTTAGAAAGATTTGCCTCTGCATTTATTTCTTTGCACATAATCTTCTGAGCCAATTATATTCTTTTAAGAGCCTAACACCAAAAGCAGTTTTGTTGCATATGGGGGTAAGTTGCTTACTCTATAGAAAAGATTCCCAGGTTGTGACAATTTAAATTTAAATGCTTCTAATATATTCATTTCCTAGTTAACATACAAAGAAAACGTAGGTTAAAAGAAATTCTTCATCTTCCTCTGAGGAGTATATGTGCCTGTAGAAGAGTACATGTGCTTGTAGAAGCCTACAAGAGGAATCAGATCAGAGCAGGAGCAGAAAATCTACAAGTCATAATAAGGAAATACTTGATAAAATGCTGTCAATGTCTTAATAACGATATGAATATGAATTCAAGTTCCTGGTAGGATGACATACACCTGTAATCCCAGAACTCAGGTGGCTGGGCCAGGAGAATCATGAGTTCAAGGCTAGTAACAAGTTATGGGCTACATAAAAAGACCTTGTCTCAGATAAATTCAAACTGAGCCAAAAATAAAATGAATGAATAAGAGTGCCATGGAAAGGAAAACTAAAGATCTCTGAAAACCCCAAGCATTATATAAAAAATAAACAAATTAGAATAGAAGAATAGAAACAAAGTACTACTGAAAATCAAATTACAGACATAGAATAATGTCCTGAGATAATTAAGATCCATGAAGACTTAAAACAATGAAGCAAGAAGACAAAAGATAATCAATAGAATGGTACAGAATAATTTATACTTCTGAGACAGTCCAAAATGTGAACTAGTTAATATACTTAAATTATAATATAATAAAATACATTTACATTTTAAAAAGAACATTTAGTTGTCTATAGCTAGAAAGACATATGTTATCAGAAAATTAAGAATTCCATTCCAAGAGATTTTAGTCAAGCTCCTGAATTTGAGGAGTTAAAATTGGGCTTTGAGGAACCCCTTGGTATAAGGCAATGCAGTAAGATAAAGCAACTATTGTTCTTGGGTGAAAATCCCATGACCCAATAATGTTAAATCAGACAACCATCAAATGTGAAAACAACAGGTAACAATGACTTAAAAGACAGAGGGTTATGATACCCATGAGCCTCTCTTTAAAATGAAGACAATGGAAACCGGATACAAAATTTCAAGACAGTTTTACCATGTAGCTCAGGCTTACCTGAAACTCAAAATCCCCCGGCCTCAGCCTCTTAGAGACTGCTGTTACATATAAGTACCATCACATTTGGCTTCTTCCAATCGATTTTTTTTAATACTTTAAATGCTTTCATAGTTATTATCTTCAAATAGTTGTACAAGAGGGATTTCAATTTAAATTGTCTATGATACATCCTGGTTGGTGTCACCCCTTCCATCACTCTTCTCTGATTTCTATCCTATCCTCACCTCTCAACACGTTTTCTGGTCCCATTTTCACTGTATGTACATTAGATATTATGACAGTGTTCACCTGCCCACCATTCTTTTTTCCAGCTACATCCTCCCCCTCTTTTCAGCCTTTGTCCCCTCCAGTGAAGGCAGATGAGCAAAGGAGTTAAAGAGAAGTACAAACAGCCAATATATACATGAAGGAATGCTCCACATCCTTGGCCATAAATACAATGAAAATCTGTTGCCGGTTAGAATGGCCATCATGCAGAACATGAACAACAACAAATGCTGGAGAGGATGGGGGAGTCAGGAGGAACCGGCACTCCTTTTCCATGCTACTGGTAGTAATGTAAGTTAGTGCAGCCACCATGGAAGTCAATATGGAGATTCCTCAAAAGAATAAATTCATTTTTAATCAAAATTTAAACCTGAGAAATCTAAAAAGATAAATGCTCATTTCTTTTGCTGCTGAAAATGGAATGCTAAGGCCTCACTTATAGCATATGGTCTACCACTGAGCAACACCCTTTCCCCTAAAAATACAATTTTGTTTTTAAAGAACAGTAGTGAGCCGGGTACGGGTTCATGCCTGTAATCCGAGCTTCTCAGGAGGCTGAGATTTGAGGATTATGGTTCAAAGCCAGCCCGGGCAGGAAAGTCCATGAGACGCTTACATCCAATTAACCACCAGAAAACCAAAAGTGGTGTTGTAGAGCACTCTCCTTGAGCTGAAGAGCTCAGTGACAGCACCCAGGCCCAGAGTTTAAGCCCCAGGATGGACCAAAAAAAAGACCAGTGGTGGTTATTCAATCCAATCCAGTTAAATACTATTAAATATTTAAATTGTAGTTTCAGAATAAAATGTAATATTGTAAATTCAAACTATTTTAAAAAATAATAAAACTTGGCCAGGCACCAGTGGCTCACACCTGTAATCCTAGCTACTCAGGAAACTGAAATCTGAGGATCACCGTTCAAAACCAGCCCGGGGAAGAAAAGTCTGTTGAGACTCTTATCTCCAATAAACCACCAGAAAACCAGAAGTGGCGCTGAGGCTCAAGTGGTAGAGCGCTAGCCTTGAGCTGAAGAGCTGAGGGACAGCGCCTAAGCCCAGAGTTCAAGCCCCACAACTAATAATAATAATAATAAAAATTTTGGAGGTAAAAGGAAAATCAAGATATGAAGATGTGTAATAATGCTGATACTACTATTCCATCATAGTAGTTATGAAATAGTATCACAGTGTTCAAAGTTGAAGTATGCAACTTAAAAATGTTTTGGTTTCTACATCAATGTTTTCTACATTTTTTTTGGTTGTTGTTGGTTGTAGGGCTTAAACTCAGAACCTGGGTGCTCTGCCTGAGCTCTTTTGCTCAGGGTTAGCGCTCTACCACTTTGAGCCACAGCTCTAATTTTTTTTATTTTTATGGTGGGTAATTGGAGATAAGAGTCTCACAGACTTAGGAAAGTCTGGCTGACTTTAAACCATGATCCTCAGAACTCAGCCTCCCAAGTAGCTAGGATTTACAGGCATGAGCCACCAGTACCTGGCTTCCACATTTTCTTAACAGTATTTTTGTGAAAAAAATATTTCTTGATATGAGAAAATACATATTTGAAATTTAATACCTCCTTTAGTCTTACTTGCATATATTCAAATAAAATCAAATTTAGTACTTAATTCCAAAATAATATTTATAATTTTAGAAATATAATAAATTGCTTCTTTTTTTTGTCAGTCATGGGGCTTGAACTCTGAGCTTGGGCATTAAACCCTCAACTCTTCAGCTCAAGGCAAGCACTTGAACCACAGCGCCACTTCCAGCTTTTTTTCTTTTTGCTTATGTGGTGCTGTGGAATTGAACCCAGGGCCTCATGCATGCAAGGCAAGCACTCTACCACTGAGCCACCTTCCCAGACCATTGCTGCCTTACATATTGATCAAAAAATGGATCTACTAGTAAGAAATATTTCTCAGACTTAATAAATTCTAGATATTATTTCAAGAGTTTTTGTCTAGAACACCTATTTTTATACAATAAACTATAACTATAATACGTTAACATATTCATATAAGTGTTTTTACTGATGAGAAAGGGAATAAGTAACCATTTTCCATCTTATGTCTACTATACAACTCTCCTCCTTTCTGTCCATGGCTTCCCTTGTTCACATCATCATGTAAATAAAAAGGCTTACTACTTTCCTCTCCCTCAGGCAGGACTCTCCTGCAGGCTTTGCTACCTCATCTATAACACATTGTCACCTGCCTGATAATATGACTTCAATTACTCTGAGAAACCCTTTGGACTGGAATGGTACTCCAGTCTTTCAAAGATAAAGCCTAAAGCCTATATTCATTTATCAAGCAAGATATACTCCTCTCCTCCACAAAAAGGTAAACAAAGTTAAAAAAAAAAAGAATCAAATTTCCCAGTCCCATAAGAGGTAATGAAACTTCTTGTTCCTAATTTAGTCTGTGTATCTCCTTCTTAGACAACACTTAATCCAAGAACCTCAGCCTGTATGTAGTACCCAAGGCTCTGCTGAAGCCCTATACAAGAAAAGCAATGAGAGGGTGTGTTTTCTATAAACCTACTCCTGAGTATTTCATTCCCAAATCTTTGCATATCCATATGTACACATCTCTACTGATCTGCTCATTAGTTTCATGGGCTAACTGGTAGGTGCCATGTTATTACCTGTATATTTCAAGAAAAGAATAAAACATGTAGGAAATATTGATGCTGTCATTCTTTCTAAGCATCTCTTTTACACAGGACTCCAATGGCTGACTTCTTCATTCACCTTTGTCAATGTAATCCATAGTAGTGTTAAGAATCATCATTGTCATTGTTCTCATAGTAGCTCACATTACATGTGTGTGTGTGTGTGTGTTTGCTGAATGTGGGGCTTGAACTCAGGATCTGGGCACTGTCAATGTCCTGACATTTGATCCATAGCTCCACTTCTGGCTTTTTGCTGGTTAAGTAGAGCTAAGTCTCAAGGACTTTCCTACCTGGGCTGCCTTTGAACTGCTATCTCTGAATATCAGCCTCCTGAAAAGCTAAGATGACACGCCTGAGCCACTGGCACCAAGCAGCTCACATTTCTCAAGTGTTGTGCTAAGTAAAACATTAGCATTATATAATTTGACAGAATCATTATCCTGCAGTTTGGATAACAGAATTAAGGATCAGAAAGATTAAAGGACTTACCCTTTACCACAAGACTTTCCTCTGAGGGGAAAGAGATTCAGAGCCATATTCTCAACCACTAGATAAGCATTCTACGCATTTCTTCTAGTTATTATTACAATTGAGAACACAAACCACCTACTGAATGCCCAAATTGCCTCCATGAGAATATATAATGACCCTCTTGTAAAGTGAAAACTATAGATGAGAAATACAATAAAGGTGTATATTTAGGCTATATGGATCTGGTGACAAATTTTTATTCTCCATTTATGGGATTTTATATACAAAAGAATAAGCAATAATCTAACACCAAAACTCACTAACACTATAGTTCTTAGATATTTATTTTTAGATTAGGTTAGAACTATTCGACAGTAGACTCTTCGTATCTGTGAATATGTGGTTCCAAGGAAACTACCATTAGAGAAAAAAACCCAAATGCTCAGGATGCATAGAAATCTAAAACTTCTCAAATTACTTACACCTTGTGTAGAATGACTCTGAGTATGCATAACTTGAAATCACATGTAGTAGGCTTTTTCTTATCACAAAAATTACTATTAAATACATTAATACTGCTCACATAAAACTAGATCTTAGGCTTTTTATCTCAAATATGGATGCATATTTTTTCCATACCACCACTTCTGCTAAAGACAGGCTGCCATTCAACAAATTTATAATCTATTGATCAAGCACATTACATACTATTGTTTTGTTAGTTTGTTTGCCTTGAGAGGATTATCATAATCTCTATCTTGTTTTTGAGGCTTTTGGGGAGACTTACTTTCACAAAATTGGAACAAGGATATATCTAGCAGATCACACAATCATCTAAATACAGCTGATCAGGCAAGAGTGACTGAGCTTTTCCATATCAATGAGCTTCATAGGTATATACAAGAATGAAAACATTTTGTTTTTGAATTTCTATGTATTCATTTATTTATTTCCATCCTTGATTTAGGAAACACATTAATAAGCTCACGAACAGAGCAAGCTCACTGTAAATTCTTTTTGAAAATGAAGTGCCTATTAATTAATTTCTGCTTGGATCCCAAGTGAACAAATTACCCTTGACCTTTGTTTTTTCACCTCTGATACAACGAAACTGCACAAATTTTAGAAACTCATCTATTCTTCCAAAATACTATCTGAACATTTAATAAAAACTATTTCCTAAATATGTTTACCTATTGTCATTTTCTTCTAGCCCTTCCTATATTATTTGCAATTGACCTCATTAAACTATCTCAAATCTAGAGAAACTGAAAGAACTTTCTGGAACCAAATTTAGAAAGAAAAAGCCAGCAAGAAAAAGTGAGGGAAATAGCACTCAGGATGAGGATAAGATGCAAACTTCAAAGAAAGGAATAAGTCTTTCACTGATAGCATCCAGTCAAGCTTTGGATACTACTTAAGCTTAGTACTTAGTGTAAAGGTAGAACTGAAGCTCAAAAATATTCTAAGTAAATTGAGCTGAACATAAGCCTAATTTTTAAGTATAAAATTTTAAGTATAAAATCCATTTCTAAGTAACTGTCTTCTTGTTCAGAGATACATGAATTGGTTGAGATTGTTGTGAGCCAAATAGATTTCCTTCCTTCCATTTCTTGTTTTCTAGGTCACTCCTATCTTTTACCAATGTAATTCTGAGTCTTGCTTTGGCCATTTTCAGGATTGGCAAGTTGTTCCACTAAGTCCTATCCAAATAATCTACAAGTCCTTTGGAAGAAAAAATGACTAGCTCGAAAGCTAGAATTTGAATTGATCTAGAGCCTGGAAACACAATTTTAACATTTTGGACTGGGTGATATCTGAGAAGAGTTTTATCTTACACAAGAAAAAGGGATTTTCCCCCTTTACTGAAGGTTATTTTCAAATGATCAGTCATACATCAGGCGGCTCACAATAGAAATCAATGCTCTTTTCTCACTGACCACCTGCCCCGCCCAAACTGTAGAATATTCATAATAAAAACTTCAATGTTCAAATGTCAGTTGCTATGAATGCTATATCCTTACATCAAAAAATTAGGAAATGAAAATACAAATTCTTTTCTTCTTCCTCTCCCAATCTCTCAAATAAAAGATCTTTATCTTTGTTCTTGTCTTCAAGAGACAGAATATCTACTTAGTTTATTCCTCCTCTCATTCTGACACCACCCAGGCAAAATTTTGAGAACAGAAGGATTTTCATCTTTATTGAGAATATCCATTTTTTGTCCCTAGTTCTTCTGTGTTGTACAGGTGATCCCAAATAAGTGTGCCTGATATGTGATAGATAACATACGCCTGACCACACACCTCTGAACATGCACCCAGCAAACACAAAGCCATACAGACTTTCACATTTTCCCTTTTCATTTCACCAAGACAAAAGCTGTCATTCTGTTAGACACCACTGTCAAGTGACATACTCAAGTTGGGATGTACTTGTATAATATATGCTTAGAAGGTGATCAATATTTCATTTCTATTTCACAGCAACCAAATGTTCATATAGGTCATTTGGTTGTTCTTTGGCATTTTGTTAAGTTATTCCATAAATATTTATTAAATGCTTAATGTCTATCATATAGCAGACACTTGTAACTTTGTTTTTGAATATTCCTTGACATTTCTAAATATACACTCAATACTACATTTCCTAGGCAAAATGATTCCTAAACAATAATGGAAATTATTTCTTCACAGAGTCCAGACTATATGAAATCATTTGCATACTGAGAGTCTCTGGCCTCTATCCTTTACCATTCCCATTGGTGAAAATGAGACAAGTAATCCAAAAGCTTGAACAATGTATCTGTAAATCCATCTTTGACACTTTGCTCTCCTCTTAGTCCACTTACAACCTGAACCACTCACTACCGTAGACAGATACGTGAATCAAATGCAGATGGCACACTGCTAAGTCACTGGATCCTAGTAACTACAAACAGCTTTGTGTTGGTTTGCTGAAAAGAGTAGTGTCATTGGAGCTAATGCCCAAATAGTTTTTCCACCAGAGGAGCTTAAAAATTGCCCCAGGGCTTTCCCTCAGAAACAGCTCCCCTAGAATTCCTCTCTTTTTTTCTTAGCAAGAGCAACTATTCTTTCTTTTTTCCTTTTCAAGTTTACTTTTTAAAATTTATTTCTATTATCTGTCAATAGTTGTAGAAAAGGGTTTCAGTTATTCAACATATCAAGTTATGAGTACAATGCATTTTGATCAGTGTCACCCATGAATGGCAATTCTTTCTGCCTCTCTGACAACTCTCAGTAACATGACTTACTTCTATTCAAATTATTTGTTGGCATGTTTTCTTGAGCTTCATGAGAGAAAGATTTCTGGCTTCTTCAACTTGGAATCTCTAACAGCTCACTTAATAATGGCCCAGTACATGGTTTCTAGATAGATCTTTGTTCTTAATGAGTCAGTTAACATATACAACTTACAGCCAGGGAACTATTTGGGCATTAAAACTATCTAGTCAACCTTGCTTTCAGTGTACTGAATAGTCCTTACTGTAGTAGGCTCAGTACATAATTATATGAGAAACCTAGAAAAAGTGTTCCCAAGTATCCATTAAAATAAAAACAAAACAATTTTCGAGTAGGTGTGAGCTAAATGTTCTATAGAAATCCCTTAACTTCACACATGAAAACTGAAGCCCAAGACATTAAAGTTGAGGTCATATAGCTAATGAATAGAAGGGAAAAAAATGGACCTGGTCTCCTTATTCCTAATTTAATACTTGGTTTACCAGTCCTTGATTCAGATGTAGTTTGTTGATACTGGTGGAGGGATTGGGAAGTTACTAGCAGTAGAGTAGGATTCAAAAAGAAGGGGACAAGCTATATTGGCTATTCTATTTCTTTATCCCAACCAAAGGCATAAATACTAGCAAAAACATCAGAATTGCTTAGCACAAGAAAGGAAATGAAAATACAAAAAAAAATGTAGCTAAACAGATACAAAGGAGCCCTTTATAAGGGATTCATAAGCTGGGATAACGCTGAGCTACTCCTGGGTCAGGTCTTCTGCAGAGACTACCTTTAGATCTACTGTGGTTTCAATCGATGTCTCAGATGGACCTGGAATGTGAATAGCCCATTACTTTACAAAGAAGATGGAGGAGGAGGAGGAGGAGGAGGAGGATGACAACGACCACCTCCTGAAGCTATCACAGGAAAGTACTTCATCCATTAACTCATCAAATGTCAATCAAGTCCATATTTAATGCCAAGCAAGTGGCTGAGTTCTGTGACTAGAAAGATGAATGAGACAATCACTACTCTCAGGGAACTGAATATTTGTGATAAAACCCCCACTAAGTACTATAGGTTACACTATAAAACACATACATCACATACACACACACACACACACACACACACACACACACACACACACATTGTATGGGACAAGCAGCTCTATCACTCAGGATTCAGCACTAAGTGCCAGTTACTATCCAAACCCTTAATGTTCAGTTATGCCAAACATCATTTAAGCAACTGCATATGTCTGTCCTATGATCTCAAGACCAAAGGCCACTGTGTTCCAATGCTGTGAATGTCTGTGGATTGGACACAGTTTCAGGGCAGAGGAGAATATGAGCAGCCAAAGATTTCAGCAAGAGAAAAGACTACTCGATTCCCTTGCCTAACATCCCTCTCTCAGATAGAAAGGTTGTGATGGATTGTCACCAAAGAGTTATTGCTTCTTCTTGGTGATTGATAATGTGTGATGGTTCAGGGGTGCTCACAAATCACTGCTATATTCATAGCCACTGTGCTGTAGACAGGTTGAAGAAAACTTCACACTGTTAAGCAATTCATATTACTCCCAATAATCTTTATGATATGTGTAGTAAAACTTTTCATGTGGGCAACCACGTCTTATGCTCTAGTTTGGCTTCTTTGCTCATGGCTGACTCTCTACCACTTGATCCCCATCTCTTGTCTGGCTTTCAGTGGGTTAATTAGAGATGAGACTTGTAGACTTTTCTGCCTGGGAGTTTTTGAACTATGACCATCTGATACCAGACTCCTGAGTAACTAGGGTTACAGACATGAGCCACAGGCATTTTCTTCATGAATAGTTTTATATCAATAGACATAATCAAAAATTTAAACACCTTATTTAGAAATGTTGTATTCAAAGGTTACAAACTATATTTTACCTTTTTAAATAATCCCTGGCTCTTTTAGGAGAAATATAACTTTTAATACATACAGCAAAAATAAAATTTTAAATTTTATGTTTGTTCCTTTTAGTAAATTGTCAAATTACAGAATTGGCATAAAATTCATTTTGTTGTTTTCTTTTTTCTTTTTAGTGGGTATAGGAGTTGAACCCAGAGCCTTAATTTGCTTGCTAGTTCAGTTTGCATTCTCTTATTTGAGCCAAATGTCAAGATTTGCATTTTGCTGATTAACTAAGACAGAGTCTCAGAATTTTCTGCCCAGGCTGGCTTCAAATTGTGGCTTCCAGGTCTCAGCATCCTACATAGCTAGGATTACAGGTATGAGCCACTGATGCCTGGTTCTTTTCATTCTTAATCATTTAGCTCATTTCTGTGTCGTACTTAAATTATGAAAAATATCAAGAAAAAGAATATAATTAATGGTTCTGATTAAACAAAGAGAAAATCGGTAATTGATGAACCATAAGTGATAATAAGTGATGAATCAATGGGTCTATTTTATTATTCAATCAAATATCACTGGCCAATAAACAGAATACCGAAGCATGTACAATAATAATGAAATTTAGTCATGTTTGAAATTTGCCAACTTTGTATTATATAACAAATCTTCATTGACATTATGTATTTTGTCCTTGTGAAGTTATAGCTGTCAAAGTAGAAAGTGAAAACACATTTTTATCTAATAATCTGGAGCATGATTTAGAACCATTGCAAGTTTGTGGGTTCCATTTGTCCCCCATCCTACATGCTGAATCATTTTAGAGGCAGCCAGTAGGTGGATCACCAGGTTGACACAAAATAACCAAAGCCTCAAAATAAACCAAAGAGGAAAGTAGAAAAATAAGTCTCTTTTCTTGAAGGCAAGACTGTTTCTTGATCACCATCTGTCTCAGGAGAAGGCACATTGGTTCTGGTCTACTGTCCAGGGAAATTACACTGGGCAAAGACTGACTCAAACTTGTCAAGTGTTCCGGGGAGGACTGGTCTACTTGGAGGGACTCGGTGTCTGTGTTTAAGTTCTAAGACTGCTAACTAGCAAAAGGGCTTTAAAGTACAGAAGCTCTGTTAGAGGATTCCCTGTTTTAAGTAGAATGGGGACTTAACATAATTATAGCAGCAAATTCCCTGCCTGGCCATAACTGCATGGTCTCCATGAGTCTAATTCACCATAATGTGTTCATAATGATCAAGGCAAAGCTATGGTAAAACACAGTCATTCTGGTTTGGGTTTGCATTCTAGAGCTCTTAGAGAGAAAAACACATGAATCTTCCATTCATTAACATCTTGTTTTTAAGTAGTGTCCATGAATTGATTGATACATATCTTTATTTCTCTAGTTGATCCTTCAAAACCGATGTACTCTTGAATTTTATCTCTCAAAAATAGGTATTGGAGTGGGGTGCTGGTGATATATCTATAATCCTATCTGTAATCATATCTGTATTCCTAGCTACTCAGGAGGCTGGGATCTGATGATCCTGGTTCAAAGCCAGCACAGATAGGAAAGTCAGAGAGACTCATCTCTATAAAAGCTTATCTCTTATCCAAAAAAGCTGGAAGTGGACCTGTGGTTCAGAGCATTAGCTTTGAGCAAAAAGCTCAAGGACAGTGCCCAGGCCTTGAGTTCCAGCCCCAGGAGTAGCACAACAAAGTAAAAGTATTGGTAAAGTCTGATAAATTAATTCTTAATAATTTCAGTTATTTTGAAGTTGGTAACAATTTTTCTCAATCAAGGTATCCTTTTTGTCTTCATATCTTATTATCTGTCATGTTATAAGATAGTCTTGTATTATCAAGCATTCATTGATCTTAAGAAATTTAGATAAACAATAAAGGATAAAGAAAGTGGCAGCATGAGAAAGGAGGAAACCCTATATATAGTGGGTGTGGGTTCCCACCTCAGCCCCAATTCTGTTTGACTTAAAGGATACATATTTAAGTGAACCCAGTCTGCAACCATAAGTCATCTGCCCTGTGAACTAAATACAATTGCAGTGTTTAAGGACATAACATTTTCAAATATCATCCTAAATGTAGTCCAGCCACATCCAATTCTCAACTAAAAAGGCAGCATTTGGAACCAGGCACTGGTGGCTCATGCCCATAATCATAGCTATGCAGTAGGTTGAGATCTGAAGATTGTGGTTCAAAACCAACCTGGGCAGAAAAGTCCATGAGACTCTTATCTACTATAAACCACTCAGAAAACTGGAAGTGGTGCTGTGGCTCGAGTAGTAGAGCACTTGCCTTGAGCTGAAGAGCTGAGGGACAGTGCCCAGGTCCAGAGTTCAAGCCCCTTAACCGACCAAAAGAAAAAAAGGCAGTATTTTTTCCCAAAATTAGACAAAGACTCAGTGCTCAGTGCTAGGCCTAGGCTCAGTGCTTTTTAAAGCAACATGCTCATTTCCAAAGTGCTGCCTTCTTATAAGTAAGTTTTCCAAAGATAATATTTATTTGTTATGATTTTCACTTCATAAACCACTTAGAAGTCAATTTTTTATTGTGAAAATACTGTACAGAGGGGTTACAATTACATGGGCAAGATAATGAGTATATTTCTTATCAAGCATTGTTGCCTCCTCCTTTGTTTCACCTTCCCATCCCTTCCCATCTCCCCGCCCCCCCCGTCCCCAGAAGTCAATTTTAAATATACTGTGAATTGTAGATTTATTCCTATCCCCATTCATAGTGAATCAGTGTTTAATTCATCTTTTGTATATCCCAACAGGGCATTGAGTCAAAATGTTTAGGAATCTTTGAGCGAATAAAGAAATACATTTACAAGTATTGAAAACTACTCTGATAGAAGGGGTGACATTGAATAAGATACATTGTACTCACAAACTGACATGTTGAATTGGAGTACCTTTGTCTAACTACTGAAAAACTAATTTTTAAAATTTTATTGAAGAAAAATACTTCTATCTGGTGGACTCTGGGATCCATGTGAAGAAGTTCCTAGATTGTTTCTACCATATTAATAGTAGTTGTTTCTTGAGATAGTACTAGTTTCTCAAAGTATGCTGCTAGGCTCACCTACTTCAGAATTAGTCAGGATCTATATTAAAAAATAAGTTAGTAAGACTTGCCCCACATCTCCTGCTTCTTTGGAAATAAACACCCAAAGGCTGAATTTTCAGATGCTCCCTAGATTGTTCTTATATATTCTAAGGTTAAAGAACCAATGTATCAGTGGTCTTCAATGATACCTATACATTGGAATCACCTGGAGAGATTTTGTGGCATAATAATGCATAACTCATCCCTAGATTAACAAATGAGAAACTCTGGGAATGGGCCTTGCCATTGTGAATCTATGAAGTTCTTGGGATAATTCTAAAGTGGGTCAGGTTTAAGAACTACTCTTTGAGACACTTCTGCCTGCCACATTAGCTTTTGTGGAATCTGAAGTATCAGCTCCATCCAGCAAACAGTAGTAGACGCTAGGAAGGAAGGGGAGAGCATCAAGGAAAATAAAACATTCAAATGTTAGCATCTGTGGGCAAGCAAAACTTGGGACAACTGCCTCACAGCATGGGTTTTCAAAAGCTGTCAACATCAAAATCAAAACAGCAGGCTTTCACTGTACCAGCAAGACAGTGATATTTCATGAAGGTGCCAGGAAGAGGCTCTTTGCTACCTCATTATATGATCTAGCTATAATTTTAGGTGGAATCATATCACTATTCCTTAGACCAACCTATGGTCCACCTTACTGGAATAAGAAAAGGATAAAATAATTCTGTACTCTAAAGAATAAAGGTTTTAACTAGTCTCTGAAAGAAATAGTATCTGTTTTCCATAAGCTGTTTACATAAAACTATAACCATTGTCTAGTATAACTCTTCCAATAACTTTCATAAGCAGGAAAAGTACTGTTGCCCCCATATTGAATACAGTACAACTGAATGGAAAGGTTAAGTAATCTGTCTAGAGTCACATACTAAAAACCTATATCTTCAGACTTATATACAATTTTTCTTCAAAGAAGAAGAATGCTGCAGCCGGGCGCTGTGGCTCACGCCTGCAATCCTAGCTACTCAGGAGGCTGAGATCTGAGGATTGAGGTTCAAAGGCAGCTCAAGCAAGAAACTCCACAAGACTCCTATCTCCAATAAGCCACTCAGAAAACCAGAAGTGGCGCTGTGGCTCAAGTGGTAGAGTGCTCACCTTGAGCTGAAGAGCTGAGGGACAGCGCTCAGGCCCAGACAAAAACGCTCCACAACTGACAAAAAGAAAAAAGAGGAGGAGGAGGAGGAGGAGGAGGAGGAGGAGGAGAAGAAGAAAACTAAATTACATTTTAAAAAATCTCACCTGCCCGCATCTCTCTTACTTTCTTACTTTCTGCTTTAGAGTTTTATAATCGTTTACAGAGATGGATCTTTCTTATAATTCTACTCAAAGAGAGATAGTGTTTGACTTACCCTGTATATATGTATGTATTTAAGTGGTCAAATTATAAAGTTTTAACTACGAAGCAATCATAATCCTACTAAACACAAACAAGATATGCTCTTTAGTGAAATTAACCATCACTAGTTCTTTATAGCCTTCTCAGTCCAAATTTTAAACAAAGATGAGAATTATATACCAGGCCCTAATGATGACTTGAGAAATCAATATTTTAATTCCAAATCAAAATGTTCTTTCCTTTAGAGTAGAAGGGCAGGTAAACTACAGATATGCCCTTTAGCAGAGAAAAAAAATCTTTGAAAACTTATTTAACTGAAAAGAGAAACCTCCATGCTAGAAAACAAAAGGTTACTATACATCTACTAAAATAGCCAAAATTAAAAAAGACTAAAACATTGGTGAAAATGTGGAGAATAAGAATTCTTCTAACTCTGGCACTGGTGGCTCAAACCTGTCTATAATCCTAGCTTCTCAAGAGGGTGAGATCTGAGGATCATGGTTTGAATCCAGCCCTGGCAGAAAAGTTGGTGAGACTCTTATCTCCAATTAATCACAGGAAAAGCTGGAAGTGGCGCTGTGGCTCCAGTGGTAGAGTACTAGCCTTGAGCAAAAGGAGCCCAGGGACAGCTGCCAGGCCTAGATTTCAAACCTCAGGACCAGCAAAAGGAAAAAAAAAAATTAAAGAACTCTTACACAATGTTGACAGGAATAGAGATAATGTGACTACTTTGGAAAGACCCTATCAAAACTGATCTTGCAAAACTGTATGCATGTATTAATCAAAAGACAAATACAAAAATGTTCTTGTCTTGTTGAAAGAGCCAAAGATTAGAAATAACCCAAGTATCCAAAAACAACAAATGGACTAATTGTGGTATACTCATCTTCTCTCCAATGGGAATGCACGATTTGCAATAATACTCACCATTGGGTGAGTTTTACAAACATAATTTCAAGTGAAAGAAACTTAGAAGACAGAAACAACCTGCCATGTTAACTCCTTATATAAAATTCAAAACCAGGAAACACTACGATGTTAGAAATTAGGACTTTCTTCCACCTTGGGGAGGGTGATGAATAGGGGTGAGTTAGAGAGGTGGCAATGGTCAGTTTTTGGATTTAAGCGTTGGATGCAGTGAATTCACTTTATGCAAATTCCTTGAATAAACTGACTAGAAAGTTCTCTTTCAAAATTAGTGAGACTCTTGGTAGCATTTAATGACACCCTTATTCAAACAAGCATCTGAATGGGGATTGCACATGTACATGTTCTTCTATTTATAGTGAAATAAGCCATTTATATATAATAGGTATGATCAGAATTCAATCATATATGGAGTGTTTTGATCTCTTAATTCATAGCTCATAGTCACCTAGATGCTTATCTATAACAAGTTGTCCTGTACTCACCTCCCACCAACACTCTTCAAAGAACACATCTCATCTCTGACTTTGTGTTACCTTCATCTCGCTCTGTAAGACCGCAGTAAATACTCAAAATAATAAGACTCCAAGTGCTTTAAAGGCATGCACAATATCTCTCTATATAGCTAGCTAAGAAAGAGGTCTGTAGAAAAGGAGGCCCTTCAACAATATTGGTGGTCTATTTCAAAAATCTGTTTTAGCTGGGTGCAGGTGGCTCATGCCTGTAATCCTAGCTACTTAGGAGGCTGAGATCTGAGGACTGCTGTCCAAAGTAGCCCAGGCAGGAAAGTCTGTGAGAGTCTTGTTTCTGATTAATCACAGAAAAACCCAAAAGTGGTATTATGGCTCAATGGTAGAGTGCTAACTTTGAACAGAAGGAGCTTAGGGACTGGGCCCAGGCCCAGAGTTCAAGGCCCGGGACCAGAAAAACAAACAAACAACAACAACAACAAAACCTCTTTTAGTGTCTAGTACCATCACAGCTCATAATGCATAACTGTTTCTTTAAGCCTTTTCCAGACCAGAAAGTATTGTCAGAATGGACAAGTAAAAGAGCTCCTTTAAGCCCATGCCTCCTTTCAGGGCCCCCACGAAGAGGTGGGGCTGGGGCTCTGCCTGGCTGCCATAGGGCCAGCCAGGCTTCCAAGGCCTGCTGTCTTCAAATCAGCCCTGAGTTGGACATCACACCAGCCCCTGCCACTGCAGGTGCCACACTGCTTCAGCCCTGGTAATGAACCATTTGTGAGAGTAAGAATCCAGAAACATTAGATAGTACACAGTCAGCAGACTGATCTAAGATCCGTATAAGGGGAAAGCTGTTCTAACACACAGGCTATGTTGTACCGGAATCTGCTGACTTGTAATATGATATTTTCTTTGGCTAATAATCAGGAAATCCTCATAAGTTATGTGGACATTGGTTACTTGTAGGAAATTTGAACTGTAATTATGACAGCTACACTGAGAAATAATCATACTGAAATTAACTTGTCTATCTTCATTTGGTTTAATTTTTAAATGTTTGTAAAAAGAAACTTGCCAGGGGATGGGGCAAAGGGGAAGGTAATTTCTTTTTTAAAATAAGATGCACTGGGGAAAAAGGAGCTCTTTTAAGAACACAGCAAGAATAACCTAAATCAGTGGGCCTTGAAGCCACTTTCCATCTATTCCACTTCTCACCTGGCTGCCACACACAAACTTTACCTCCTGATCAAGTCATCATTTTAATCAATGGCTCTCCTTCTGAAGTCTAACTTTGATATGTTTCCAACATTATATCTTTTAGAAGACTGCTTTTGTACTTGATGGTAAACAATCTCCTTAAATCTGAAACTCCGTCTAGAAGCTGTTCAGCAGAAACACACATTCCTTTTCAAATATAGACCACTATTTGATAAAAGCCAAACTACTTAGCTACATCTTGTACTTCCTTGAATCCGGAAAATGGTCACATAGCATGGGAACTATACTCGGTCCCCAGACAACTCTAGACGTTGCATCTCCTTTGATGATAAAGCAGGGTCCAACTCTCAGTATTGCATGAAGCTTGCATGATACCTACATGAACCTAATGAAATATCTGTAATTTTTACATTGTCATTAATATCAAGTAGTATTTTTATTCCAAGTATACTATAGAATCAAATACACTGAAAGAATACTCCAAATTTCAAATTGATCTACTGAGCACAGGGAAGTAAATGTTTCCTCCCTAAGTTAAGATGTGGGAGACAGTCTGTAAATCTTAGATGTATATATTCCCTTCTGGCAGCAATATATATCTAATTAAATATATCAAACGTGGCAAGTGTCTCTTCCAAATGACAGGAAAAGTACACAAAATGATATGAGTAGACCTAAGATAAAGGATATTTTAACTAGACTACTTAACACATTAAAAGCAAGAGTAACAAGAGAAGCTAAAATGAAAGTAGAACTACCACTTTGTGAAGAAACCCCCAAAATTGCAGTCACGAAATATAGTAGGTACTAATATAACTGACTAAAAATTTAATAGCTTATAGGTAATGCAAAATAAAGAAGGTTCATGTTTCTGGTGTCAACAAGAAAAATTAAATTAAACTAGAAATTCCAGGAAAATAAAATGCTCTATAAAAATTCATAGACTCCAGTGGTTCATGACTCTTAATCTAGCTAAGTGGAAAATGGAGTTAAGGAGAAGTTCAGGGATAAAGATTTGTGAGGTCCCTCATTTCAGCAGAAATAGAGAGGCATGTTGGAGTGTGCCTGTCATGTAGCTATAGTAGAAAATGTAAACACAAGGATCATGGTTCAGGCCAGCCCAGGCAAAAAAAAGTGAAACCCTACCTTAAACCTGTCTGGAGTTATGGCTCAGGTGGTAAATTATGCTTAATAGTCACAAAGCCCTGAACTCAAACCACCAAAAAGCAAAAATTCATGGCAAAATATAAAGCATAATCTGAAAAAAATGCAGTCTAAGATGTAAGAATCATGCCTTGAAAACTTAAAATATGCTATTTCAGTAGAACTTACTGAAGAACATAGATTACATCTCTCTACAGACACATTTTGGTTCTCTAGTAAATATAGTAAATAATAAAAAAATATCATGATATTATAAAGAGCTTCTCTTTGCTCTCAGAATCAATATATAGACAAAGAAGAGCAGATTTAATTAAAGCCACTATTAAGAATATAAATGCATTAAACTTTGGCAATATAAAAATAGTGATAGAACTGATAAACAGTAGGAGTCAGGGGTGGGAGAAAAGATGCAGGAATGTACACTAATTTTCAGCTCCCTATCTTATATCATGGGTGATCACATGATATACCTAGGAAGGGGGTGGAATAAGAGATAAAAATCCAATATACCTTTTAAAGAATAACCAATAAAAGAAAGGAAAATTATAAGCAGGTATATAGAAAAGGGGAGAGAACTTAGTGTATATGAACTAAAATAGATACCTTTAACAACAAACCTGAGCTTACCATAACAACCATGGAAGAGCTTTCTATAAAATTATATTTCCATGAATATATGTGTATAAACTTCTCATTAGCATGTTGACATTATAATATCTCAAAGTTTCTATTTTTTCCAATTTTTTAGTCAACCAATAAGTTAATGACTATACCATCACCAACACTTGACAGCAGGTTAAATAGCTCTCTCCCTGATAACTCTCTAAGTCTGACATGTGTTACCTTCTGGACTCTAGAAGCAGATACTTCTGAACTACCAGTACCATCCATTCTGCATGTCAACTTCTCTTACTACCAAGCATCATAAATCACTCAGAAGGACTCTCTAAGAAGGTATGCTAAGAGTCTAGTATTCCTCACTTTTGGGTGCTGGGAACGGAAAGGCTATGAAAGCAAAAATCTAACTATGAGACTTTCTTAGTTTCGGTTTTAGATCCTAATGACAAATACAGACAGAAGTCAGTAAGTCTTAGAAATAGGTTTTCTTCATACTTGAAATGCCAAATACAAATGCTAAAGAACTAGGGAGAAAATGGTAATGTTATATAATCTACAAGGGAGTAAAAATACAAGGCTGTGTTATTTACTTCAGGAAATTGGCATTCCTTCCTCCACAGTATCTCTTCATCCAGCTCCAACACACTTTGGCTTGACTTGGACTTATTTCGTTCAACTTAGCCCCAGGATTACTTTGTTTCCCTTGGATTAACAAGTTTTGGCATTACTACCTGGTATGGTTGAACACACACTATCACATTTAGAGAAAATGTAAATGAAAGTTGTAGCTGCAAAAATTATTTTTAAAAACCTGCTTAATGGAAAAATATATTCCTGTTTACCAGAATAGAAAAGAAGGAGAAAGGGTGAGGGGGAAAAGGAGAAAGTCAGAGAAAGAGACAGAGAGAAAAAATATAGATCATATAGCTTGCAAATGTTAGACTCCAGTCCGAACTATTGTTTTCTAACTAAATAATGATTAGGCATAAGGGAGATGATAATCCTCAAGCATATAAATCTACTACAAACTTAATGAATTTTGCTGGGCCTGAAAAATTGATGATGGTACAAAATTTTTTCCAATGTATTGGCAAATTTCTACTGAGGTTTATTCTAAGCCTTGAGGGGCTACTTAAACTCAGGAAAATAAAAATGTGGATTTTTTCCCCCTTCACATAAATCACAAAGATGTTGGGACAAAAAAAAACATTCAGTGCAATAATATGAATTACTGAGAATATTAAACACAAGAGTACTATATTTTGGAAAAAAAATCAGGATTATTTCAAGGCTAATATTCCAACACTGTAGAATTAGCACTCAGTGTCTTTTTCCAAAAGAAAAAAAATGCATCAATCTATTGCCCAATTGTTCTCTTCATTATGTGGCTAAATGTGAAATATAAAATGTGTTCATTTTTATGGGTTGCTGTCAAAAACATTTCAGGATGTGGGAAGGAAATAATTTTTAACATATAAAAAGGAGAGGAAAAATAAAACATGAATACCCATGCTGTTTCAGGGGGAGGGAAGAGTGGTTTGTTTGTTAATTAGTCACATTTGTGTATACTTTCCAAAGTTTCTAAAACACACATGTATAATTTTGATAATTAGGAAGGAAAACAAGTAACTTATCAAAAGATGATATAAAATTTACCTCTGACTTCCCTTTACACTGCTCGCTCAGATACTTCTCCCAAGGCTCAGCCCACGCTCGCATCCACTTGGGTCATTCTCGCGGTTGCATTGACTAGAACACAATCTCAAACCTCTTTGCAACCTAGTGGGTGCAACTCAGCCCTGCCAGCACAGATGAAAGAAGCGGTCTTCCTCTACAGCTTCTGTCCCAGCAAAATTCCTTCCTGTCTGTTTGTATCCTTTAACCTTGAGTTTGTAGCTCTACTCCATACAACGCCATACAACTGTGTCCTCGTCATCTAATTGCCATTGACCAACTACTATAGGGAAACTTCTTTGAAGTAACTACGTGGTCTTATTAATGCTGTTTAATCAACAGTGATCATAGGATATGAGCAAGAATAGGTTCTGAGTGATTGTTTTGCTGAATAAATGCTAAATATTTGAAACGTTATTTATGTACCAAAAATCACAGGTTTGACATTGTTCCCATACCAAGAACAATTTTTTACTAAAAAAAAAAAAAGAAGAAGAAGAAGAAGAAATTTAGGGTATCCTGTAAAAACTTGGATTTCAAATATTAGAAGACCTGTTCTAAATCCCCCTTCTGTTAGCTCACAAGTTGGATATGTTGTTAAATTTTTCTGAGGTTCTCTTTTCCTCATCTTTAAAATGCAGGTGGCAACATCTTTGAAACACGACTAGTTTACAGATTAGAGGAGAAATAAGTAAACTGGCTTGAGAAATGGTGGCTATTGCTTATATTGAAACAATTTGCTTGATTTATAAAATAGGAAATACTCAGAAGGTCAGACAATACCCATAGAAAAACACATGATAACTGCATTTCTCATCAGTGATCCTAAGAAAGCATAGTATCACCAAAAAATAACTTTAAAAAAGTTTAAAATTCTAGGACTGTAAGAGACTATAGAAATGCAAGAGACTACAGGGGATATATGATCATATTTTAGAATTCAGTGCAACATTCAGGTGGTACATTCCTTCAACTGGAAAGCCTAACCCATTTCAGTACATTGTTTTAAACCTAATGTCACCAAAGTATGCTACCATTGTTCCTTTTTGATAATGAGATCAGACTGTGAACAATACAAAAGCAGTGTATTATTATCAGTGAGAATATTCTAAGAGAAAGAAGCAGACAAAGGCAAGAATTCATCTTCTACCCTGATAATATGCAGTATGATAAGAGAGACTGAGAAGTTAAAAGTCTGATCAAATAGAAGCTTCCCTAAAAAGCGTAGTTCTGAAAAATGGTACTTGCTGTGAGTGCAAGTGTTTATAGAAGAATCTGAATGACATATGGGTCAGTTTTGCATTGTTCAACTTACTGTAAATAAATGTTTATTGAGCACCTGCTATATGAAGACCCCATTCTGGATGATGGGCTGAATGCAAGGGAAAAGGTAGAGTCTCTGTCCCTAAAGAGTTTACATTCCCATCAAGCAATCACCACAAATGCCAAACACCTCCAGCATCAGGTCATATCACAACACACATAGCTAAAACATGATATGTTTTATGCAAACATGATATGGTTTCAAAGGTTCCTGGAGAAGATTACCATACAAGAAAAAAAAAGATTCAGAATGCTTCTTGAAAAGTAACTCAGAAACATATATAGAAGTTGTAGAATTAGGTTAATGAATTTTATTTTTAGCAAGGTCTTCCTGAATCTAATAAATTTAGTAAATATTTTCCTTCTACGAAGTAGAAAGGACTTGGCAACTATTCCCCAAATGCTAGATGCTATCTACATGAAAGATTTTTAATTATATTAATCATATAATTCACCTCCTAAGAGTCTGTGAACTTATTTTCCCTTAAACACAAAGAGGCTCAGGGACAGAGCTCATGCCCTAAGTTCAAGCCCCAAGATCAGTAAAAAACAAATGACCGGTTTTCATCTAATGATATATGTATGAATTTTTCTATTCAGCCAAACTCACATCAAGCTACCTGGCTAATAAGACAAAGCTGACATCCTTCACACATTCATTCCACAAGCATGCATTCAGAGTGGTTATGTGCCAAGCACAAGGCAGGATGCTAGACTGCCTTCTTGGTCAAAATGTAATGTTTTTTGAGATATAGTAAGATGACGTGCTTTCTTATATGATGGCCAATATGGAAGAGTTCCCAAGATGTCTCACAAAAATAACAAGTGACCATAAGGCAAGCACACTTCCATGACTTCAGTGTGGAAGTTTCCATACCTTTGTTCTTAAAGACAAGTTTCAATCCTCTTGGTTTCGTTTCCTAGAAACAAATCCTCTGACATGCCCACAGCAGGTTTCATGGAGGCAACTAGGGGGAGGGATTACATGGAGGCCTTATCTAAACTAGGACATTCTAAAGTACAACAGACTCACTTTACATATATTGTGTATTTGTGGAAAACGTTTCAGTCTTCAGATTCAAGTATAAACATTTCAAGGATTCAAAGATATAGAAGAAAGTACGAGAATAAGTAAAATGTCTAAAGAATGTGTGCACAAATGATACAGGCAAACAAATCCAAAAGAGAAATTGCATAATAAACTATTCTTAGATGAGATTCTATAGAATAAAGGCATTTAGTTCTTATTCCTCCTGAGGTCAAAATGCAGTTAAATACTTGTCTATAGTTGAAAATAATTGCAAGTTTCTGATGTACTGTATATGATATTGTATAGCTAGCCTAAAAAATTGTGAAAGACTAGATTTTGTTTTGCCTTTCTCTAAATGACTCTGCATTTAGATCTTCATTTTCAGCAAAACTTTGTGTTCAGTTACAAGAAACATGTTTCTCCCCAAGTTACCACTGAGTAGTTTTCTGGTAGACTGTGTTTCACAATCCTTTAAGTGTGGCAGGGTCTCATGAACAGGTCAGGTGACATCCAAGATAAAACAGTTAAATCCAAGTGGCTGCAGGATCTATACAGCTAAGGGTTTTGTCAGCTCTGAAATAAAATATTAGATGTGTGTCTATTGCTCAAGAGCTGTCCATGGTCCCTTGTTCAGCTTGCTGGAGTAAAAGGTATGCAGATTAGAAGGTCAGCTGTTTGGCAGTTGTCACAAGCAGTTACTTGGAAACCAAATAGAATAGCTTTTTCAGAAAGTAGAGTTTTTGTTATTAAGCAATACGTTCAGGTGAAATGGCCTTTCTCCTGTTCTTAGTGATCTAGTTTTAGAATATAGAGTATTGGTGGAAGTATCTGCCCTACCCCCTACCCATCCCTTTTTTTTATTTTTCTACCCACAGCATGAAATGGTTGCTAGTTGTTTTTTGGACAGCCTTGTTTGTTGGGACTTTCCTATTCCTCATGCAGGCTGGGGAGAATATTTATTAGGAAGTGCTTTCAGTTACCATAATGTGCTTCCCAAGTCTCAGTTTGGGGACTGGCATATCATTCAGCTGGGCCCAAGCTCAAAAATAACAAGGTCTTGGAGGTAAGAAAGATAAATATGTGCCTAGTACTACATATTGCATATATATACACATATATAGCACTTTATACATATATACATACAGGTAACATTATAAATCATTATTATATAGTATTTGTTAAATATTATTTTATTGTATATTTTCATATATCATATTATATAGTATTTTATTATTATATTATATATTATAAATTTTGTATATTTGTATATTATATTATTAATATTATATATTATATACATTCACATATATATAAAAGTGATAGCAAGTTATAGCAAATGTAAACTTATATATATATATATATGCCTACATTTGCTATTAGTTTTACAATTTGCTACATTTCCAGGTATCTACTGGTCCTTAATATTTGCATAAGTACTTTTTTTTAAGGAAATCACTCCGTGTTGAAGAAACTAAAGGCACTGGGTAAGAAGGACTTGGCAGGAAAAACTGATTTTAGTCCCCTGGGAATAGAATTGAACCATCTTCCCCTGTGATGGTTTAGCTGAAAGCAGATAATCAACTGTCTTCACAATGTATTTCCTTCGACATCAAAATTCTTTGAGCACATCAGGAAATGATGTCGTGGATGATTCTCTGAGGTAAATCTCACTGGCCACTTTTATTGTTGTACCTGGCAGTGTTTGTGCAGAAGATAAATAAGAATGAATGAGGTTGTGGTGCTTTTGAAATCCTATCAATTCAACTGAGCATTGTGGCCACTTGCTGTAGAGAAGTCATTGTTCTCTGAAGCAGCACTCAGATTAGGCCGGGATTCCTGTGTGCTGGGGGCTGGCCCTATGGCGTCTCCCATGGGTGAGCCTCATGTGAGGTAAATTCTACAGATATTTTAATTTGCAGATATTTTTCTTTCCAAAATAGATTCGTGTTCAAAAGAGTTCACCAAAAAAAATCCTTTCAATGACAATATCCATTAGAAAATGTAAAAAAAAAAATCATAGTAAATCAACATATACTCGTAGGGCACAAAACTTTTGGAAATGCAAATGTGCTTCATAGCCAACACACAGAGGCCATTTTCTTGGTAATACCCTCTGACAGAGTAACAATGTTCCACAACAACACTGGGTGGTATATGAGTCTGAAACTACCTCTTGTGGACTCATCTTTAAAATGGACATAAAATAAAGTTGTCTAAAAGCTAAGTTGTGACAGTGACATGAATGAATGCTCCTAACCCCCATATGCAGAATAATGATTACTTTTGGTTGTGGTTATCTCTCCTTTGTGTGTTCTCATTATATCACGCCTAAACTAATAATATCTGCCACACATGTCCCATGGGCAAGGATCTATACTAAGCATTTAAAATACTTTTGAGTTAAGGAGGAGGCAATAGTTCTTGATAAGAAATGTACTCATTACCTTGCCCATGTAATTATAACCCCTCTGTCTGGTATTTTCACAATAAAAAAAACCTTATTAATAATAAAATAAAGTTAAGTCATTATAGCAAAGACTTCTTCAAGTATTCATTACTTAGCATAAGTATATGACTTTTTCTAGAGATTTTGCCTACAGAGAGTACTGAAAAACAAAAAATAAAGTAGAAACCTTTACCACACGAGTGACAAAAGCCTCTACCCAAGCAGTAGCTGCATTAGAAATGTGTTTGCTCAGAGAGCTTACTTACTGTAGTTCAAGAGAGCATGAGGCATTTAGGTTGCAACTTGCTCTCAGCCTAGCAAATCACTAGGACAGAGTAAGTGACCAGGAAACATTTGCTCAAATTGTTGAGTTAGGAAACAAGGAGATGCAGAAAGAAAGACATCAGCTTCAAAGGGCTTCCTATTGCTTTGTTCATTTGTTTAGTTGACTGATTTGGGGACAAATACTGGGGATTGAACTACAGGCCTCACACTTTTGCTAGGTAAGTGCTCTACCACTTGAGCCAGGCTCCATTACTTTTTAAGTTTTTATATATGATCTTTTGCTAACTTTGCCTCAGCTGGCCTCAACCATGATCTTCCTACCTCCTCCTCCCGGTTTCTTACAGTTTGTTGTTGTTGTTTTCTCCATTATTTCCCTATTGAACTTACAATACTCCAAGTCTGTTATCTATCTTTTGCTGTCTAGATAGGCTGAAGGTCAATTTGAAAAATAAGCAGCCTGGCCCAACAGCAAAATGTTAACAAACAAAAGAAAAAACAAAGCATTAATTTGGGCAAAACTCCATGTATGCTTCCTGAAGGCTTCTCCAAGATCTTAGTCCACAAAGCTTCCATTGAGATGTCTATTTTGAAAATCTAAAGTTTTTTTCTACAGAAAGGGATGAACTGAATCTTTCAACCAAAGGAATGTATAGTTAGAATACAGAAATGTGCATCAAAGGGCATCACGTGAAAAATACCTGGCCACAGCTCCATCTGCAGCATGTCCCTTGAACTCACCTCCATAGATTTTTGTTGAGCTGATCTTATCATAGGTCTGGACCAAGGACCAAGGGCCACGTGGCAAACTGACAGCTCAAGAGGACAAAGGAATACTTCACACCTTTTGTGAGGCAAATGAACAGAAATCCTAGCCTGACTTTTGAGGCTAGTGAAGATTTAATTGGATGGCCTCTGTTTATGTACAGTAAGTGCTTTGGCTGACAAGGATTTTTATTAACCATAAGGTAAATTAAATACCCAAGTACTTCTCACTTGTAATATATGCATTGTAAATTTGTCAGCTGATGGTGCTAAGTAGAATCCCAAAGACAAGTATCTTATCACCTATATAACAGGCTGAGTTGTTCTGTTCCTAAACTTCACCCTTTGTTGGACTAATAACAAATTATAACATAAGCTCATAAAATTTTAAGTGAGCTTTTACAGTCTTTTTATATCTTAAACCACTCTATAATCTTCCTGTAATAATTGCCCTGTGTTTTGCAATGGACCCTTTGATAACATTACTTCATCATTTCATATTTTATATCTTCAAACCCCTTTGGATAGAGTCTAAGGGCCCACATCACTTTAAAATAAATTGTCCTTTGTAACAAATAATATATTAAGAGGTGTGTATGTGTCCAATTTAGTTCTGAAAAGGACTCACACAGACACACACACACACACACACACACACACACACACACACACACACACACACATGTATAGCCAGAAACCTAAACTGTGATGGTTGTCTATATTTACATTTCACACAACCAAGGCACAATGGCACATTTTTGTCACCACACAAAATAAACCTAGGTAAGTATATCCTTTATCCTATCCTGTGTATGTCATTTGGCCATTAGGCATTATTTTCCTTCTTTATTCCTATTTTTTAAAACAATTTATGTTTTAGCCAAACTTTCTTTTTGTCCTGGAGTTAGTAGTGATCAAGTAGATTCCTCCTCACTAGACAGAAAGCATCTCCCTGTCTGTATGCGCCTCCTCCTTTCTCAGTCCACAGCTCTTCACAACTGGAAACAATTCTTTTTTTCTCTCTCTCTCTTTTACTGAGACAGGATCTAGTAGAAGCATGCAAATAGACAGCAAAATACCTCCCAAAGCATTCTCTTTTCAGAGCTTGCTTATTAGCATGCTACAATTCTACCTGATTTTTTTTTATTTCGACAAAACTCCAGTGTGGATGTTTTGTTTGTTTGGTTGGTTGCTTTGGGTTTTTTTCTTTTTCTTTTTCTGTCTCACAAAAACCAAGTGTTCTCCAGCAATGAGGCAACGGAAAAAATCAATACTTGCCATGTACCATGTAACCAATAGAATAAGGGGAATGATTTATGTATGGATGGATGCAGCCTGAATCAGCTGGGGCCTCATACAGAGAGCAAGAAAAAGAGAGGAGAGACAGAAAGAGAAAGAGAGAGAACAGAAAAGGTAAGACGCAGCTCAGCCTCAGAGACTATTTCTACAGAGTGGCGAGATTCTTTCTTCTCTCTCTCTCTTTTTTTTCTACAGCAATAATCCCCTTCTCCGGCCCTGCAGGACATAGAGAAGCATGCAATTTTTGGACTATTGATGATGGCTCAGCTTTCCTCTCTTTTCCTGAGTCCTGATGCCATGTTCATATGAAGATATACTATGCAGGGAAGAATGAAAGCAGGGCCTGCAGCCCTTTACTCTTCTAGTCCACCTCCATCCTACAGAAAGAGGCTAGAGATGGGTTGACACGCATTAGTTGACAGAGAATCAAATTATTAACAGGATTTTGAAAACACACCACACTCAGAACAGCTTCCTAAGAAGACAAGCGGGATGGGCTTACAGATGAAAATTATTTGGTTCCTCAAGAGTTTCTGATGGAAATATAGTTTTGTGAACTGGAAATCCAGAGCACTGCTGCATTGAATCCTGAAGGTAACTTTTAGAGTAGTGATACTCTTATTCCAAGCTTGAATATGAACTGTAGTTGTATATTTGTGGTAGGAAGGTACAAATAGAAAGCTCCAAACCCAGCTACTTGGCAATAGGATCCATGGTCCTATTATATACTGAATTTGTATATTTGTGACTTTAAGCTGGGCTAATTATTTGCTTTATGAAATCATAGTAAATGTGTTTTTAAACAACAAACCAGTTTGTAAAATTCCTACAGGGAATGTAAAACTCAGGATGAACCATGAAAGACTTCCCAAGAGGCAAACTTGACCATTTCTTTGGAATATCTCCGTGTTTTGACATGTATTCAAATAAATCTAAATTTATATTTGTGGGTGGCCATTTCTGGACATTATGGTTGAGAATATATTTCTATCATTCTACTGAATAAGATTGAATTATATCCTTCTATGAGTAGCACTGATGTCCTTTTTATTATATTTTTTATATCCTGTCACAGTCTTAACATCACAGTTAGGCAATCCCCTAAAATGTCCTGTATTCTGTATGTGGTTCATGATACCATCTATAATACATGGAAAGATGTTTTACATACTAAGTATGTCAGACCAATGCCATGTTGTTAATGTTGGCTTAATTTGGGGCTACTTCAATGAATATCTCTAAACTATTTAGAATAGCTCCCCCACTCCAGTTGAAAATTCTAGCCAATTCAAGATTGCTGTAAATTTTCTTGAAAAAATGGCATACAATTTGTAAAACATGTATATTTACCATCTACAAATCATGTCAAACTCTTGACAAAAGTACCAATATGCATGTTAACTACAGAAATTACCTTAATCTTTCTTAATAAAATTTCATATTGTTTTATAAATGCATATACTCAAAGATACTGGGTGGGTTTTAAGCATTTTTCCACATATTTTTTTACTCTCTAACTCTTTCATTTACCCCATAATAATCATTATGTTTCTGGCATATTCTATTTAGCGTCTCATTTATACAGCCAAGTTTGTGCATTGACTTAGTAGTGAAGTTTGCATACACAGAAGAAAAGATTATAAAGTCTAAACAATAAGAAAACTATAAAAATGATTCCCAATGGTCCTTACCTTTTAAATGAACTTCATATTTTAATACTATTTTAAGTTGAAGCTTTATTAGTAAATACTTTCATGTCTTCATTTAAATAACTATCCATTGAAAGATTTGATCTGCTTGTTTCTTATAAAGTCATCTTGAGATTTTTAGGTTTATTGAATAAATATATTGTCCTTTCCTCTAAATAAAATTAAGAACAATAAAAACACAGTCCACAAGTAATCTATACATAGAACAATATCTTTCAGCAATTCCCCAGCCAGCAGAAATTATGCATACTCACTTGGAATGAGAGAGACCAAGTAGCTATTTGTGGCATCTCTGTAAGAAAAGATCAACATTTTTTAATACAGTTGATTTTGATAGTCATTTTTCCTCCCTCTTTTCTACTGCCTCGAACAGGTAAAACAACAGCACCCATTACTGTCTTCACTTTTGGTTCTGCTGGCTCACCTAGCTGTCGGGATGAGGTTTAATAAGGAGAGAAAACCTGGAAATGGTCCAAAGAGAGCAGAGACTATGAAGCTCAACGCTGCAGGTGTCTCAGACAGGACTCTAAAAGCAGGTATGCACTTACTAGAAAACTAAAGCCCATGCAAAGCAAGAAGTCTGATCATCAGGAAGGTGCTGTTAAACTATAAGGTAAGCACAACCAGGACCTTACTGCAGATTTATTTTTTAAAATGTATTGTTGCTATTTAAGAAAAACTGTTATCTATAGCAGAAAAAAGATTCAAAGCTTGCCAGAGGCCATGGAGCATGGTTAATGAGTCTAGCCAAGTCTATTAAATTATTTGGGGTTGATTTTACAGCCATAGGAGCTAAGTGTGTTAACAAATAGGATCCTGGCTCTTACAATCAGAAAAATACACAGAATGAGTGATTCAAGTAACTCTAGGGTGAGAGATGGATAAATGAGGACCCCAAATGCTAGACAGACTTCACCATTTGTTAATAAAATCCCAATACACATTTTTAAAGAAAAGTTGTTTTATCAAATGTAACTTTTTGAGTCCTTATAAGAGCTAGCAATCTTTTACTCCAAAATAGTCATTTTCCTAGCAACAACTAGAATTGAAATTCATAACCAAAATCCATCATCACATCTTAACCATGACAAAAATCAAGTCTTCTCACTGTGAAAAGGGTCTGCAATAAATACCCTTTATAGTTTATTCTCGTTCATCGGTGGTTAAAATTTCACTGATGAAATACCCATTAAGAAAAAAAATCAATATCTGAGTTTAACCACCTGCTTTGTTTTAATACCTCAAATTATTTTTAAAACTAATTAAAATAAAGAACTTGCCACTTAGGAAATACAACTAAGAAGGGTTTAATATCACTATTCTAGCCCAACAAGAAAAGGTATCTATTTCTTTTTACTTTATGATTAATCATCTACTTAATGAAATGAAATAATTGATTTAAAATGTTTATTTTAAGTCAATTCCATTCTTTCACTGCAAATAAAAATAAAAACATTCTAACATTTTAAATGGAAAAAAACCACTGCTTCTGAGTGATTAGTCTGCTACTTATATCCAAGAGATAATTTTCGGGTGCTCCATAAAAAAGCTGTTTATTCCTCACTTCATTTCTTTCCTCTCCCACTATTACATAGCAGCCAGAGCATCCTGAATTAGCCTAGTTTAATCTGGGCACAACTGGATGGCAAATTTCTATTTTCTAATCTAAACTAACTTATTTTAAAGCCATATAGACCTTTGACTCTATTTAACAAAAAGGCTAAATAAGGATTTAGAATGTGACAACGCATTTCTGTTCATTGACGTACTGTTAAACTATTATGAATACCTGTACTTTTTAGACCTTGCAAAAGCATAAAGTAAAAGTCTACAAAAATATGCAAAAGACAGATGCTCAAACCCACATCTCAACTGGTTCTCCTGCTGAAAAGAGATCCCTTGGCCCTTGGCCTGGCTATTTGAATTTGCATCTTTATAGATTATGAGGATATATAGATCCTTTCTTCTCTCACAAAGCTGTCCAATTCCAGCCTCAATCTAAGATGCTTTTACTGTATGGACTTGCCTCATTTGTTCAAGCAAAATTTTTCTCTCATACGATCTAAATGGGAACACATCCTCACTTCTTAGCCCCAGGGATTAATCTAAAAGATGGGAGATTCCTAATAAAACAATTAATTGTGATAAATTTCTGATTTTTTTTCTCCTTTGTCCAGGGCTATTTCCATGGCAACAACTCTCCTCCTATTGTTGGGTTGTTCTTCATTCCCACTGCAGGTTAAGCCCAGGGCAGCCAGGGCAGGCTGATGGTCAGCCTTTATTTTCTCTGGCCCTTCAACAAAGGTTAGTTGAGGTCACCAAAAGCCAAAGGGTAATTACTTTTCCTTCTCAGGGTTAAAGGTACACAGATTGCTATTGGGACAACTGTATGGATGACCTTCAGCTTTTAATATTCAATCTTCATTTCTTTCATCAGAAGAAATAAGTACCATAGAACAATTGCTTAAAATATAAGGTAAAAAGCCAAGTGTCTTTTTGTAAAACTAATGCACATTAGCATCATATGCCCTTGTTAATTGGAAAATTTCAATGCGTAAAAAGGTTTGCTATTCCTTAAGTAAATAAATAAAAATTCCATGGTAGAAAATTGCAGCTGTACACTGGCTTTCCAATTCAATTAATCTGATATCCATAATTTCCCAGGCTTCAATCACTTTCCTGAGGAGGTGTTTATTAAGGCTGCAAAGAAAATAGAAGCTTTCCTGGCTTTATGAGAAGCTTTTTTTCCCCCTCATTAAACATTAATTTTTGTCCCCATAATGAACTAAGAGTAAGTTAGCTTAAATAGATTTCCTCTACTTCTTTTTCTTTGTCGTATTCTTTATTTTTTTATTATCTTTAAGTAGATATACAAAGGGGTTTCAATTCAACATATCAATTTATAAGTACAATGCATCTTGATCAATGTCACCTCTTCCATCTGCTTTTCTAGCTTTAAAGCAAGTTTGTAAAACAATTGGAAGAAGAGGGGTCTTTTGAAACCGAGTTCTATTGTTTTAATCTGAAATTTTAAAATAAATGATTGCTGTGGGCTCTAAAACGTGAGGCAGCCATGGGCTAGACCATATTTTCCTTTTCTACCATCAGGCTAAAAGACTTTTTGACTTTCTAGATATGATGAATCTGTAGATGACTCATCTCAAAACAGATACACAGAGGGGTCTACAAACTTACTACAAGAGGTGGTTAGGACTATCTGTAAAGGGCCACTTGACTAACAGCCTTAACCAAAGGGAATTATCCGCATCTTGTCCTAACCATTGCCTCCATGATAGGAGTATCGAGGGACTGAAAGAGGTTCCTCTATTCCCACTCATGGTTAAAACATTGTTTCTGTCCATTGTTTCTGAGTGTAACCAGACACTTGATTTCCTTCCAGGTGTCTGTCTCCCCTCTCAGTCCTGACCCTCCATCTCCCCAACACTATCCTCATACTGTTCCTCTTAAAGCTACTCAGGGATCTACTGGGAGGCCTCCAACTTCATCTCCCAGTACTATCCAGGCAGCTTCATAAGAAACTCCCTCCATATGGCTTGAGCTTCATGGCCTAACCTCCCTGCTTTGGCTACTGTACCCAGAAGCTGTAGAAAAAGACATCTTAATATCTAAATCCTTCCAAATAGCAACTTCTAAAACACCCAACGCTTTAAATTACTCCCATCAGCAAATTCAGAGGGCCTTTAACAACAAAGTTTTACATTTGAATTTGTTACATAGTTGTCCTTTATTCATCTTGGAAAGTTATACATTTTTCATTTTCTTGATCCTGTTGTCTTTTTTAACATTTATACAAAGTCTTCATAATTATCATTCTCAATAGCAAAATATTTTGGTATCATATTAGTAGCTCCAAAAAGTATCTCATTGCTCTCATTGACTGTCCATTAATATAAAGCCTAACGAAGGAGATAAAACCAAGCAAAAGATGACCACATCCAGAGATACTTTATTTTAAAAGTTCAAAATCCATAGACTCCAGTTATGGATGTGGATGGTGAGTGGTAGAAAAATATTTGGAACTTAAGGTAATAAGAGACCTAAAAGAGTACATGGGACATGGCTGGAAATTATCTGGTAAGGGATGGGAGGTAAACCTAGTAGTTACCACAGCTGGTTAACAGAAGTGCCCAACTGCTAAAATAAATCGCCCTGTCCTCAACTATAGACCAAACCAAAGGGACCAAATGTGTTTTATATCTAGAGTTCCCTAGCTAGTGGCATCTGATGAGGACCACTCTTAAAGCTAGACTGGTGGGTTCAAAGTAAACTTTAAAAAGGTTATCTTTTCCTTTCTACATAATATCCCCTTCTTAATGTCTGTCTGCACCATCATTGCCACAAGGTCAGATCATCAGAGTCCCACCTCATATCAATCTTTTAATGTCAACAGGTTATATATACTCCTGACCAATAAGAAAGAGGGCTGATTAAATATTTAACCATAAGCAAGACGTTTCCAATAATATCATCTCAGGCATTTTGGTATGAGAGATATTTAGAGGGATTATTGGCCTGGGTTCTGACAGAGGATTCCAGTGCTCTCTGAGCCAGTAAAAAATTAAAAAAAAAAACATGTCTGGGATGAATCAGATCAAAGCTTCTTCATGTAGTCATTTCCATTCATTTCAAAGAAGACACAAACTTGCTTCTTGTTTAGGTGAGAAATGCAAGCACTTGTCCTTAGCTTCTTTTTGTCATGGGGCTTGAACTCAAGCCAGCATTCTACCATTTTGAGCCACAATGTGACTTCCAGTTTTCTGGTAGTTAATTGTAGATAAGAGTCTTATGGACTTTCCTGCCCAGGCTGGCTTTGAACTGCAATCCTCAGATCTCAGCCTCAGATGGTGGCATGAGCCACCAGCACCCAGCCTAAGGCTGTTTTTTGTGTTTGTTTTGTTTTGTTTTGTTTGTTTTGTTTTTACAAATTGTTAAAGTCCTTTTCTTTGCTCTAGAAATCCAGAGCCATTGCGTCTGTGTATATACTGGGCTTTCCTTCTTCCTATTTTGTAAAAAGCATTCCTAGAAAATTCAACATAGAGGTAGTATGAAAATCACAATCAATTCTCTTTAGTGTGACAGAAACAGATATGACTCATCGTCCTTTCCAATTCACATCTATATATGTGGGATATAAGGTTTTCTCCTAAGGGGACTGCAACAGAAACTTCCCCAGAAGTTGCTGAGTAGGTACAGAAAATGAGAAGGAGGTGGCAGGGTGCAGAATACTAGGTTCCAGTGCTGACGAGTGACCATTGTTCAGCACTTGGCCCTCAGGTTGCGCTGGTATCCTGTAGCAGGGAGCACTTCTGGAACTGTTGAATGGAGAATGACAGAAGACAGGATCACAGAGCTGTTCCCATTTTAACACATCAACGAAACACAGATTTCCCTGTTCCAAATCTGTTTCTAATGAGCTGTCAGGTGATGATGATGTTTTCTGGCTATTGACTACACTTGCAGTAACTCTGTGGAAATTTTTCTATCGCTAGCTTTGATTCATCATTACTTCCTTACTGGACCAGTACCCTTATTTTGGACAAAGGTTTTGCCACATATTCAGAAATGCATATGACTTTGAGACACTAATCTCTCTGTTGTGCTATCACATCTCACTTGAACATAGATCTTTATTTTACATGAATCATGTGGGTCCTTAAGAATAGCATCTTTCCTATTTTTATTCAAAGCAAGGCAACTCCAGTTTCCTAATACTGAAATAAGCCTCTCCTATATGCAGAGAACCAATCTCTACAAATTCCAAATTCATAACCTCTTTGAAACCAGTAGGTGAGCCTTTCTCTTCTCTGAACCTAAAAGAGCTCAGAGATTGCCAAAAACATATGATTATATAATCTCTTTTATGAGATGCTTGTATTATTATTTAGTAAAATGGCACAGTTTACAGGCTCTAGGGTCAGACAGAATATGTTCAGGTCCCAATTCTGTCTTTTACTGTCTCCCTATCCATCCAGCTGTAACCTTTTTTCTTGTTTTCTTTCCTACAAAGTATAAATACTAATAATAGAAAACAATAACAGATACTTGAATACATACTTCAGAGGGTTATTATAAGATCAGTTAATATAATTCATTGAAACCTCGCATAGTGCCTAGAGCACAATAAATGGTAACTATTGTTTTATAAAGCCCATATTATGGACAGTTAACACATGCTGTAATTTATTCATTTTAAATAGAGATACATTACTGATGTTTGTAGGATGATTAGAACACTTTAAAATAAGGATAAAAGCCCGGCACTGGTGGCTCACACCTGTAATCCTCGCTACTCAGGAGACTGAGATCTGAGGATTGTGGTTCAATGCCAGCCCAGGAAGGAACTTCTGTGAGACTCTTATCTCCAATAAACCACCCAGAAAACTGGAAGTGGTGCTGTGGCTCAAATGGTAGAGCGCTGGCCTTGAGCTGAAGAGCTGAGGGACAGCACCCAGACCCAGAGTTCAAGCCCCGTGACAAAAAAAAAAGGATAAATTAAGTTTCTGGCACTAATCCAGAAGATATTTCACCAATGACTACTACAAATAGTATTACTGTTGTTTGATATATTACCCATTATCCAGCTATCAGCTAGAAATGTCTACATCTGTTCCAAACTAGAATTTTATAAAGGCCATTTGAGAGATTTTTTTTTTGGGTCCGGTCGTGGGGCCTGAACTCTGGGCCTGGGAGCTGTCCTTCAGCTCTTCAACTCAAGGCTAGCACTCTACCACTGAGCCACCTTCCCAGCCTAAAGCAGTGTCTTTGAGATTTTTTTATCAGAGAAATACCAGTGTTTTCTCCTCTGTAGGTCAGCCTTCCTTTAAAATTTCTCTCCGGTGAATGAAATGCATTAGCTATAAACTATGTACCTTATTCATGACAACTATTGTTATGCATTCAGAGTGTGATATTTATTAAGAATATATTACGGGAAATTTTACATAAGTCTTTTCAATTATTACATGCCAGGACTCAGGAATGGAAAGAATTTTGCCGTTGGCAAGGTAAACACTTCAACTTTCCTTTGGAAGTTTCTCTAGGTATCTTAAAGCATGGTTTAAAAAATTCAAGGTTTGTTGTAATGGTTGCTGCTGATTTATGCAGTTCTGCTACTGATTAAAGAACATCCCTGGTTGTTATAGAGAATATTGTTCAACACCAATATCCCAAGATAAGCTTATTTCCTGTCTCCTTCTCGATGCTGGAGTCAGAAACCAAGTCTTACCTTTGACTTAAAAATCTAGATTCTAAACAGCTCTTTGAACAATCTGCCCTAGCTTCTGGTCTCTCACTAAAGTTAACAGGCACCATGTGTTCATTTTTGTGCTCACAAAGGCACAGACAAGTTACTTTCACAGGTGGTTCCCAAATTTTGGAATTTCACAGATCAGCTTTTGTTTGTTGATTATGGACTCAGAATAGGATACCAACCTGTTTTTCCCAGCACCAAAGTCTTGTTTTTATTTGATTTGGTTTGGGATTTTTTTAAAAAAGCACAACACTGTTGTGTTTTTTTTTAGTTGTGGGGAGAGAGATGAAGGGGGTGACAGTGATCAAGACACACTGTACTCATAACTGACTTCTTGAATTAAAGTCCCTATTCACAATGACTTAAGGTTTTTTTTTTTTTTAAAAAAAACATTTTATCATTGATAGGTGGAAACATAGAAAGGATAGGGTGCAGAAAACCACCTTGTGTACACAAGTTCATGTACGCACACACGCACACATATACATCGTGTGTATGTTACCATGGCGTGCCAAGTTCATTTGCCTGGCATTCTGGCACCCTAAAGCACCTTGGCCCACGTTAGCAGAAGGAAGAGCTGGTCTCTTCCAGGTCTGTACGCCCTTGATATCTCATGTCACCCCTCAGCCTCCACTGAACTGAAAAGGTTAAGCCCAAAGAGTCCCTCTTGCTCCGGAGGGTGCAGGTTTCTCACAACCTGGCCAGCGCTGATTCCTTGTCCATTCTAGGCTCCCAGTTGCAGACTTCTACTTGTTGCTTTCCTAACGCTGCACTATCTCTTAACTTCCCAGTACCCAGCATGTCACCTCAGGTGACAAGCCTCATGGCAGATAGAAGCTCACACATCTACAGACATTCATCTTCGTATTACTTCCATTTCATGAAGAAATAAAATAAGGTTCTAAAAGGATAAGAGATTCCCTCTAGAGACCCAAGGAATGAACCCCTCATGATAATCCTGTTAATCCCAGGACAGCATAAATATAATATGAAATTAGTATGTCTTCTAGGCAGCAATGAGGCTTCACAAGTAAAATTTGTTTTTAATATTTCAAGCAGAGTACTCTGTCCCATAGGAAACCAGTGGACATTTGATGAGTTTCATAAGTTGTGCTAGGTGCCTGTAATATAAATATGAAGACATTTAGACTCTGCTTTCAAGACAACAGTCTACTTGTTTCTTCCTACAGACCCTGGAGAACCTTGTATAATTTTCATGAGCTATTCCAGCTACCCAGCCTATCAGGTGTGATATAAATGCTTTAGGCAGGCAAGAAAAGCAATCTTACAGAGAAGAGCTGAAAGACTCTTATGAAGAAAATCTTCACAGGTGTCCATGTATATGGAAGGACTCTTTTTTCCACAGTTCCTCCAGAGAGGCTCTTCTTCTTGAAAATTCTTGTTTTTCTTGACCTTGAAGAGACCTAAAAGATTTGGCCGTATTTTTCTTTCTCACTTAAAAAATTTCAACCAAAACAAATCCTGCTGAATTTAATCAACAGAGGACAGTGAGCGACAGTAGGAAGATTCTGACCCGAGTGTCAGTAGATCATTCTCATTCCAGACCTGCCATGGAGTACATAAGTGCCATGAACAGCTCAGTTCACCTCTCCATACCTTATTTTTTTCATATAAAAAGCAAGAAAACTAGTACATATGGTATTGGCTATGGTACAGTTGCTGTTCTCAGGGATCTGAACCTATTAGTTCTCTTAGCCCTCACAACTCTGTGAGATGGGGAGCATTTAGCCTCCCTTTATGGATAAGGAAAGAGAGGCACAGAGCAGTCAAAATTGGGTAACTAACAAGCAACAGAGGAGATGCCATTTCTGGCATCTCCTCTCCAGATCACTTCACTTTCAGCCTGTGAAGAGATTGAAAAGGTTTCATTGAAAGGTTTCCCTTTCAATGTTTATGTCTTTTCTATTTAGGAGCTGAGAATGACTGCAATAGGCTCAGATTATATATGGTAGATGATGAGAGCCAAAAGATTATAAAAGACCTAATAATTTAGTAATCAAAAGCTATACTTCATTACTAGTGTTTTCAAAGAGATGATCACTCTAGATCCTAATTGGAGCTTGTGGGTAAAGGAAGAGTAGTATCTACCAGACCAGGAAAATGAAGCCTAGAGAAGTCAGGACCCAACAAAACCCGAGGATAATTCTTACTTCTCTCAAGGTCAGAGGGCTCCCACCGGTATATTGGGGCATCTAACCTGAGTGACAAATGTCCTCTATGACTTTAGACTCAGCAGGGATAAGAGAGGTTGAGCCTTTCTCCTGAGACTCCCTTACCATGCTGGGTTTCTCACAGGCACACCAAAGCAATTGACCTGCTGTCAAGGGGATCAGTTCATGCAACCCATCCAATTCCCATATATTGTATCTAGAAGTCACTGAAGAATGATCTGCTCTGGTCTTGAGCCCCATTTGGGGCCATCAAAAGCACAATCTCATATTGGCAACCTCTGCTAGGTCTCCTTCTCTTCCAAGGAGCTTTTTGCAACCTACCTGTTCCCCAAAAGGAAACTGCTCTTCTGAAAGTACAGGTGACCTGACCATTCAAGAGACAGCTGCTTGTTCCCTTGACACACCTGGTCATTTCCCAACGCCACTTGCTTCTTCCCTCTGTCCCTCCCTCAGGAACTGGCTTCCAACCTCACATCCTGTGCTTGTTTCTTGAACCCACTCTGTCCTTTTGTATTGTTATTTTTGCCAGTCCTGAGGCTTGAATTCAGGGCCTGAGCACTGTCCCTGAGCTTTCTTTGCTTAAGACTAGCACTCTACCACTTGAGCCACAGCTCCACTTCTAGCTTTTTTGATAGTGAATGGTAGATAAGAATGACACAGACTTTTCTGTCTAGGCTGGCTTCAAACCATGATCCTCAGATCTCAGCTTCCTAAGTAGCTAGGATTATAGGCATGAGCCACCAGCACCCAGCTTCACTTGATGATCTGCTTTTTCTTCTGCCTTCCTCATGACACTGCTTTCCCCTGCAGTTGGCCTTATCCTGGTTCATCTCCCATCGCTGTCTTCATGCCCCGCAGAGCTGAGAGCAGTGACTGGCAGTAACAAATACCTGTTGACTTTAATCTTCTGCCATTCTATAAGAATGATTCAGTCTGTGAAAATCTACAGCAGATAAAAGAGATCTTTAGACTTTAGTGTCTCTCCCAAATTCTACCAATTCTAGAAGGATGATTTTAAATGAACTGACAGATTTGAGCCTAGAGGTGAGAAGACATGTGTATTTTTACACATATAACTGCCATGTAGCCATTTTCCAAAGAGATTTGAGTGTGAGCACATCAGCCAGAGACTCTGCTAATTGGGTCTTTAGTTGCTCCAGGTCTTCACTGCACAGCTGCTATAACCCCCAAAAAGAGAGCATTGGGGAAAGTGTGAGCAATAGAGCTAGCACCAAGAAAACATCCTTGCCTTACAAAACACTTGATTTCTACCTAGTTATCCTTATCCGAGGAGAGGTTGGGAACCAGGAAAGACCAGCTAAATGTGTTTCATTCCTTTTCCTCTACTATTTTGGCTTATCAAAGAACAAAGAGTATTATTTGGAATTTTGCCATTTATATAAAGTTTAAGTATTTCCGCTAAAAAAGCATTTGTCTTTTTATCTAAAAACTGAAAAACTGGTCAATATGAAAATACTCCCAGGATTTTCAAAGCTTTTGGAATAATTCTTTGTATGCCGTCCTATTGAAACACTATAACTGTTGTTGCACAGTGGAAAACCAATTGAGGTGGCCAGGCTCCCTTGCTGTTTACAACCAGGCAAACTTGGATGCCATGGACTTAAAAACAGCCCACCAGAATACAGTGTCCTCTGAACACTTGATCCAATTAGTGCTTTGGGAAGGCTGGTGGAAAAAACACAAATAGGCCCTTCTTCATTACAAAGCAGTATTTTCTCCACTTTTATAAAATTATCACTCTCCACACAAGGAGTTTGTAGCATTTTTTTTCCAATTGTCTCTCCTTGAGGATTTAAGGCACATGATACACCATATTTCTCTTTACATACTATGTTCCTTGGGAGGGCCACAAGCCACTTTGTACGACCTTGAATTTTCTTTCAATGACTGATTTACCTGTACCATCAAGGTGATCTCTTGGTGAAAGATGCACATCATAGACCCATGTGGTGGGCTAAGATGTAAGAAGCATTAGCCCAGGGCTCCTCTCTCACATACCTTCCACTCAGTAGGAGCATGTACATTGCAGGGCAGAGGTGTAAGGCCTAAGGTGAGGTAGTAACTGTTCTGCAAAGTGCTATAACAACACAGGAGCACCACGCCAATGAGAATGACAACAATCCCAGTAAATGTTAGATCCCAGAGCAGTAAATACAGCAGGAATCATCACAAGACATTGATTAACAGATAGTCCTTTAAATAATGCATTTACCATCTCGTCCCCCCGCCAAAAAAAACCGTAGCATTACTAGAGTTCAGAAATTAGAAATCCCATTGCTCCTTTTACCAACATGGGGGTATGAAATTGGATTTTCCTTCCATCTAGTTCATTTTTCCAATATTGTAATTAACTTGACAAATAGCTCTCGATTTCTATACCTTGCCTTTTGTCGGAACATTTTATAGGCACAATCTAATGATTCTAGTTATTAGCTCACTTTAGGCCGAAAATAAGAGAGCTAACAATACATTAGCATTTCCATTATCAATCAGAAAATTGCAGGTCAGCTCCTTGAATGATATGTTGCTCAGCACATTGAAACCTTGAACTCAGCAAAAATATATAAACACTTTTACTCCTGAAGTTATGGTTTGGGAGATGCAGGGTAAATGGGCAATGAGGAGAGCAATCAATTTAGATTGGTTTAAATGGAAGAATAATGGATTGCTATTTTTTCCTTTTATCTGGTGTAGAAATTGAATGCCTATGCTATCATTTTGGTATTGAAGAGGTGGCAATGAGTAATCTATCTAACATGAATTTCTAGTCTGGGATGTAGTTTGGTGATAAATTTGCCTCACATGTGAGAGTCCTGGGGTTCAATCTCCAGCATCTCAGAAAAGAAAAAGAAAAAAAGATAAATTTCTCCGCCTTAGCTTTGGTGTAGGCACTTATGTATCTGCTAGGCACACATCACCTTGAGAGAAAGCCAACAGACATTTACCAACTGATCTCAGGAGAACTGTGTTAAGAACACATTATTTTCCTTTCACTCGGGCACCAGAGGACTTGGCTTTCCATTGGAAGCTGGTGCCAACTCTGTGTGCCTGTCACTATAGATGCTACAAGTTATTATTAATCTCTTCCTTTGTTTCTGCCAACATTTTGAGACCTCAGTAGTACTCCCAGGTGAACCTCCTCTATAATGTTAGCTTTTGCCACAAAACTTAAAAAAATTTGGGGTTGACATTTCTCTAATAGTGACTATAGGAAGTCAGTGAAAATTGGAATACAGTATAAACATGTGTGGCAATGTAGCAATGAATTCCCCTATGTATAACTAACATAAGCCAATAAAAACAGGAAGTCGATGAGGAACTGCAGGCTGAACTCAGCCATAAGCATTTGTTTCCATTCTGTCTATGGCGACTGTCCCTACCCGAGCAGTACTGAGTAGTTTCAAGATAAATCATTTGGTTTTCCCAACTTAAACTAATTACTGCCAAATCTTTCAGATAAAAAGTTTGCTGAACCCTATTTTGGAACATGATCCTTTTAAAAATAAAAATTAAAACACAACATCTTTTTTCATCCATCAATTCAGAATTATTTTTAGAGCAGAATGATAAGTAATAGCTTGTATCTCTGCTGGGAATAAAATTTGGAGATATAACCCCAGAAAGGTGTGATTACTGATAAAATATAGGTGGTACATAAGCTGTGAGTTACTTTTGTTGAAAAGTAACAATGTGAACAATTAAACAATTACTTAGATGTTTATTATAGAAGAGACTCTAGTCATCCCAGGACATATGTTGTCTCCTGTCTGAGAAGTAGATATAGAGTAGATTATTTATACATGACTATGTATATATATATATGTATATATATACACTGATATACTAAAACATTCCTTTTAGTAGAAGAAATAACAAAACAAAAAACATAGAAATAAAAAATTAATGTTCTATTATTGCTGAATGATTTGCTAGTTTCAGAGAATAAGCAATGTGAAAATATGAGTTAATAATTAGTGATTGCTTTCACCTGTATGTTTGCATCTATTTTGGGGTGATATTGGTATGTTCATTATGCTAACTCTACTCATATTCAACATATTCAATTTATTAAACATAAGTATATAAAAGTTTGTACTATGCAATACTGAGCCACAATGCTATAAATGATATGGCCCCTGTTCTTAGAGAACTCAAAATCTGGTAGGGATACTAAGATATTCAACAGATTTTGCAAATTCTATTTTACATTTCATTGTATTATTGATTATATAAAGGTAAGAAAATCTTCCAGCTTGATACAGTTTACAGATTATCATAACTGAAATAGTATGGAACACATTCCCCTTAAAAATTATTTTTCCCTCGGGTGCTATAGGGACAGAAATTCTACTGTATTTCAGAAATTTGTCCCTTTAAGTTTAGCATTGTCCCTATTTCCTTCTAATACCAATGTGCCTGTGTCATTGTCTAGATTTTCCTATAATATTAATTGCTAGTATTTCAGATATAAGATTTATTTAAATAAATTACTATAACAAATTGCTTTTATTTTCTGGGAATCATATCTAAGAGTTATCCATAGATGGATTAATACATTTCGTATTCGATCACTTTCCACTGTGAGAAGCAGGACCCTAGACCTATGAAGGCACTGTGAATTTGATGTGATGTTTCTCTGAAACAGATACTACACATAAAGGAGAAAATGAAACCTGTAGGCCTATCCTCCTCACAACTGTTGAAATTTGGCATGTAAAAAGATGTAACAGTCCCAAGAAAGTCAAGGAGTCAAAAAGTGAAGAGAAGGTGTTTTCCTTAGTTACGTTTACTCCTAAAAATCAATTACAGTCAGTAGTCATAGACAGGTACAAAGATCATGATAAAAGGAAATAGGAAAAAGGAGATATTTCCCATAAATTCTGACCACACAGATCCTAATAGTCACAAGAAGAATGAACTATTTTATATTCACATTATAGTTCTGTTAAGTTCTAATACAAACAAACCCCTTGTTAACATAACATTTTTATGCCTTGATGATAGGCAGAGCCACATGAGATTGTTCACTGAACTGAAGCAGATGCAAAGTTCTGAAAGTACTGGAAAATTCAAATGCATTATTATTCAGTAACAGACACTTAAAAACTGTAATTAAACAGATTCAGTGACCAATTTCAACTAACACCAGGTGTAAATACAACTTGATTAACTGAGTTTCCCTCTCTAGTTGTATTAATAGATCTACTCCCCAAACAAAACCTTTTTATTTTATGTGTTGTTCAATATTTATGTATGGCTGACCTAATGATACAGGTTATAACATGTAAACATCTTGCTAGGAATTTTCTTTTGTTGTGTGTATGTTACATCCTCTGGAATATTGTTGCATAAAAAGATTCATATAATCACAACAAAATTAAGTCATAGAACTTATCCATCACCATAAAGCATCACCTGTCTACTCCTTTATGATCACACCCCATCCCTTATACATGGAAACCACCGTTCTAGTCTCCATTTCTATTATTTTAAGAATATACTATACATGAAATCAAACTATATAAAATGGAATCAATAACATTTTAATTATTCATCTGTTTATAAAATACATATGTGGCTTAAACACATACAATCCCATACATATATTTTCTTGGTAAAATCTTGCCTTGGTTTTTATAAAAGTATTTTTAAATTAAATGTGATTCAGCCTCCAAGACATTAGAGATAGCCCCAGGGATAAATTGCCAAAGTATCAACTGATGACAGTATAACTGCATTTTAAATGGTTCAATAGATCTTAGGGCTGGGATTCTGTCATAAATCTCCAAAGTCTCTAATAGAGCATTTTGAGCAAACCTCTGCAGCACAGAGTTCTGCCTTTGGGAAATGATGTCACAGATAATGTGTCACAAGGAGAAAGGCCACCCTACTTTCCATCACAATGTCTGCCCTACCGTTCCCTTGGTTCTACAGCAATAGAGAAACCCAAGGGTGATCCTGCTAGACTCGTAGTAGATAAAGCGTTAATGGCTTCTGTCTAGGCTATAAATTGACCTTTTTTTTTTATCTGAAGGAAGAGATGCTCCAAAGGACTAATGAACACACACATCTAAAAATAGCTCCTTGTTTAATTAACAGCATCCTACCCAGTCATTCTAATTAAACTGCCCGCCAAACTGAGGACTATCGGTTCCACGCCTTTCACAGGCATTAAAAAGTTCAATGAAATCATTCAAACGTTATGGGAAAATAACACGTAGGCAGCTGTGGAGAAGGGTATCGGTGGGGGAAATTAATTTCATGTTAAGCCGGGAAGAAGCAATGGACTAGAAGTCAAGCTGTGCAGAAGGTCAGGGTGAGAAATGGAGCAATCCGAGGAGGATGGAACCAAAGGGCCAAAAAGCCAATCTCAGCTCCAAGCAATTTCCACAGTTGGTTTGTGAAAGGGATAGAGAGCCCGCTACAGGAAGAAGCTGCTGCTGTTTCCTGGAGGCTAAGCCCAGCCCTCCCTGGAGGACCGGCAGGCAACTCTCCAAATTGGAAGGATTGCAGTATTGTATTATATAAAGGTAGCAAGAGCCACTGTTGATACGTTGCTTCTTTTGTGCCAAAAATTGCTAACACTTATCACTTTATGTAAGATGTACACAAACTATCACAAAACTGAAGTTTGTAGAAGTTAAGTCATAGCCTAAGAGTGAAGGAACCAGGAAATGAATTTAGATAGCCTGGCATGCTGACTACGCTGCTGCATCGTTAAACCTCATGGGTCATGTGAGCCTCCTGACACCTGCTAGAGGTGCTCCGTAAATATTTCCCCAAGGTTTGCCCCAGTGGTCTGGATCAGGCCTAAAGAAGTCAACCAATTCATTCCCTCACACATTTGGGTAAGAAGGCATGGTGACTAGGAGCACTCTGACAAACAAACATAAAGGCAGCACATAACAGTTCTCCTGAAAAATACCAGATTTTAAGATGGAATAATAGAAAAAATAGCCTGATAAACTTCAGGAGTGGCTCTATTCTCAGAAAGCTGACTCATTAGAAAATATACTTACTATTATATACCTGGTCATTGATGATACCTTTTCTGTTTAACACTTGCTCTTGAAGTTTCCAGCTTAAACCTTGATGAATCACTGAATTAGATTCACAAATAGTGCAACAAATAATTTCGAATTTATAACATTATCATTGGCCCTTTACTCATCCCTTGTTTTTTTCTGATTTTCTTTTTTGGGGGGGAGCTCTAGGATTTGGTACCAGGCAGGAATCTACTGAGCCATGTCCCCAGTCCTGTATACTTTGGTTATTTTTTTCAAGTAGTTGTAAAAAGGGGTCTCAATTCCACAAGTCAGATTATGAGTACAATGCATTTTTATCAATGTCACCCATTTCACTCTGGTTATTTTTGAGACAGAATCTCATGTTTATGTGTGAAACACTCTGGACCCATTCCCCCATTTATTCTTCACTTCAGTCATTTTTATATTTTTAAATAGAGCAAAAACAAAATGATACAGATTCCTATATTGACCAGATACTGATATTTAAAAAGACAGCAATATACTCATGTCTAAATTGGCAGGAAGTGCCACTGTGCATCATCAGCTTTAGTGTTTGTTCATCATGTTCTGAGTGAAAAAGGCAGTTCATATACATTAAAATTCAATATATGAATAATGCAGGAAAACCTTGTATTACGTTAATCTTTCCCACCCATTACTGACTTTTGGCATTCAAATCTATCAGATCACAAAAGCAACTTATTATATGGTGCAGGCAGAAAAGCCAATAGCATGAAGCAGATATAAGGCTTTAGATATGGGTAGGAACTCTGATGATATGAAGAGGACACCTGCTACTCAAATGGTGATTGCTATAAAAAAGATGAACCCACAAGCCTGTAATACTAGCTACTCAGTAGGCTGAGATCTGAGGACCATGGTTCAAAGCCAGCCGGGGCAGGAAAGTCTGTGAGACTATTATATCCAGTAAACTACTAGAAAACCAGAAGTGGTGCTGTGGCTCAAGCAGTAGAGCACTTGCTTTGAGCTGAAGAGCACAGGGACAGCACCCAAGCCCAAAGTTCAAACCCCACAACAGACAAAAAAAAAGAAAGAAAGATGATCCCAGATTTCATGAGCCCACAATTTCCTAGACTTGATGTGAAATTTCCCAAGATTTAAAACTAAATAGCTTAAAGAAATTAAATGCTGTGCTGGCCAAAGACATTTTGGTTGGTTGAAAATAAAGGGCCCAGGGACTGGTGATCTGGCTAGGCAGAGGGGGTGGTCCTTAAGTCCAAGGAGTGAAGGTGAGTCCCTCTCACTCATAACATCTCCAGGGAGAGCAGAGAAAGCGGAAGCAATAGAAGGTACATGACAAGGGAAAGGGTCTTTGCCTTCTTCACATCGTATATACTGTTAGCAACAGCCAGGGAATGAAAAGGGGGGGGAAGAGCAGGGAAAGAAAGTCTGTGATGTCTGTGAACATGGTCAGTATTGTGAAGCACACATCAAATGAACATGATTAAGCACTTCATTTTCACTGCTTGAGGGTGTGAATGACAACTAGAGCAGCTGACATTTCTAAGCATCACAGCACCAGGCCCTAAGCTGTTTCAGTTATAGGAATGATATCACTCCTTTTATCTTGATAACAAAATCAAGTATATATACTTTCTCCACTCTACAGATGAGGACAATGAGGGTTAATAAAATTAAGAACCTAGGCCAAAGTCATAGAACAGAAAGCAGTAGATAACAGCTAATAGCGCAGATAGCAGGACTATCTGACTTCAGGAGCTGAGTTCTTCAAGTCCATTAAACACTTTATCAGTCCTTACATGAAGTCCTTCTGAAAAATGCTGACTGCTTAACGCTCCAGGAGCTTCACTATCTAGAGGGAGCTAAAGAGTGCCACATTCTTCTGCTGACAATGATGCTGGGTAGATGGCAAAATGGCTCTGTGGGTGGCAAAGTGAGGTGGTGGCCTGAGCAGTATCCCTGCACTTAAGCATTCCATTCCCCTTCTGCTGCCATTTCTGGGCTTTGTAACATTGCCCAAACCACTGAAGCTCTCGCTGAAGCTCCACAGGATTCAATGGCTCCTCTATTCAGTTCTTTAACTGCCAAAGCAAGGAGACCAAGAGGAGTTCTCAAAATCTACCCAAGACTCTATTTGTAAAATCTTGCATACAATGCCAGCACCACTAAATTCTCTCCTTATTTTTAATGCTCTTTAACACCCGAGAGAATTCACTGATCCTAAATTTCAGGCTTCCTGGAGTTCCTGGTCAAGATCCTAAATCCAGAACCTTAATCTAGAGAATTATCTATTTTTTAATTAATTAATTTTTTTCGTCATGGGGCTTGAACTCTGGGCCTAGGCACTGTCCCTGTGTTCTTCAACTCAAGGCAAGTGCTCTACCTCTTGAGCCACAGTGCCACTTCTGGTTTTCTGGTGGTTAATTGGAGATAGGAGTCTCATGGACTTTCCTGTCCGGGCTGGCCTTGAACCATGATCCTCAGGTCTCAGCTCCCTGAGTAGCGAGGATTACAGGTATGAGCTACTGGCACCCAGCAAATTATCTATTTTTAAAATGTAAGTCTTAAGTTTCTCTTGCTTTTCAGCAAAGGAAGAATACGAAATGTTACACAGAATGTAAAATCCTGAGGTTCTTCATCACTGTCCCAAAGACTAATGACAAATACACATTTGTAGAATGAAGGCTTTTTATAAATTCTCTTTTAATCTTTTCTTTTTGGCTAGCACACCAAAATATGAGATTTCTGTGCAAATCACTCAGTCCTTCGCAACTGAAGATCTTAATGATAACCCAATATAGCAACAAAACTGAGTAACTCTAAGATATAAGAAACTTAGTTATGTTGGTGGGCATTAAGGTGAACATTTTCACAGTTTAATTACTCTTAGTATGTAGTGTTGTGTTTAATTTTTATTTCAGTGAAAGGTGGAGAGAATTACAATAAACAGCTATAAGGTGATGCATTCTAGCTTTTTTGTGAACCTGTATTGCTATGCTAGTGGGGGAACTATCATGCTCTCACGGCCCTTCTGCGCAAGACTGAAATAGAATGTGTGCTGCTAAGCTGAGCAGTATTCCTTGACTTTGACCTTTGAAAGTCTGAGATACTGGAGTATTCAACAGCATTGGCAGTTTTTGAGATGTATTCAGCACTGATTTATTTATTTATTTTGCCAGTCCTGGGGCTTGAACTCAGGGCCTGGGCATTGTCTCGGAGCTTCTTTTGCTCAAAGCTAGCACTCTACCACCACTTGACCCACAGTACCACTTCCAGCCTTTTCTGTGTATGTGGTTCTGAGGAATGGAACCCAGGGCTTCATGCATGCTAGACAAGCACTCTACCACTAAACCACATTTCCAGCCTCAGCACTGAAATTTTAAGAGCACTTTTTTTGTTTGTTAGTTTGCTTTTGTCTGTCATGAAGCTTGCACTCTGGGCCTGGGTGCTGTCCCTGAGCCCTTCAGCTCAAGGTGAGTGCTCTACCACTTGAGCCACAGGCGCCACTTCTGGTCTTCTGGTGGTTAACTGGAGATAAGAGTCTCACAGACTTTCCTGCCTGGGCTGGCTTCAAAGCATGATCCTCAGATCTCAGCCTCCTTAGTAGTTAGGATTACAGGTGTGAGCCACTGGCGCCCAGCTTAAGAGCATCATTTTTAAAGCACAGATTCCCTTGGGCAGCTATCCTCTGATGCTTGAGTGATCCCAAGCTGTAGATCTACATTTACCACATCCTGTCTGTCCATCTCTGAGATCTGAAGGATCTTTGGAAAGCTGGGCCAATGTACTTTCAAAAATGAAATTATTTTCCAGCCAAACCCACTTCCTTATTTCACATCTTAGTTATCACTATCTTCAGCCATTCATTAGATCAATTCATAAACGTAAGAGTAGTTTGCAATTTGGCCCTCTCCTTCATCCTCACATCTCTTACTGATCTTGTCCAGTTACTTATAGACTAGGAAGCTCCCACTTATGGGCATAGCAACAATGAAATGACCTAGACTCTTGATAGCTGGAAAGCTAATGTCATCTGCTACAGAGGAACATGTAGTGATGAGAAATATGCCATTTTGAGGCATGGTATCTCTATCCTGCTTTTCTAATACTGTAAGAGGAGAGGACATAACTTATACCCATCTGATAGAGAACTTGAGCATATAATGAACACGTCTCTCAGACCAAGGGTAGGAGGATGAGAGGGGAGGGGAAATCTACCCTTTAAAATAGTAGTAAACCACAGCCTAGGAAACTACCAGAATAGAAGAAGGAGAAATGCTGAGCTGTTCTAATGGCAAAAGGAGACGTTAACAAAACATAAAAATAGCAGAGGGAATGATAGTCAGGATATAATTCCTGTCCACAAACAGCCTCTGAGTCTGCTACAGTCTACCCACGCATGATTCATCTCCACAGGTCAAATTTGGAGGCAAAGAAAAAGGAAAAAAAATAGCATTTGACAGGAAAGATGCTTGCAACATATTTAATTCTGCATAAAGAATGTATATTTCCCAAGGATATAACCTAAAACATTAAGCCAGCCCATATATTGTTCTAATCAAGTAGGCCTCCCTGCATCAGCACTTCTGCCTTACAAACAACTAAAGCTATCATGTTCTCTAATTGGTAGGGGGAAAAATATCACACAGCTTGATGTCTTTTATTTATTCATTTGGTCAGTTATGGGCTTGAACTCTGGGCTTGTGGGCTATCCCTGCACGCTTCAACTCAAGGCAAATGCTCTATCGCTTAAGCCACAGCCCCACTTCTGGTTTTCTAGTGGTTTATTGGAGATAAGAGCCTCACTGACTTTCCTTCCTGGGCTGGCTTTGAACCATGATCCTCAGATCTCAGCTTCTTGAGTAGCTAGGACTACAGGCATGAGCCACCAGCACCCAGGTAGCTTGGTTTCTTCACATTTGCTTTTTAGCAAATTTTTAGGGAAAAAATAATTTTTGAGTTATTTATTTTTATTTCCACAATAAGTTGTACAAAATGGTTTGAATTCAACATGTCGGTGAGTGCAGGGAATCTTTTTTTTAATTTAATTTAATTTTGTTATATAAGTGATGTAAGGAGGGTTTACAGCTAAATAAGTAAGGTAATGAGTACATTTATTTTTTTAATTTAATCTTTTTTGTATGTTTTGTATTGTAAACATGCTGTACAGAGGTGTTATAGTTACATGAGTAAGGTAATAGAGACCCAGAAACACAACAAATCAAAAAAAGGTTGGACAAATGGGATTGTATGAAACTGCAGAGCTTCTGCATGCCAAAGGACAGAGCTAGCAAGATCAATTGAAAGCCCACGGATTGGGAGAAGATCTTTACTATCCATACAACGGACAAGGGTCTCATATCTAAAATATACCTGGAACTTGAAAAATTAAATCCCCCATCAACAAATCCTCAAAGAAATAACTGCCCAGTAAATAAGTGGGCTAAAGACTTAAAGAGAAACTTCTCCGAAGAGGAAAGAAGGATGGCCAATAGACACATGAAGAAATGCTCAACCTCTCTAGCCATAAAAGAAATGCAAGCCGGGCACCGGTGGCTCACGCCTGTAATCCTAGCTACTCAGGAGGCTGAGATCTGAGGATTGCGGTTCAAACCCAGCCCAGGCAGGAAAGTCCGTGAGACTCTTATCTCCAATAAACCACTAGAAAACCGCAAGTGGCTCTGTGGCTCAAGTGGGACAGTGCTCAGGCTCAGAGTTCAAGCCCCACAGCCGACAAAAAAGAAAAAAGAAAAGAAAAAGAAATGCAAATCACAACAACATTGAGATTCCACCTCACCCAAGTAAGAATGGCTATAATCAAGAACTCTAATAACAACAGATGCTGTAGGGGATGTGGCTAGAAGGGAACCCTACTGCATTGTTGGTAGGAGTGTAAACTTGTTCGACTACTTTGGAAAGCAGTATGGAGGTTCCTCAAAAGACTAGCAATCCCACTTTTGGGCATTTACCCAAACGATCACAAACAAAGCCGTACTAAGGCTACCAGCACAACTATGTTTATCACAGCATTTTTTACCATAGCTAAGATATGGAACCAACCCAGATGCCCCTCAGTAGATGAATGGATCAAGATACACACACACACACACACACACACACACACACACACACACACACACTCTATGCCTCCATCAGAAAGAATGGCATTGCCCCATTTGTTAGGAAATGGAAAGACTTGGAAAAAATTATATTAAGTGAAGTAAGCCAGGTCCAATGAAACATAGGTCCCATGGTTTCCCTTATTTGCAATAACTAGTACATGTATAGGACAAGCAGAAAAGGCCAAAAGCCATGAACATATGACCATATAAGATGATGTTAAATGAAATGAACTCCAACATAGGGACACAAATATCTTTTTTTTTCTTTCTTGCTATTGTTTCTAATGTATTTATAATGTACCGTGTGATTTTTTTTGTTGCTTTATATGTTCCTCCCCCACAGTATAACCCCTGTCTTCACTCTATTTGATGTCAGTGCCCTGCATCTTGTATATATACTTCTCTAATTCGGGGAGGGGAAGGGAAAAAACAAAATGCTCAATTAGGGATACAGGTTGACCCATTGTAACAATGAGATGTACAAAATATAAATTGAAAATGAACTTTACAACTTCGGTGCGGGGGACGATGTGGGGAGTGGGGAGTAGTTGTGGAGGTGGGAGGGAAAGGATAGTAGGGGGGAAAACAAAGGAGGAAGCAACAATGCTCAATAAGAAAAAATAGTTTCTAAAATGAATTTAAAGAGCTTGCAACTGGAAATGAGAAGGTATAAAATTATATCAATTTGAAAGGGGGAAAATGCTAAATGTTACTTGTTGAAGGGAGCTTTTTATCATCTTAAGATTTATTTCAGATGTTGATTCTCATACATGAGAAAGTCACTTAGAATTATTCAAGTTTAAAAAAAATGAAGTGTTTAACGTGGTTCTAGTGCTTTCTTAGATGCATCAAAATCATAGAGTATATGTTTTACAGATTGAATTTTAGAAATAATTTCTTCCATTCTATTCAACTTCCCTATGAGATTAGAGCAGCCTATATAGAAGGACCTATGTAGAATACTAATAATGGAATATTTACTGAACACTTGCTATATACCAGATATATGAAAAGCTCTCTACATCCTCCATTGAATTCAATAATCAGCAAACCCTATGACTAATTCTGTTTCAAGGATACAGAGACTGATGTTTAGGAAGTTAGTGAATACTCTCTGCACTTCTTTGGGAACTTTTAAAATGTAAAGACAATGAATTAATCACCTCAGTACAAAATCTTCAGAGAACTTACTTAGTTCTACATTCAAGGGGAATAAAAAAGTTCAACTTTTCATCTCTTCAGGTCTCATAAAAGAACTCCACTAAAAATATTCATATCCAAATATTTTCCCAAAAAAGTCAGTTATATCGCCATGGTACTTAGTGTTTTAATTACTTTATTGGTGATTAGACTGTCCATTTTATAAAGAAACAAATTTTGAGTAATGCTTTAAGGGTCTAGTAATACAACATATAGATAACTTTGTATATTACTTTACAGTTACAGTGTTACTGTGATATAGGTAATCTTTCATACTTTACAGGTTAAAAGCTAGAACAAGAACAAATAAAGTTTGTGACTGGTATTTACGGGTAGATTTTTCCAGTTTCTAAAGGCGAGTTAAGAGCAGAAGAATCCATTTAATTGGCTAGCAATTATGGGGGAAAATATTTTACAATGAAAATATACTGAAACAAAGTGGCAAGCGTCATAAAATTCTTTGGTAAAGTGTTGTGATTATTGATTTGGTTCCTGGATCTAAGCAATATATAGAATGCTGTCACAGTCTCAAATTTTTCTTTTGGAAATTTCAACATGAATCATATGAGATGTGAATGCTTGCAGTAGGGAACCCAGTGTTCTTATTTGCAGTAATACAAGTTGCTTTGTTTCTCCTATTTCCAGCCGGATCGGCATTAGGAGACACAGAAAGCAGGTATCCCATTGAGAGTAAAGGGCAAGTGGGAAATCATACCCATTGGAAATACTCACAATTCCACTGACAGTGCCTGTGCCAATTACTCTTATCATAAACTTACAAGTCAGCTATTTAAGTCAGTGTTGCTGAATGTCCTGTTTTGTTGACATTTTCTAATTCCAGCATTCTATGATTCTAGTAGCAGTAGCAGCATGCACTCAAAAATGTTTTTAACTAGTATCTTCTCATGCTGAATCCTCAGAATTGATTTCCCAGTTTCAAAAAGTGTCCCTGAATCCCAGATACCAGATGAACTAAATACAATGGAAATCAATAGATTTCTCAAGTGCAATAATTATTTCTCTCTGGGAGATTCCCACTAGTCCCAGAAGGAAGAATACTTAGATTGACCTCAAGGAACACAGCAGATGTGGATAAGCTGTGTGTGTGCTGTTGACCTTATCAGGAGAAAGGCAGACCTTGAAACTCACAGGGGAACACGCTGGGAGTAAGCATATCGGCTGTGGGAAACCCAACGGCTGGTCAAATCAACAAATTTTTTCTTTTTAATGTAGACCGTAGAAGGGAAACGAGAAAACTGGCAATCCTTATTTTTAAAAACATTCAGAGGAAATAATAGCATGGAAAAAAGAGGAGGTATGTTGTGAGCATCTGGGAATCTTTATCATATTAGGTAAAAGATTTTCTACATAAATTCCTAAAGACCCTATTGTTAAGTTCCTGAGTTCAGAGAAATTTACTCTGTTATCTTTAAATGCCCTATTTTCTGTTCTGTTTGGGGGCTCTGGGCCAATAAGATGGCTGGAAGAGATTAGAGAATCAGCAAAATGTATGACTATTTTATGTCTCTTAGATAGTTCCACAAAGGAACTGTTTCAAATTAAGACAGAGAAGGAAGAGAGGAAGGCAGAGAAGAGAGAGAGGATATAAAAGACACTCAGGCAAGTTTTTTGCTTTGAGGTGGGAGAAGTTTTAATTCCACTAAAATCACCACCAAGTAGACATATCTTCCTTCAGCAAAGGTAATTTCTCTCCCCTGCTACAAACTGGACCAAGAAACTAAATGTATTGCTAGTATAGAAAAATTGCTGGAATTTATGAAAAAGCAGAATATGATCCTGAGATCATACTGTCAGTATCTCAAAGCAAAAGGCAAGTTTATAATCTTGGCTTCAAATTATTCCAATTGAAACAGTGCCCTGTTGAACAAATAGAACAATTGCAGGACATGCAGATTAGGTCTGGTTTACAACACAGACATGTCATATAAGAAACCACAACAGGTAGGGCCTCAGAGAAAAGTTAAGACATTGATTTTCACTTCTAATCATCTCAAAATTGGTTAAAGGCCTTGAATAAATTTCACATATTTTCCACTTGTTTAATTATCACTTATAGACCTATGATGTGCTACACACAATATTTGGTATAAAAATACAAGGATGAAATAAGTCAAGGGTCCTTATCTTCAAATAAGTCACAATTCAATAGCCAAGGAAAACCATATCATGAACTCATTTACAGAGTAATATATAGAAACTTTGAAGAAAGAAACCAAAAAGATAAAAATGAAAATAGAACAGATGGAAAAGCAAAGCCAAGACTTAGAAAGAATGGCCTTAACATATTTGAAGAGATACATAAAATTAAAGACCCGTAGTTATTTTCATTCATTCAATTAATACTGATGGTAGAGTTTCTATATGTCAAAGCACTGAGGAGAAATTAAAGGTATAAAGTGGGACTGAACAGAGCAGAAGTAGTAGTATCCTCATGGTTAGAGCCAATGTTGACAAAAGGAGAATTTCTTTCATCAGCACAGTAGTGGTTAAAACTTTGTTTTCAAGCAACCCTAAGCAAATCATGCATATATCTCCAGCAAACATATGATAAGATAACTCAATCACCTTACCCCTGAACAGAGTAACACATGTATGTTAGTCACCAGCCTCTGGCTGATTAGCATATGTATTTAAGATTACTAAGCCAGATAAAGGCCAAGGGAAATACAACCTATACTACAGGCCTAGTGCAAACATGTGAGGATGCTCACAGTAAAGGTGTCTCAGAACCAAAGGATCTCAACTTGCTCCTCCTAGGAAGAGATGCTTGTACCCAAAAATCTGTCCCACTTTCTCTGACGACCATGAGGCTAGAAAGTATCATGCCACAAAAATTGCAATTTAACTTTAGTAACTATTGTTTGGTTTATACTACCAGTTCTACATGGATGATCTGTCTTTCTAGATTTTTAACAAGAAAACACCCAGACTAAGAAAAGAATTCCACAGATAATCTTCATTTGTAATTGATGCTGATATTGTATATATCTATATACAAGTCCTGGACATATGTCTGAAAAATATAAGTCAACATGCAGTTGAGAAGCCTGAAAACTCATGTTCATAGCAGCATTGTAAACAAGAGCTAAGATACAAAACCAGCCCAGGTGTGCATCAAGTGATGAATACACAAAGGAAATGTGGTGTAGATGTACATGATGGAATATCATCCATAAAAAAGAATGGAATCATATTATCTAAAGAGAAAAAATGGATAGATCATCATAATAAGCAAAATAGTCTGAGAGAGATAAGTATCAAGTATTCTCTCTCATATGTGAAATCTAGAGCTTAAAAAGGTGAATGATTAAAAATGCTGTTTGGGGTAGGTGCTAGCAAGAGCAGAGAGGGTGATAGGAGAAGGGGTGAATATTGTCCAAGCACTATATAGACATGTATGAAAATAGAACAATGAAACCTGTTGAAAGGCGGCAGAGGGGTGGGAAGGAAGTCCTAGTGGGTACATGGTATGCATATATGGAAATATCACCGTGAAATCCTTTTGTACACTCATATATGCTAATAAAACTAGAGAAATGTTTAAAAAATAAAACACAGATTCCTAGTTGGAAACAAAAAAGAAAAGCATGGATGGTTATCTGGTCACAAAACAAAGAGCTCCTTTGTAAAAACAAGATGTTCCTTGAATTGGAATTTCATACCTAAATAGAAAAACAAAGAACAAAAAAACAGAGGGAGAGCTCATCAAGATCCCCTTTAAGTATTTTAAGCATTTTTGATGTGGAATTTCTGAGACCATCCTCTTTTCGATGGTAGAAAATGCTGAAGGGGACTAGGTTACTTGTTGCACCCATCAGGAACCAAAGCTACTCAGTGGAAGAGTTTCCCACTAGCCACACAGGGCAGAGACGCTCAGACACTGAAGTCAACACACACCATTCGGTTTTATAGTCTTTGTCCATAGTTGTAATGCTCTTGACAACTTCAAAAAGTATGTGGACAGAAAACTATGTGACAGTATTTCCGGGAATTTAAAGTCAACTTGCTGCTATTTTATAGACGTTGTTACTCCATAGACAGGAATGAGGGAAGATGAGCTCCTCATATAATGATCTTAGGAAACAACTACCGAGATATGTACCCAGCATAAGAAGAGATAAGCACAAATTCTGTGGTCAAACTATAGCTTTAGTTTTTAAGTATATGACTAGTAGATGGAAAAATGAGCTGGAGGTGGGTCTTGATATAATAGACAAAACTGTTAATGAGCTGTGAAGTGTATGTGTGGCAAGGGACGATGATTCCTTCTACATTTGATGGTAAAAGCTCAAAACCACAATTGCTGGTGCCTAGGCCCTAATTTCCTTACTAACAACCCTGAGAACTAAGCCCGCTCTTGTTACCCAAACACTTCTTTCCGCTGTTAGCAGTCTGGCTCTATTGCTTGGAGGAGTCTAGTACCACATGTATTCGAAAGCCAGTCCTCAGCCCAGCTTCATCATTTCACACTGTTCCTGCTGCCTTTTCCCAGCATTGATCAAGAAATCTCTCCACCTACAATTACTTTAAAGCAGAGTGAAAACAAGCAATGTACAAGGCAGTCCTTGTTGTGATAGATAGTGGAGAAGAGACATAAGTGAGGGGAGAAAAGGACAAGATACTTTCAATTGGCAAAAAAAAAATATGCTACAAAGAGAAAAAATAGGTTATTCGTCTACACAGTGATGAGGAAAAGGATATACAAGACAAAGGAACCTTGGAAGTATGTCAGTGTCTTGTGTCTCAATTTTTCCTAATAAAATGGGAACAAATGGTAAAAATCTCTTAGCATTGTTTTTGAGAGTTCTATGAATTAATATACATTGTGTGTGCATAGACAATGTCCAGCACTAAATTAAGAGACTTCCTGTTTCTGTTCTTACGATCTTTAACATGCTTTCCAGTCTCTGATTATATATCTATTTTCTTGAATTTCCATTCAAGGCAAAAAAAAAAAAAACCCAAACCCAAAAACATATTCAGACCAGCCAAACTGTCATACATTTTATAGAACTATATTAATGCCTTGTCTTATTAATAAGTTTGCTAATCACAAAATAGTAACCTTCTATACCTAATGATGCTATATTAAATTAAAAACAACAAGTAAAATTATCTAGTCTAAGACTCCAATTTTCTAAGACCAGTTCTGCAAGGAAATCTCACCTTGTAATAAACATGAAATCCAGCTGGGAGTCTTTCACTCTTTCCTGCATGCAATTAACAGCAAACACCTTGTCATATACATTTTTGAAAGGTCAGAGATAGCAACAATTTTGCTAAAGAGATAAACAGTCAACTAAAACACAGCCTTGGTAATTCTTAAGTTTCAGAACTAACTGATTAGCATAACTAATCAATAGTGAGGCACGAAAAGATATTATGGGATACAGGGCGGGGCCCAGTTTGAAGTATTAAAAACTTGCCTAAGTTATTTCTACCCCCATATGTTTTGTGGTACAACAGATATTGAAACCACTAATTGGAAATCCATACTTCATAATGTTAGAAAAATAAGATTCTGCATATGAAACATAGGTTGTTTTAGTGAAGAAACAGCAGTAAGAATAAGGAACTCCAAGTTAAGGTAAGAACACTTTGCCTTCTGTAATAGATCTGTTAAAGTTGAAATTTTGAATGTTACTCTGAATCATATTTATGATTGCTCACTTTATCCTAATGCAAACCACAAAGTGGTTTGGAAAGACAATAATTTATTACTGCACATACATGTTCATGTCTTATATATGACTTAAAAATAGCATGTTTAATTTATAGGCTGCTATGTGTTGCTGATGTTTAAAGAGTAAATTAAACTTTTTTACATTGAAAGACTGGTTCTCTTTTTAAAATTATTAGTGTGAATTTTAATATTTTAGATGAGGTTCGTTTCAGTCCTTATAGTACAAATTATATTCCTGGCAAAAGTATTTTATCACTTAAATTGCACTACACATTGATGTACTATTATCTGCTTATATTAAGAAGCCTCTATCATCAGTTACTGTTTACTAAACAATCAATCAAATTTAAGTGAAACAAGAATAAATTCTAACAAGTAGGCTGAAATTCAGAGAAAACTAAGACCATGTCTACTTCAGAAGAGCAGCCTTTGTAAAAAACTATTTCTGTTTAACGGATCTAATTTATCTTTTTTAATGCCATCACAGTTAATAATGGATGACATGTCTTATAGCTCCAGTGATGCAGCAACTTGTCGATAACACAGAGAATTTAGAAACCAATTCATCAATTCATGATTTTTAATTGAACTGTGGATGATTAACTTTAAGTCATTAGACTCTCTAATAACAGTAATAATAATAATAATAAACCTGGAGAGTGTTGGTTCAGGTAGAAGTGGGAAGTTGTCCCTTATCTCTTCAATAAATAACTCAGTTCCTTTCCCATACCAAAAACAAGTAGGCAATTTTTTCACATTGAGTCTTGGGTGGGTAGGATAGAGATTGGGTGTGGGCAATGGGGAATAGTGATATAGAGGAATTTAAAGATGGACTGATTCACAAGTTTGTCTGTGTGTGTAAATGCATGAGCATATACATATACTTTCTAAACACCTGTCTCTCAGACATCTACAGTAAGTCCAATATACTCTAAATAAGTAGGAAGGATGAAGATTTTCAATATTTCTTTATTCAGAGAGAACTTAAAGAATCTCCTCACCTTTCAGTTTGCACTTACTAATAGGGCTGTGCCACTATCACATGTGCCTCTGTCCATTGACTTTCCACACTGGAAGATACCTGGTTGATGATCTGGTCCCACTCACCCTTCTCACTTCGTAAGTGGGAAAACAGCAATTCAGGGACATTAGGAGACCTGTCCACAGTTACAAAGCTTCTTCTTATTCCCACACCCAGCAATCATTCCACTCCACCACACTTCTCTGATCTCCTTGGCCTAAGAGCACATTTTCTGACACTTAAAATGGAGAAATTAATGAGTCTGCAAGCTAAAGATTCATTTTAAACAAATCAGTTCATTATTATTTAATTGAGGAGGCTTCAAAGCAATAAAAGCATTGCTTACCAAAACTGGATAAGGAGCTCATGAAACATTGAACTCAAGAAATGAAAAAAAAAAACTGTCAATAAGTGCTGCCTTCCAGCTTGATAAATGCCACCCAATCACTTCAGAAGTATCAGAAAACTAATGGCGTTCCAGCGCTCCATAGGCATACATTAATGGGATCAGGAGCATAAAATATAAACAATAATGTACATATTGATTGTTCCGGACACTTGAAGCCCAACAAACATTTGAAAGGTCAGTCATTTTACTTGCATCAAATTACAGATAAGTCATTCGCTTGTAGCTGGAAACTTGGCTCTCCATGTAAATTTATCACATGACCTATAAACTTAATCATATCGTACCTCCTTTAGTTTCCTAAGGCATGAAAAATGTACCAGAAGTACTTAATCCCATAAAGCATATACCAATAAACAACTTACACATTGCCGGGAAGGAAGCTGAGTGGGAGAAATCTATACTACAGGTTGAATAAATATCATAGAGCAGCATTTCTCCCTGACAGAATGTTTCAAGGTTCCTTTAAGTCAATTAGTACATGAATTTACAAAAAAATATATGTTTGAAGGCTATTAGAAAGTTTACAGAGTGCAATGTTGTCATTTTTATTTTATTTTTTAAATTGTTTTTTTTAATTTACTTTTTTTGTCACTCCTGGGGCTTGAACTTTGGGCCTGGGTACGGTCCCTGACAGTCTTTTGTTCAAGGTGAGTGCTCTACCACTTGAGCCACAGCACCACTTCTTGCTTTATGTGGTGCTGAGGAATTGAACCCAGGGCTTCATGCATGCTAGGCAAGCACTCTACCACTAAGCCACAGTCCCAGCTCCATGTCATTTTTGTTTTTATCTAAAGAATTAAAACAGATCAGACCTGAGCTTATTTTTAAGGTAGTATTTTTATAGAGCTTTGTACAATTAATGATTTATCCCTTTCCAACACTCTCCCAACATAGGATGTGCAAGCTTAGTTGAAGATTGTCTCAAGGGACTATTTTTGGCATTTTCCAAGAGTTGGACTTCTATCCACCATCCTTTCTGGGGATCTAACTTATTATTAGGAGACAGTTCACAATCTCAAAGCTCAGTTTCTTCTCTGATGCAATAGGCCATGTTTCAGCATCGGTGTCTTTTTTGCTGACTTTTAATATGACAAGAGAAGTCAGACAATGCCGGCTCACACCTGTAATCCTAGCTACTCAGAGAGCTAAGATCTCAAAGCCAGCCCCGACAAGAAAGTCTGTGAGACTCTTACCTCCAATAAACTACCAAAAAGCTGGAAGTGGAGCTGTGGCTCAAGTGGTAGAATGCTAGCTTGGAGCAAAAGCAGCTCAGTGCCAGTGCCCAGGCCCCAAGTTTAAGTGCCAGGACCAACACAAAACAAAAACAAAAGGGCAAGAGGAACTTTGAGGGGGTGAGGACTTGCAATTTATATCCCCTTTATAAGAACAGAAACCTTTCCTCTGTCAAGGCTTCCAACTATCCTGGGCTTAGAGCATTCCCCTAGACAGTATACCTGTCATTATAAGAAGCAGATCTGCTTGTGTTCTCCCACAGAAAGCCAAAGCAAGACAATATACTTATGAGATGCCTTGTGAAATAACATACCAGAATTTCTTCCAGCAAAGACATTATCTGTAGGTAGATGGAAAACACAGCTGCCTATAGACAAGCAGCCTTAATCCTAAGCATTTTCAACTGTTTCCTTTGAGATTAAACTAGTTTCCTTTTTCTAGTTTATTTTACTTTATTTTATTTTAATAGGATGGAGACTTGAACTCAGGGTCTGATGCTTTCACCTACCACATAGTACTCTACTACTTAAGCCATACTTCTAACCCTTAGTTTGTTTTTCCCAAATGTTTCATTATAGAACTTTTGTCACTGATTCATCTACAATTGTTAACAGCAAAAGATCAACCATTTTGAAACCAAATTTCTTTACTCATGAATTATACCATTTTTGAAAATGCTTTTCAAAACACATATATTACATTTGTTAGTAATTTATCACCATCATAAAAATCAGATATTTTCAATTTACACTTAAAGACCATAATTTTTTCTAATAAGGGATTAATAATTTCAAAACTAAATAATGATAATTATTGGCAATCGAAATGGCCTGATCCTAAAGACATCATAATGTAGTTTTCTAATGAAAGTGTTGCATGCCAAAAGTTTTCCCTCTTTTTAAAGTATATTTGGAACTTCAAATGGACCAAATGTTTAAAATGTATTTAAACAAAAGACAATTACTATACTCAGTTATAGAGTATTTCAAAGACAGTCTCTTATGTTTCCTTCCTACATCAGGTACCACAAATATAGTTCCCAACATAAACTGCACCATATTAAATAAATAAGCTTTGCATTATTGCTTTTCTCACTATTTAAATTTAAAGGGTGCCACAAACTTGACTAGTCCAAACATTTTTTGGGGGGGGAAGGGGTCTGGTCGTGGGGCCTGAACTCTGGGCCTTGGCACTGTCCCTTAGCTCTTCAGCTCAAGGCTAATGCTCTACCACTTGAGCCACAGCGCCACTTCGGCTTTTTTCTTATGTGGTGCTGAGGAATCGAACCCAGGGCATCAGGCATGCAAGGCAAGCGCTCTATCACTGAGCCACCTTCCCAGCCCCAGTCCAAACATTTTTTATAATAGTCAAAACTCAATTAAGTCTATTAATATTAAGATTTTTGGATGAAGAAAATTTAAGATCTCTTATTATCTCTCTTACACTTAAGCCATATAAGCCATACTCCCAGTCCTTCTCAGCTTATTTTTTAGATAGTATCCCCTGTGTCAGCCTAGACCATAATCTCCTTAACTATGTTTCTCTCATAGCTAGCATTTTAGATGTAAGGTCCCATGGCTGGCTTGTTTGTTGATTGGCCTTGAACTGTCATCCTCTCAATTTCAGTCTCTTAAGTAACTAAAATGTCAGGTATGAGTCACTATGCCCAGTTTGTATAATTATTTTTTGTATATTTTTATTATAAAAATGCTGTACAGAGGAGTTACAGTTACACAAGGCAATGAGTATGTTTCCTATTGAGCATTGTTGCCTCCTCCTTTGTTTTCCCCCTATCATCCCTTCCCTCCCATCTCCACAACTACACCCACCCCCCCACCCACCCCCAACTCTGCCTGCCAAAGTTGTAAAGTTCGTTTTCAACGTAGTGTTTTGTACATCTCATAGTTACAAGGGGGCAACCTGTATCCTTATTTAAGCATTTTGTTTTTCCCTTCCCCTCCCCGAATTAGAGAAGTGTATATACAAGATGCAGGGCACCAACATCAAATACAGTGAAAACAGGGGTTATACTGTGAGGGAGGAACATACAAAGCAACAAAACATTTATATGGTACATTATAAATAAGTTAGAAACAATAGCAGGAAAGAAAAATGATATTTGTGTCCCTGTCTTGGGGTTTATTTCACTTTGTAATTATATTTTTGATAAATAAGTTTATACCAAAATCTAGCATGTAACTTCATTTTCCTCTAAGACCATTATAAAAAAGTACATGACTTTTAAAAAAATCACCAACTTTTAATTGCAAATACACTTTTTTTTTTTTTTGGGTCCGGTCGTGGGGCCTGAACTCTGGGCCTGGGTGCTGTCCCTCAGTTCTTCAGCTCAAGGCTAGCGCTCTATCACTTGAGTCACAGCACCACTTCCGGCTTTTTTCTTTTTGCTTATATGGTGCTGAGGAATCGAACCCAGGGCCTCAGGCATGCAAGGCAAGTGCTCTACCACTGAGCCACCTTCCCAGCCCCGCAAATACACTTTTTAACCTTTTAAAAATACATTTTTTTACTAAGCTATCTTTTAATCACATAAAATCTGAAAAGCAGAGCTCTGTACATCAGAAGCTGTTTTCTGAGCTTTAGATTATAAATCAAGACATTGGTGATTGATGAACAAGACAAATGAATCCCATTGCCCATTGCTTATGAGAACTACAAAGCATAACGCTAAAAGTTGCTTTCTTCCATTAAAAACAATTCAGTTATTCTAAACTGCAGGATCGAAAAGACACTTAAGGAGAGCATCCCTTGCATTGTAAAGTACCTATAGGTAGCAATCTACTAAGGAAGTTTTCAGAGCAAAAATACAAGTGCATTTATTTTACACTACCTTTCACTATTCCTTAAAAAAAAAAAAAAAGACTAGTCTTTCAAAGCTTAGGTTTAATGCACAGTCCCATTACTTATCCTCTGCTCCCAACCTCAGATTCTTCGTTTTTTTCTTGAAAATGAACCAGTCTGCTCGCTAGGTGCTGACTGCATAGAGCCTGCTACCCGAACCAAACCCACGAGATTCCAAAGCAGGGGAGGCTTCATCCTGGTCCTCGAATACTGAGTGTGTGCATTGTCATCGAAACAAATCTTACAACACATTGATGTAGAAGTCTGGAAAGTTTATTAGTAAAGCAAAACAAAAGAAAGACTGTACTCACACAGAAATGGTACATTGGATAACAGATCCATGAGGGTTAAAGTAGTAAGTTTCAGGTTGAATAAGGAAGGGATAGCAGAGCAAAAAGCCAGGGTCTACAAATAGAACTGGAATTGCCAGCGATAGAGAAAGAATAATATTTAGTTTCTTCCTCTAGATCATACTTAGAGGAAAATGATGGTACCCCAGATCCCTCAAAGAATATTACTGGAACCAGTGAGGCTTTGGAGAAGTTTCCAAAATGGAGAAGGCCCCTATAGGGCACTCAGTTATCAAGTTCATGATACTATTACAAAAAAAGAATTTCAGGGCATACTGAAATTTTGTCATGGATAACACATGAACCAGAAATGGCTATAGACACATCTGAGGAGAGGTAAAATGACCCAAAATAGTTTGAGGATTTGGTTCAGATTTATTCTAGAATGACTACCTCCCTTTATTTTGTACACGTGGTATATTTAATCATTTTTGCAATTACACTGTCCTGACATTGTTTTGGCCTAGAGATTCTAATGCTGGTCCATGAATTACGTTTTCAGACATGTGACATAGATTCCTAGGTATCCCTTAAAGAAAGGGTGGATCCTACCAGATGCTTTCAGACAGTGTTCTACCTTGATAATTTTTTCATTGTTGACAGTTTGTGTCCAGAGTTGTCACTCATCAGGTGTTCCTCTATATGTATACCCAGTATGTGCCTTTTTGCTCGATTTCCAAAGTGTGATAATCAGGCAATGTTAGAGGGAGGAAGCTTCATTTTTACTCTGTGTTTTAGTTTAGTGAGAAATCATGACATTAAAGGCAAAATTTAAAAAAAGAGTTTGTGTGCTTCTAACCAAGCTATTTATTAAAACAGTGTTTGTCTCTGAATTTCTAGCTGCTGTCTCCCATGTCTCATTTTCCCTGATCTCTCCTTCCTCGGGCTCAATGGTTGAGCTCCTTCAAGGCTCCTCACAGTATTCCAGTTTTAGAAAAAAATGAAACTAGACTATTCATGTCACCTGAGTTTCAAACAACAATTCTCTGCCACACTACTGAAAGTCAAAGGATTTCCTCTCTGCATCAGCCTTGCTATGATGTGAAAGGAAATAAGGGTCCCTACAGAGTCACCAAACATCCTCACATTTGTGAGGCCAACAGCCACACTCCCTGCTTTTCTTGTTCCTTGACAAGTCTTGTCCTAGTCCTCTCCTGGGACGCCTTTGACAGCAATTGCAAACAACAGAAGCCAGCAGGAATGTGTAAGAACAGGTGCAGGATCCTCCCCGCAGCCTGTGTGTAGAGAGGACCTCTGCAGAGCCCCGCCTGGACATCCCACTTCCCCAGTGCCCTCTTGCCCTTAATCACGGCAGGGTCTTGCTTCTTTTTATGCAGCAGATGTTTGGAAGGATTTGTAACAAGGCACTATGGCTTCAAAGGTGCTGCCGGAAATTTTCTGAGTCACTCAGGGGGACCTGGATGAAATCTCTGGCCACATAAAATAAAATAAGAAAAGAAAAGGTCATTGGAGTTCATGTTCAGATAAGGGAAATAATAATAATAAAAACTCAGAGCTTTTCCATATTACTAGATTATTCCAGGTTGCAGATTACTACTTCCTACCACATCTCAGTAAAGGGGACATTCTGAAGGTCAGGGGACATTCTCAAGATCAAGAGATCTTTAGCATCAAAGATTAAACAGGTCAGAGTAGGTATATTATGCCATTAATAAGAACCTCTATCCTGTATGTGTGTGTGTGCATGTGCGTGTGCGTGTGTGTGTGTGTGTGTGTGTGTGTGTATGCTGGTTCTGGGGCTTGAACTCAGGGCCTGGGTGCTGTCTCTGAGCTTTTGTGCTCAAGGCTATCATTCTACCATTTGAGCCAGAGTTTCACTTCTGGCTTTTCTGGCAATTAACTGGAGGTAAACGTCTTAGAGTTTCCTTCCTGGGCTGGCTTTGAACTGTGATCCTCAAATCTCAGCCTCTTGAGTTGCTGGGATTACAGGCATGAACCAACCACTCAGTTCCTAGAAAGAACCTCCCTTCTTTTATGCACTTATTGAAACTGCAAATTAAAAACTACTCTCATTCAGAGTAGGTGCTTCTCAATCTGTGGTCTATCAGTCAGCAGCAGCAGCAGGATTACCTAGGATTTTGTTAGCAATGTAAAAAAAAACTGAGGCTCACTAAAGTCTATTGTATTTAACAAAACCACAGAGTACACTTGTGTGGGTTTCAGTTTCTTCATCTATGTATCAAAGGATTGGACCAAAAATTATCCCTTAACATTCGTCGAACTCTCAAACTGCAATAATTAAGAGCATAACAAGGAGAAAGAAAGTCTACACAGGTGTGATGCAAAACTAGGCTGCTAGATAGACCCTTACAAACAGCTCTTCTTAGTAAAATCCTGAGGAAGCCCAAGTTTACACAACACACACACACACACACAGTGCCTTTTTCTATTTGGAGGTACCTTCTCTCCCTCCTAGGCTCTCAGAATAACTGTAAGCAAGATTCATTTAGGTCCACATTCCCCCTCTCACCAGGGCATTGCCTTTGCATCATCCCTCCTGTCTTCTGTAATAGAAGTTGTGTCCAGCTTCCAAGAGAAGCCATCAGCTGACCCAGAAGGTATGTGTGCTGAGTACATATCCTGCCTGCCAGCAAAGGTGGTTTCCTGAGTGAGATCAGGACCCCTCATGGTAGCAAGAACAGGTAAAGGAAGCCCCTCAAAAGGGAAAAGCCTCGACTCCGATTCAATTTATTCAGATTCCTTTCAAATGCTTTCATGCACATTCACAGAGATAGATTACATGAAGGGTCTTGAAGAATGGATGGACAGAATCTACTCTTTATAATATTAGATACTGTAACTTGGTAGTTAGCTAATTTTTATATTCCCAAATGAATCACCTCTTTCTTAGCATAGCAAAAAAAAAGAAAGAAAAAAGAAAAAAAACCTTCTGGATATACTATTAATATATGTTGCATAAAGACTTAAAAATGTTTATACATAAGGTTCTCAGGCTTCTACATAGTCATATGTGTTAAGAAATGTGTTAAGAAAAATGTAACAAGTACAAATTTGTATGAATACAAGCATTAATTTTAAAATTCTTCACAATATCTTCATGACAATGTGATTAACAATTAAATAATAATTGCTTGCTCATGACATGCAGTATCTTTAATAATCTTCTTCAATATTTGGTAGAATAGAAAAAAATAGAAAAATAAGTCAAAATGAAACAATAGGTCAAGGAAAAACTAAAATTTGAAATAATTCCGTCCAAAAGACTTCTACTTCTTCAAGTTTGAAATCCCAAATTTCTGTTATTTTGTAATTTTGTATTTATAGAAATGTCCCCTAGAGTTCTGGGAGAAATGAGTGTGCTAGAAATCCCTTTTAATGATTATAATAAATATCAGAAAACGTTCATTAGATATGAAGAATATTTTAAAATAATGTAAAATAAATTAACCCTTCAAAAATATTCAGCATTTTGGTAGCAATTAGTGGAAAGCAAAGTCTTTTCTGCTGCTTTAAAATTTCAATTGATAGACTGTCTCTTCCTCAAGTGCAGCATGAGCAATACCACACTTGATTTAATTGATTTTATTATGATTAGGCCTGCTAATTTTTAAGAATTGATTATGCCAGAGTAAAAGAGAGAGTGTGTGTGCTGAATGAGCTTTCTTTTTATAGAGAAAAAAATATTTTAAGCCATGAAAATCTATTTTTCTAGAAAGGTAGGAATTTAGTTTTGTATATGTTAAGGACTTTCCAAACCATTCATCATTTTAGAGACAGAACTGACAAATTAATAGAAAATCATGTGCAATTTTCTTATTTGGGGGTACAAATTATCTGCAGTATAACTATGGAGTTTCTTAGTTTATACTGCCTTCTGTCTAGAATCATTGTTTTTAAAGAGCATAGAAAAGCCAAGTCTATCCACTCAAATTTGGTAGGTACTTGACAGTGAATTTTTTAGCCTAAATCAGTGTGATAATGCACACAAGTTTAACTGTAGTTAGCGACTTTGTTCTGTGCTCTTGTTAGCATCCTATGGTAAAGGCGTGGATAAGGAGGGGAAGAAAGCTTTGACAGATGGTACTCAGCGTTTGACTCCTGCTGAGCTCAGCAGGACCTGTGGTTTCCAAGGTTAGGGCTGTCAAAATGGCTCTGTCTATCAAGTGAATAACAAAGTGTAGACTGCCTGTCTGTTTCCTATACAAAACTTAGATTTCATGTGCCGTTATTGTCAGTCTTTCTGCTGAGTTAGTAACTTCTAAGCAGAAGAACTGGGGGTTCTGATGCAGGCTTGCTGTTTAAGAAACTACTTGGAAAGGGAATTCTCAGGGGCTGAAAGAGGTAGGCCTTCTCTCTTTAGTTTCTCTGCACGGTTTCATCATGACTTGAAAAGGATTCAAATGCCAGCAAAGGTTCACTTTTGGCTAAAAGCTAAATGTGAACCTTTTAGAATGAACGTAATGTGTATACCTCTCAAAAGGGTAAAATGTTTTCTGTTGTTTTTTAAATTAGTGATCCTTAGGGTACATACTCAACTGGAAAAAATGAGGATGAAAGGGAAATGTTTCCACTGAAAGTGCATTGAAATGTTTAGATGTGTTTGTCAGGGCTTCTTTGAAACCTTTCCTTTACTTCTAATATTAACTAACCCCTGCTTTTTATTTTACCTATATCTAAAGCCTTCAGATGCTCAGAGAAAGTACCCCATGCTGAAAGACAAGAAATTGAATAATGACACAAAATGTGCCTTTTATCATGCAATTACACCTATATTCCTTGGTAAGTCTGTTGGTTTTGTTTCTTTGTATTTTGTGATTTTTAACATTTCTGTTTTCCTCCTGGGATTCTCATAGAAAAGCCTGATTGTGGATTTATAAGCCCAATGTTTTTATTATTTCTATGCTAATATTAAGATTAAGGTGATATTCTTGAATAAACTAGTAATTCTATTTCATGTTTATTTTATACATATATTTAAAGCATAGTTAAAGCAATATTCCTGGTTGTATTTCAAAAGGACAAAGAAAATTAAAATATTAAAACAGAATTTCAAGTACTTTAGTTGCTGCTGTTTGAGAAGTTAATAAAAGTATGACATCTGTCCCTTTTTGATACTGGCTTGAGCAAATGTATCCACTAGTATAGTGATTATTTCTTTTGGCATGTCTGAAAAACTGTCATTCTCCCTACAATATAGTAGAAGAATTTTCCTCTACTAATATTTAGTTTAGATAAATCCCATTGTCATAATATTATTTGAATGTTATGTAGTAAAAAGATTACATGTTGTTATTTCAATGTACTTAATTACTTTAAGAATTAAGTCAAATAAGTAGAAGGTTTTTAACAATCATTTAAGTATTTGCCTCCTGTTAAAGCAACATTTCTTCTCCTTTTAAAGCAACTTTTTAACTTTTTCTGAAGACTTGTAGGGGCTTTTACTATAAGGTAAATATTCAATAAAGATTATTGAATTGAAATAGAAGGGTATAAAATATAAATAAAGGAAAAAGGAATAAATAAAAAGCAAAAGGTAACAGGTAAATAAAAGACAAGAGTATTTTCCATACTTATATAAGAGGAATACAGCTTTTATACCAACTTATCATAAGAAATTATCAAATGTCACTTCAGTATAAGCCCTTCTTAAACTGTTTTTGTCCTGGTGATATGTACTCATCTCTGTGGATCATAATGACAAACAGAAATCTGGGGAAAGGTGAAGTTTCTCCCCCCTTATCACCCCTCTCTCTGCCTTTTTACTTGCTCTGTTCATCAGGACACTTGCTAACCTTCTTACAGCCTAGGCCATACTACCTTCAAGGAAGTTTCCTTAATGGTCTTGCTAAATCAAATTCATTTTCCATGAACTTGCATTTTTTTGTGGAGTCTCTGTGGTGTTTCTTCATGTAACTATGGGGAAAGTGTGTTTCTGAAATTTTATCCCAAGTTCATTAACTCAAAGACCTTGTGCATTACACTCATTCCTGGCAGCAGGTCAACAATACTGACCCACCAAAACCTTTTGGTTCTAATCCACACTAGATTCAGAGCTCTGGGACCTGTGGCTCCAAATGTTCAAGGGTAAATAGGTTCTAATTGCACTAGACCTTTCAGTTGTTTTTACTGTTGCCATTACTAACTGCCATAAAATACCCATATAATTGATCACTTCTGCCATTTTTAAATGTGCGATTGCTTTGTTGTACATCCAATATCCAGAACTCTTTCCGCTTAGCAAAGTCAAACTTTATACCTATTAAACAACTTCTTATTCACCTCTCCTTACAGCTCTGGCAACCACCATTATATTTTATAATTTTGACTCCTCTAGGTGTCTCCTCTAAATGAAATTCTACAGTATTTGTGGAGGGTTTTTTTGGGGGGGGAGGGGAGTTAGGGGTTGTGACTGATTTGTTTCATTTAGCAGAATGGTCTCAAGGTTCTAGAATGTTGCATCATGTCAGAATTCCCTCCTTTTCAAGGCTGAATAATATCCCATTGTATGTACAGTATATGCGACCAATCGGTTTGTCCATTTACCTGTTAATATACATCTGAGTTGGCTGTTAAGAATAATGCATCCATGAAGATGAATATACTATATGCCAATGTATCATATCACTTAACTCTCTGAGAGCCATTATTGTTATTTCATAGAGGTAAAAATGAAATCACAGACAGGTTGGTTGAATTGTTCAAAGTCATTCAGCTAGTAAGTTACTGGAAAATGAAGGCATTTGAAGAGAGAAAGAAAACACAGAATCTATGTCCACAGAGTCAAAGCCAATTACCCTTAGGAAAGAACTCCTAGACTTTTGCCCATTGTGGCTTAGGACAAAGAGCACTAGAAGCTATTAAAAGAAAAAAACAGCTCTGTCACCAGATAACTGCAGAACTAAAAGAGTCCTGAAAGGGTCATCTAGGTTTCTAACAAGACCTCATCCCACATGAGATTTATTATCTAATACTTCACAACTTGGTTATTTCATCTCCATGAAGATAAAGAAGTAATTTGTAAATTTCAAATGTATGATTAAGTCTCCAAATATTGATAATGAGGGTTTTCTGATTCTCATTTCATTACTATTCAAATTACTCCTTGATATAAAATGTCATTTGTATTACAATAAAAAAATAAAGAATACAATGACATTTAGCTGAGGGGAATATGTGAGGTAAAATGTAGCTTCTCTTCCAGAAGGCCAGAAGCATTCCTACCCAACAAAAGCAAAATGGAAAGGTATTAACAGTATTAATGTATACATACTCACATAATTAAGCTTATATAACTGCTGCTTCCCTGCCATGGATTACATGAGAAGGGATACTGAATTAATGTTTCATCCTCATAGTCAAAAGCTATCACTTCATCTATGTCTACAAAGTCAGATTTGAAGCCTCCTTATTATTGTGAATAGTCTAACTAGTTCTTTTAGCATTAGTATTAAGTTTAGGTTATAGATCACTATGTTCATTTTCAAAGCATAAAGCTAACTTTTGCTATAATGAATGACTTGTGCCCAAGGAATAAAAGGGAAAATATTTTTAAAAGTAAGATTGTTAAAACCATTTAAAAAACTTGGGGGGACATGGAGAAAGGCATTTGAATATCACCGGTATATTTCATAAATAGGTCCATGTTTGCAAGCCCATGAAGAACGCTTACCAGGAAAGACCTTACAAGTCTGAGACTTAAATTGCTCTATTGGTTGAATGCTATACAAATCAAGTGATAAACACTTGTGTAGCCAAAGTCTAAGTGTGTCAAAAAGAATTTAGACAAGTAATTGATCAGGTGCAATTTTTTCAGGGATATTTACAGATAAAGCTTAACATTAACTTAAAAACTGTTCTTTATTTAGCCACCATTATGGTGGGACAAATGATTTTATTTTAAACCAAATTGTCACAATGGAAACATCCTAAATATTCCAATTTGAATTTGCTCTTCTGTAGATGGTCCTAACATTCAGCCTTCAGCCAAGATTCAGAATTCTGTGCTTGCAAATTCTGCCAACTAAACAGTAGAGGGAGCTCTCCATCTGGAAATTAACCAGTTCTTTCAAAATGAAAAATAAATAAATGTAGAAAGAAATTCTCAATATAGTCAAGTTTCTAATCTTGTATTTTATAGCAGCATTTTAAATTTCTTGATGTGCTCAAAATGAGAAAGAAAACTAGCAGTAAAGACAAAAACACTACGTTAATGGAGAGGCAAAAATATACAAACAATTAAAGGGATAACTAAAGCTATATTCACATTTTATAGTTGGTCTCACATTTAATGACAAAACGGAGACTCAGGAAACACAACTCAGAAAGCCAAAATAATACTCTCTGGCCACACATACCAATAATATTGCCTTCCTATAGATCATGATCATAAAAAGAAACTCTGGCTTTAACATTGATAACATCTGGAAATAATGGCAAAAAAATAAAAAGCTGTTGGGTTGCATCTGTCTTGAAAATGCTATGTAATAAGATTTACTTAATATATTTGGAAGAAAAAAAATGTTTTGTTCCCCCAATTTGTTGCAACATCTGAAAGTTCATGAGGTTATGACCCCTCTTTAAGAAAGCATCTCCCACCACCTGCAAATACCCCAGGAAAAGCAGTTGGAAACAATAAAACACGTGCTAGTTAACGGTTACCAGGGAAACGGTTCTGGTTCACCAATCAGAAAGCCTGCTCTTCCCAGTGGCTTTGTCCGAGGGAGACATGCGCCAGCTGTTAGTGAATAACCATTGTTATAGATCATCAGGAAATCACAGTCAGCAGGCAACCCAGCCCCACTGGAAGTTTATTTCTCATATTTGTTCATCACCAGGGCAATCCTCCACCTTTGAAACATCCCCTTAGGCTGAGTTAACTAAATAACACCCTGCCCCAAGCAGGGTCATTTAAAAGAGGCAAGTTACAAAATGGTCTTTTTGTGCAACAAATAAGTTTCTACCTTTAATTCCAGTGGCATCTGTCCTTGGTTCCCCTTTGCTTTCCAGTTCAGTTGCAAAGCAAATATCTGAAGACCAAGCTGGGTTGGGTAGTGCTTCTCCTTTCCTTGATTGGCCACTGTGATCCACGCCCCCCCCCCTGCCACACACACTTGGCACCAAGAGATTTTTATACCACCCTGCAGGATTCCCCATGCTGAACAAATGAATATGATTGGCAAATGAGCCTCTATAGAAGTAGTTTGGGGATGCCCTATAGAGAAGAACTGAGAACAAAACTGGGTGTTTTAGTCACCAATACCCACACTTCACAACAGCCCACTGAAACTGGTGGTGTGGCTCAAGTGTTAGAGCACCGGCCTTGAGCAAAAAAGCCAAGTGAGCATGTGAAGACCTAAGTTCAAGCCCCAGAACCAGCATGGAAAAACCCCACTTTTATCAAAATGTTGGTATTTATAAATTTATACTGTCATAGCCTTTCTTTTTTAAAAAAGATGGCATTGCTTTTTAAGATAGTAGTAAAACTATCCAATTACTTGACTTCTCTTTAGAAAGAAAACATGTAAGCTTTGGCATTCAAGACCCACACCCTCGTTTAGAAGTCACTGTCTCCTAACATTAGACATCATCATGGTGTCCTAACAGCAAGTAAAAACCTAAAAGGAAACACAATAACTCTTCTTGGATCTATCTGAAGATTGAGGTCAAAGTGTAAACTACTGCCCCCCAAATTTGAGAAACAGGGGTGAGTATAATCACTAGAGCAGAAACCTTGAGAACCAGTGCTGGGCAGGAAAAACCCAAAATCCAGTTCTTAGGGGATCAGTGTGGATACATTTGAAAGTTAAAATTCCTGGGAGACCTAACTATAGTGGTCAAACATACACTTTACCTCCTTACGAATGGAAGCTCCTCAGAAGCCAGGCAAGCAAGAAGAGAGTAATACAAACAAATTATTGAGGAAGTAGTGCTGTGGCTCAAGTGGTAGAGCACTTGCCTTGAGCTGAAGAGCTGAGGACAGCCCCCAGGCCCAGAGTTCAAGCCCCACAACAGACCAAACCAAAAAAATATATTGAGGGACTGTGCCAACTAATGGAACTATTCTTTTGAAAGTAAATAAAAACGAAAGACTCTCCTGAGTACCACCAAACAAATATTGAAAATTTTAAGTACTTGCATTGGCCATCAAGCAGTACAGTACGAGTGGAGCTTTGATTTGTTATAAATGAATAAGGCAAAATCTAGGACAACTAGTGATAAGGGAAAAAGAGAAGTATAATCAAGGTGCTACGCAAGGAGGGAAAATTGAATCATATAAGATGCTCAATATTTAGTTTAATGTAGTAGTATACTAGTATAGTTTAGATTAAAACTTCTCCTGAACAAAACAGTGAAAAATTGTCAAAATATTCACTTATTAAATTCAACCATGTATAAAATGAACAATTTGGATTTATCCCAGGTATGAAAGACTGATTCAACATTTGAAAGTTAGTTAATGTAATCTATCTCATCAATAAATTAATGAAGAAAAATTATATAATTTGTTCAATAGATGTGGAAAGGACAGTTGACAAAATCTACACACTATGAATATTGGAGTGTTTCCTCAACTTTATAAAGAACATCTACAAAATATAGTGGAGGAAGTATTGAAGTTTTCCTAAGGTTAAGAAATAAGAAAAGAATGTTCCTTCGTATCATTACTTTGCAATTGCTGTACTGGAAATCATAGCTAATGCAATAAAACAAGAAAATGAAATCAAAGGTATACATATTTGGAAGAAAACTTTTCATTCACAAGTAACAGGAATGTAAAAAATAGATATAATAGATATGAAATAGATATACAAATGTATATAAGAAAACTGCAAAATGCTCATGAAATAATACCAAGGGATGATGAATGCCAGTGGCTTATGACTGTAATCCTAGCTTCTCAGGAGATTGAGATATGAGAATCACAGTGTGAAGCCAGCCCAGACAGGAAAATCCTTGAGCCTCTTAACTTCAATTAATCACCAAACAGTTAGACATGAAGCTGTGGCTCAAATGGTTGAGTGCTAGCCTAAAGGAAAGAAAACTCAGGAACAGCACCCAAGCCCTGAGTTTAACCCCCAGGATCAACACAAATAATTAATAATACTAGTAATATAATAATATCAAGGAACAACTAAATAAATTAAGACATGCACCATTTTATGATAGGAAGATCTAATGTTGTTAAGACATCAGTTCTTCCCAACTTGATCTATATCTTCAATGCAGTTCCAATAAAAAATATCAGAAATCATTTTGTGGAGATTTACAAACTGATTCCAACTGAATATGAGGAAGCAAAAGATCTAGAAAATTAATTCAATATTAAAGGCCTGACACTACTTACTCAGCTCCAAGACTTTCTATACAGCTACTTTAATCAAATATTAAAGTGGTAGAAGTGAAAGAATAGATCAAGAGAACAAATAGACATCCCAGACATAGATCCACATACTATAATCTTTGGCAAATCAGTAAAGGCTATATAATATATCAATGACTGTCTTTTTTAAAAATGGTGCTGGAAAAATTAGGAATCCATTTTTAAAATATGAGTTTAAGTACAGATCTTACATCCTCCACAGATTAATTCAAAATGTAAAGCTACCAAATTCCTAGATGATAGTATAAGAGAAAACTTTTTATATGTAATTACAAAGACATGACCCTATGAAAGGAAGCATTCATGAGCAGTACTCAATTAGAATTTAATACTTCTGCTCTTCAAAGGATGTCAAAATATTTAGAAGATATGCTACAGACTAGGAGAAAATTTTTATAAGAGAAACATCTGACAAAGTGATGTTATTCAAAATTATATAAAAAACTCCATTTAAAATGGGCAAATGACTTGAATAGATACTTCACTGAAGATGTAGTGAGTAGCATATGAAAGTTCTTCTGTATCATATGTCATTGTGATACTGCAAATTAAAACAACACTCCTACAAGAATGGCACAAATCCAGAACACTGGCAACAAAAAAAAATGTTGGCAGGGATTTGGAGCAACAGGAACTCATATTCATTGCTGATGGAAAAATAAACTCATACAACTTTTGAAGAGACTTTGGCAGGGTCTTGTAAAGCTAAAGATGTTATTAGTATGTAATACCACAATCACTTTCCTTGATATTTACCCAAATGAGTTGGAAGTAAAACCCCACAAAAGCTTGCATTCAGATGTTTACAGCAGTTTTATTCCTATTTGCCAAAACTTGGGAACAACCACAATGTCATTGAGAAGATAAATGGGTGAGCTGTGTTATACTCAAAGAATATTACTGACCGCTAAAACTAAATGAGCTACTAAGCCCTGAAAAGATGTAGAAGAAGCTTCAGTGTATATTACTAAATGAACAAATTCAATCTATAAAGGATATATATATATATATATATATATATGATTCCAATAAAATGAAACATAGTAATAAGATCAATGGTTGCCAGGAGTTAGAGAGGGGGCAGGGAAGAATTCATGTAACAAATACATCATGTGAACATCCTTCGTTGGAAGAAGATGTACATGTGAAGGGAAACAGTCTATATAGGAATTCTCTGTGCTTGTCAGGCCATTTGGTATAAACCTGTAATTTCTCTGAAAGATAAATTTTTTTGTTTTTTTTTTTTTTGGTACTGGGAATCAAACCCAGGACATTGCACTTGCTAGACAAGCACTTTGCCACTGAACCATATCCCAACTCTCTAAAAGATAATTTTAAAAAGAGATTATTTAAATCCATATTTTGGAACTTGCAATTCAGAAGATCTTGGTAGGGGTTTGGAAATCTATCCCATAAATCTAAGATACTTCTTTTAAAAAACATTTGTATTATCTTTAAGCAGTTGTACAAAGAAATTGCCATTCAACAAAGCAGTTTATGCATACAATGTATCTTGATCAATGTCAGCCCTCATTCCTCCCAGTCCCACCTCTGCCCTCACGTTTCTTAATTTTATATGATATACATTGAAAATTAACTGTGTTCTCCCCCTTTTCTTCTCTTCATAATCTATGATATTTCTGATGTGCATCTGGGATTGAGATCATTGGATAGATCCTGGCTTAATCTTTCAATGTGTGTGTGTGTGTGTGTGTGTGTGTGTGTGTTAATCTTTCAATGTGTGTGTGTGTGTGTATTGTTAGAATATTTTTCCCCAACCTTTAGTCTCAGCTAAGATCAGCCTTAAATATTCATTCATATTAACATCTCAATAGTAAATAGAGCTTATACACCTAAGATTTGCATCTCTAGCAGGACAGTTCTTTTTATAAAGGTGTAAACCAATAGTCTATGCTATAGTCTGTCCATTTCTCAGTAGCCCCGACATAGAGGCAACTAAAATGATGAGGCTGGGCCAGGAACTGGTGGCTCACACTTATAACGCTAGCTACTCAGGAGGCTGAGATCTTAGGATTGTGGTTCAAAGCCAGCACAGGCAGGAAAGTCTGAGACTCTTCTCTCCAATTAACTACCATACATGGAGGTGTGGCTTAAGTGGTAGAGTGCTAGTATTGAACAATGAGCAAAAAAGCTAAGGGATAATAACCAGGCTCTGAGTTCAAACCCCAGGACTGACTGGTACAGAAAAAGAAAAAGAAATGAAATGATGAGGCTGTCCTAAAGTTCTGTTCCATCATGCCTTTGTAAGAAGCAAAGAAACAAACAAGAAATCAACCTTCAGGAACATGGCAACTATGGTTCCAAATTCAATTTTCTGCCGAGAGATAAGCAACATTGTGAAATAGTTCCTGCAAGTATATTTGAAATAAAAACCATGCTTTGAGAAAGTGAATCGTGGCAGAAGCAGTCTTGTCTTCTCTCACAGCTGAGCTGTACTCGTCCCAATCTTTTTTAGTTTGAAGAACCAGACAGGATCATGGAGTTCCCAGCACAAGCTCTTTCTTTCGACATAACCCAGGCGGATGTAGCTCACTATTTTTAAAAGGGTGGAAACGCTATCCACGAAGCCCAGATGTTTTCTATCTTTCCGAGCTGTAATTATTTCAACACATGATTTCAGCTCCACTCACATCAGATCGGGGCCACCTGTTATATCCTCGGCACACTTACGAGAGATTTAATGGGAAGTTTGTATTTATGATTTATTTAGAAAAGTCAGAATGCAATTGAGAGGGTGCTTTTAAAATCATCTTGAGGTCCAAGATGTGTATAGAATAGACTCATGGATAAGCTAGACACTGTTGTGTAAGCATAATCAAATCAGATTTTGTGAGTGGTTTTTACATACATTGGGATATCATCTAGGATGAAAAAAACTCATCTTAAGTAGAACTATATGACTGAGAAGCAAAACATAACAGTATTGGACTCTTAAAAATTATAAATTCAACAAAGGAGGGGGTAACAATGCTCAACAATAAATGTACTCATTATCTTACTCATGTAACTGTAACCCTTCTGTACAGCATCTTTGCAATAAAATAAAAATTTTAAAATAAATTATAAATTCTACCCCTAAAGTCCATTATAATGTCATTTACTACAGGACTATTTTTATTAGCAAGATTTTGTATATTTAGATACTCTCTTATCTTGTCTAAATGAAATATGTTCACTCTATCAATAAAAATGGTAAACATTTGTAAAAATTCTTCATTATATCAAATTATTATTCAGCAGCCAATGTTCACTGAGCCTTAGCATTTACCATAAGCCTGGACTATTCCATGGGCAGGGATATAATAGGGAACAATATACACCAAGTTCCTATTTGGGTTAAATATTGAAATAACATTAGGGAAAATATATTCTATAATAATTCATAAAACATAGTGCAGGTATAAAACTAGTTCGTGTTCTTCAAGCAAGTATTTTATAGTGTGCATGATTTCAGCACTTAAAAAGTAGCAGCATGTGATCAAAATACAGTTACCACAAGACAACTACGAGGTAGAAGAGAGGAAAACAGAAGTGAAAACACACCTCAAATTCTATTCATTTCTTAAGATTACTTATATACAATTGTAAATTGAGAAAGATGGTAAAATCTAAATTTAAGCCTAAACTGCAGGTAAAACTTCTCAAACTTAAGGATATGGACTAACCAGAAAATACACAGCATAATTAAAACTCTGTTACAAATGATACTGATTATGGTATACCTTTCCCTCTCCTTGGAGATGTGTGGCAGAATTTCTCAAGCCCTTTTTTGCACTGGTTGAGACAGTGTGTCAGGCTTTCCCAGGCCCATATGTAGACCAAGATCATCTCATTTTATACTACCTGATGTAGCTGGGATGACAGGTGGATGCCACCACACCAAGCTTTTTCATTAAGACAGTCTTGTGAAGTTTTTGGATTGGCCTCAAACCTTGATCTCAAGTGACTAGGATTCCAGTCATGAGCTACCATTCCCAGCTTCATTTACTCTTTTATTAAAATCCCAACTGTAACTCCTACTTCCTATCTAATTTCAGTCTTACAGAAAAAAAGTAGTTTTAAAATACAGCAGGGCAAGAAAGACCAATATAAAATAAAAACAACTCTTTACATCTTAAGTGTAATTTCAGAGTGGCAGACTGGAAAATCTCTGCAGGCAAATGTGATGTCACTGAAGAAATCACACACTTACCCACAGAGATTCTTCAGTCTGGCAGCTTTAAGCATCGATCCATTTTATCATCTGTTCTTTTCTGTATATAATTCTTTGGCTTGAAATATATCTACCAGAATAATTAAGTGATAGTTCATTGAACTCAAGCTTCTTCTAAACTATGGTGAGTACATGCCTCATAATGGTGCCAATTCACCAAGTTAAATTGTAAAATAAGTCTTTAACATAGCTTAAAGCAAATTGCTATCCAAGTGTGACCTCTGAACTAGTAATTTGAGCATTATCCAAGAATCTATTCGAATCCATTGGAAATGCAACTTATTAGCCAAGAACTTGGTGGCTCATGTCTGTAATCCTTACAAAGGGGAGGCTCAGACCTGAACGACTGGAGGATCAAGGTTCAAAGCCATCCTGAGTAAAAAGTCTGCAAGACTCTGTCTACAATTAACCAGAAAATGCAGAACTAGAGGCATGGCTCAAGTGGTAGAATACAAGGTGTGAGTGAATAAGTGAGAGAACAAGGCCCTGAGTTCAAGTTCAAGTACAGACAGAAGGAAGGAAGGAAGGAATGGAGGGAAGAGAAAAAAAAAGTCAGTTTTCTTGCTCTCAGGCTAAGAATTCTGTGTAAAGTTGATTGATAGTCAAGTCTGTGACCACTGGCTTAAAGAAAATAAAAGATTATATCTGGAATCACTAAACTCAAAGAGATCTTCTGATGTTGAATAATACATGAAAATCAGACAATGTAATATGTATTCATATTATTCATGCATTGCTTTTCAAAAGTGATGATCTTAATAATAAACACAAGCATGAAAAATGAACATCTTTCTTTAACTCTTACTTTGCCAATAAGATTGTAAAGCTCTACTTTTTTCCTTTGAAATAAGGAGTTGAGAAATCTTATTTAAGAGGAGAAAACATTTTCATGTTTGAGAGGATTAAAAGGATACTGACATCATTCAAGACATAAGCCATAATTCATATTAGATTTTATTGCTACATTCTTCACAAAGCTTTAGAAAGTTATTCCTAAGAGCTTAAAATATGCACTTAGATTGCACACAGAGAAGGAAAATGTTCTCACAATAAAATTATTTTAGCCTGGCCCAATAATATTCTCTATGTAATATATCTTGGCAAAATAAGTGATGAGTCTATATAAATTTGTCTTTCAACTTTCTTTCTAATTTGCCCCCCAAACAGTTAAATATAGCTGTAAATGATCTAATTCCTGTATATTAAGTAAAATATTTTCCTTTCACTTTTGATATTATAAAAAAGTATAAAAATTATCATTGAACTCAATCTTTAATGATGATGAATACACTATATAATTGGATTATGTAGTATCTTAAAGATTTGGATGCCTGTTAACCAATAACATCTGATGAAATATTAAAAAGTCAGCTTTATTCTTAACAAATCCATTTTGATTATTTCTGGACCACACCAATTTCCCATGATGTTATGGAAAAACTTGTAACATTCAAAAGTTGAATTAGATCACATGCAAAACATCACTTTATTCAGATTATAATAATGGAATTTGGCTCATTCATTGAAAGTTGGGAGCCCAACCATATCCAGAATCTGCAAAGACAGAGCATGGAGTAAACAAGATATTTCAAAAACTTTGACCAGAAGGGAGTATATTTACTTAGTATAAAGAGGATCTCTAAATTCTTTACTTTCATGGGAATTAAGTCACTGAAATCTTACTGCACTGCTTATCAGAATTTCTCATTGCTAGTTTTAAGTACTTCTGATAATAAAAGAAAGCAATTATTAACAATATATGCAGATAGATATATAGAACCTTTCAAAACCTTAGGATCCCATAGGACAAAACAATAAAAACCAATAGTAGGAATTTTGCATCCCAGCAGGCAATAGGGTAATTATAACCCTGAAAGCAACAACTAATTGCTACTATTGTATGAAGCTCTCCACACACGCTATCTAATTTTGTTGTCTTGCACTACATGAAGATATCACTAATAAGTCTTATTTTATAACCAAGAAAAAACCCCAAAGTTCAGAAAAACAAAATTTTACCTACCATAAAATGCATCCTTTTAACACATATTGTTTTTCTTCTTTATATTATGTGCTAAAGAAAATTCTTGTCAATGACAAAAAGAAAAGTGTAATAATGTAGGATGTTGTTATTAAGACTGAAATGAACTGGGTAAGCTTTGGTGGTGGCCTGTTCTTTAGTACCTACTTCTCACCACCTCAAAGTGCATCTATAGTTGTGGCCACTGCTAAAGAGCTGATGCTGATTCAGAGTTGATGTTCCTCTTTCAGTTCCTCTTAAGGACACTGGCCTTCACTCTTTGATCAATCTCCTTGTCAGATCATTCTCCTCTGTCCTAGTCCCAGTGGTCTCAAGAACACTCATCTTAGGGAAAGTGCACAGCTGCTCTTGCAGGACTGTGCCACAGGAATCCACAGAGTCTTTCCTTTTCTCACTGGCTGACACTTTTCTTCTTCTTCTTTCTAGGAATGTCAATGTTTTCTATAAACATGCAATAAGAAAGGTTGGCACCCCTTAAGAACCAGAAAGGTTTTGCTAGATACAGTCTTGGCAAGCACTTTAGAAACTTAATCACACACAGACATTCCATTCTAGGAAAAAAAAAAAGATAGTGGCCATTTACTTCAGCTCAATCTTTTATTGAGTTCTGACTATATGTAACTGATATACACAGACTCATTTAGTCCTCATAAAAACCTCTATAGAGTTTGACTGTTAATGTTCCCATTTTGCAGGTGAGAAAAGTTTCTAAAAGTTTAATTAGGGCCTTGAGCCAGGCATAATTACCTCAAATCCCATAATCTTCACCCCTACTGGGCTTTAAGATCCAGAGGTAAAATATTCCCAAGTCATATAGCTAAGTAGTAGCAAACCTAAAAGCATAAGACACTTATTCTTAAAGAATTTATGACATTGTTGCTAAAAATTGGTGTCTCATGTCTAGCATTCTGGCTACTGGGGGGGAGGGGTAGATATCTGGGGACTATTGTTTGAAGCCATGTTTTGCAAGAAAGGCTGCTAAACATCTACAATTATCAAAAATGCCATGTAGAGATATGGCTCAACTGGTAGAGTGTGAACTGTGAGCAAGAAAGCTGCACAACAGTACAAGTCACTGAATTCAAGCCCAGAATCATTACCCACCTCAAAAACATTACTAAATTGCCTATAATTCTTGTAAAATTTTCTCTAAGGAATTATTCAGTCTGCCAGGTGTGGTGGCTCATACTTGAAATCATAGCTACTTGGGAGGCAAAAAGTGGGAGGGTTAGTGTTCTAGGCCAGCCCAGTCAAAATTTGGGGAGAGCTTATTTATACCAATAAAAAGTCTAGCATTTCCTAACAAATAGGGCAATGTCATTTTTTCTGATGGAGGCATAGAATTCCATTATGTATATAAACCACATTTTCTTGATCCATTCATCTACTGAGGGGCATATGGTTCCATATCTTAGCTATGGTAAATAATGTTGCAATAAACATAGTTGTGCTGGTAGCTTTGGTGTGGTCTTATTTGTGATTATTCGGATAAATGCCCAAAAGTGGGATTGCTGGGTCATAGGGGAGCTCTATGTGGAGTCTTTTGAGGAACCTCCATACTGCTTTCCAAAGTGGTTGAGCAAGTTTACACTCCCACCAACAATGCAGTAGGGTTCCCTTCTGTCCACATCCCCTCCAGCATCTGTTGTTATTAGAGTTCTTGATTTTAGCCATTCTAACTGGGGTGAGGTGGTATCTCAATGTTATTTTGATTTGCATTTCTTTTATGGCTATGGATGTTGAGCATTTCTTCATGTGTCTATTGGCCATCCTTCTTTCCTCTTCAGAGAAGTTTCTCTGTAAGTCTTTAGCCCACTTATTAAGTGAAGTAAGCCAGGCCCAAAGAAACATAGGTCCCATGGTTTCCCTTATTTGCAATAACTAGTATATGTCTGAGACAAGCAGAAATGGTCAGATAAGTTGATGTTAGGGGAAATGAACATGAGGCCTCAAATGGTTTTTCTTTCTTGCTATTGTTTCTAACATATTTATAAGATGATTTCTTTATTGCTTTGTGTGTCCCTCCCCCACGGTATAACCCTTGTTTTCACTGTATTTGATATTGGTTTAATTTGGGAAGGGTAAGGGAAAAAACAAATTGTTTAAATAGGGATACAGGTGAACCCATTGCAACAATGAGATGTACAAGACATTATGTCGGAAACAAACTTAACAACTTTGGGGGGGGTGGGGAAATGGGTAGGGATGGTAAGGGGAAACAAAGGAGGACGCAACAATGCTTGATAAGAAATGTACTCATTACTTTGTTCATGTAATTGTAACCCCTCTGTACAGTATTTTCACAATTATAAAAAAAAAGTCTTCCACATGCCTGTCACTCCCAATCATGTAGAACCAGGATCATTGTGGTACAAGTCAGCCTGCGCAAAAATGGGAGAACCTATTCTAAAACTAATGAGAACAAAATTAACTAGGGGCATGGATCATGTGGTAGAGCATGCACCTGGCAGGCTCAAGGCCTTCACTTTAAACCCCAATACTGCCAAAAAAAATTTACTTGAATTGCTCATATTCTTATACAAGGTGCTCTAAAGAATTATTCAGTCTAGCATGCCCAAATAAAGTTAATTCAATGATGAAAGGAGCAATATAGATCATGATGCGTTTATAAACTGACATGTTAAATAGTAACTACAAGAGGGAAACCAATGCAACCAATACAAGACAATATGTTGGAAATGATCTCTACAACTTGGGGTGGGGTGGGGTGAGTGAAAGTAGGAGAAAATGAAGGAAGGTGTAACAATTTTGACAAGAAATGTACTTATTAACCTACTTATGTAACTGCAACCCCTCTGTATATCACCTTGACTCTCTCTCTCTCTCTGTATATATATATATATATATATATATATATATATATATATATATGTATGTATAATTTTAAAAATAGTTGATTCACTGGGTGCCTGTAGCTCATGCTTGTAATCCTAGCTACCCAGGAGCTGAGCTCTAAGGATTATAGCTTGAAGCTAGATGGGCAGGAAAGTCTGTGAGACTTTATCTCTAACTAACTACCAAAATTAAAATCCAGAAGTAGAGCTGTGGCTCAAGTGGTAGAGCCAAAAGCTCAGGCTCAGTGCCCAAAAGCTCAAGGTAAGTGCCCAGGCCCTAAGTTCAAGCCCCTGGACCAGAACAAAATCATCATCATCATCATAATAACAACAACAACAACAACAACAACTGAGACAAAAGTAAAGCTGTTAAATTATAATACACTGGATAAAATTTACATCTGAGAAATTTATTATGAATTCAATTTATACTTTAACCCCAATAAGTAAAATGCTAAAATCATGATTTTCTACCAAAACCCATAAAACTCACAAATCCATATAAAATAGATGTTTCATCCCATCCTAATGTTGATGACAACTTAAAAATCAAACAATCATTAATACATTTGTAACACTATTGGGATAACTTAAGGCATTCATAGAGCAAACTTAGCTTAGCACTCATAAGCAGGTTAATAAATGTACCATATTAAGTATTCAATATTAAGTTTAAATATCACACACATCAGCTTTGTCTTCTGTAAAATTTCAACTAAAGGATTCAATAAAGCTATTACAATTTGTTTAAAAAAATCTATAATCTGGAAATGGCTCTGTGGTTCAAGTGGTAGAGCGCTCACCTTGAGCTGAAGAGCTGAGGGACAGCGCCCAAGCCCAGAGTTCAAGCCCCATGACCGACCAAAAAAAAAAAATCCATAATCTTTCATTTGGCAATTTTCTTTTCTAGCTTTTGGGATCTACCACTTGAACCACAGCTCCACTTCTGGATTTTAATTTTGGTAGTTAGTTAGAGATAAAGTCTCACAGACTTTCCTGCCCCTCTAGCTTCAAGCTATAATCCTCAGATCTCAGCTCCTGGGTAGCTAGGATTACAAGGATGAGCCACAGGCACTCAGTGAACGAACTTTTTTTTTTTTTTGGCCGGTCGTGAGGCTTGAACTCTGGGCCTGGGCACTGTCCCTCAGCTCTTCAGCTTAAGGCGAGCACTCTACCGCTTGAGCCACAGTGCCACTTCCGGTTTTCTGGTGGTTAATTGGAGATAGGAGTCTCACAGATTTTCCTGCCTTGGCTGACTTTGAACCGGGATCCTCAGATCTTAGCTTCCTGAGTAGCTAGGATTACAGGCGTGAGCTGCTGGCACCCGGCAGAATGAACTTTTTTTTTTAAATACAAAATATTTTATTCCATGTCTTCATGCTTTAATTGTACAAATAGGTTTCATTATAACATCTGATGACATTCACCTCCTCTATCTTGTCCTTTCTCTCTTTCCCCCTTCCACATCTTTAATAGTTCCCATTTATAATGTATATTTTAGACCAACATTCAAAACACAGAGCAATAGACACATGATAGCTATTTAATCAAATAGTAGTATAACATGAAAGTAGTCTTCTTCCTGAAGATCAGAAGAGGCTATGAGTTCCAGCTCTTCTGTGGCGATCCATACCTTCCTGTTTCAGAAGAAATTAACACTGTTTTAACACCATTTTGTTGTCTTCCCTTTCCATATTAATGTTCTTAAAGGGTCCTCTTGAACTATTTTTAAAAAATAAATGTTCTTTTCTATCTTACCTACCACCCCATATCTTCCATGTAGAACCTTCCTCAGCTCACAAATGACTGCTCACCAAATTAAAGAATAAATGTGGTGAAATCTGTCTAATAAGAATGTGGTTGTCAATGGGACTCTCTGCTCCCATCAGAAAGAATGACATTGTCCATTCATGAGGAAGTGGAAAGACTTGGAAAAAGTTATACTAAGTGAAGTAAGCTAGAAACATAGGTTGCATGTTTCCCCTCATTTGTAATAATTAGAATGTGCCTATACATCTACAAGGGAACCCAATGGATAGGAAAAGACTAAAAATTATACTTGGACATGATAAAGAGGATTCTAAACATTCACACAGTAAGGAGGATATTCTTGGGAGGGGATCACAAAGGTTCAATAGCTATGTGCATATGATCATATAAAATGATGCTTATTGAAGTGAACTCATGTGAAATGGAAACAAGAGATTTTTTATTTTACTTTTTGTGGCTTTTTTTCAGTGACACTTTTGTCACTGTTTTTTACTTCTGTACCTTTTGTGTCGTATATAAGTGTATCTGATTTGGGGAGGAGAAGGGGAAACACAAAAATGGTGGGACAAATGGTGAACTAATTCTTCAGTGATACTCACTAGACAATATGTTAAAAATGAATTATAAAACTTGAAGAGGAGGGGGATCAGGAGGGGAAAAGCTAGGAGCAAACAAAGGATGAGGTGACATGATTCAAAAATTAATATGCTCAATATTTGACATATAACTATTACATATAACTGTACATCCTTTATAATAAAAAAAGAGAAAGGAAGTAAAGAAGGAAGGAAGGAAGGAAAGAAGGAAGGAAGGAAGGAAGGAAAGAAGGAAGGAAGGAAGGAAAGAAGGAAAGAAGGAAGGAAGGAAGGAAGGAAAGAAGGAAGGAAGGAAGGAAGGAAGGAAGGAAGGAAGGAAGGAAGGAAAGAAGGAAGGAAGAAAAAGGTGCTGTTAGTCAGACTTAAGCCTGTAAGAAAACATCTGAATTATAAATATGGCTTATATCAGTTCTAGACACCACTATGTTGTGAGAAACCCACCAAACTTTGATACTTTACTTTTATGGATTTTAAGTGTGTTCTCTAAGTCATGTTTCAGAACAATCTTTTCTCACTATTTATGCCTAAAATATCTTAACTAAAGATATTTCATTTAAGAAAACTGAGATGTTGAAAATTATGAGTACTCAATATTTAAGGAGAGAGTAACGTTCTCTTACTTGACCTGGGTGGTGGTTACTAGGGTGTATTTACTTGGTGATAATTCATCTAACTGTGCCCTTAACCATTTCTCCATTTTTTTCTCTTCAGTGTCTATATCTCAATAATAAAAATAATTTTAAAATATGTATTTCTAAAGAATTCTGACAGTCCTCCCCAAACACACACAATCTATCCTCACAGTCAGGATAGATGCTCTAGAGCTTAGACAGCAGATCTTCACTTAGCTTCTCCAACACAGATCATGGGCTTGCTTCTATAGGTAGAGCCCCTGTCTTCAGTGATAGGTCTTGAATTTCCCTTAGTATTGCCAAGAACTGAGCCTTTGTAGGGAGTTAAACCTTCTTACTGGGTCCCAAGCCAGTTAAGTTCATCATGGGAGGCATTTGCTTCTAAATAAGCCTCTTCTTGCAGGACCTGAATCCTGCTAAATCATGGCATGGCACTCAACCCCTCAATGAGAAGTTATTGGGTACCAACCAAGGTATGATGAGAATATCAGAAGACTTCTCAAACCTTGGCCTTGCTCCAAGGAGCTGACAATGGGTAAGTCAATCCCCTTGCAACCTTATCCAACATTTTGTCATTGAGACTTAAGGGTTCATTAGCTTCAAGTACTTAAGTGCTTGCTCTCTCTTGTGTTTGTTGCTTTGCCATCTCTTCTGTCCTCCCAAACCAAGTATCTTCTTAGAAAACTTGAAAAAACTTAAAAACAGAAATGTCTTCTCTGAAGGGATGGCCTGTGGCTCAGGTGGCACAGCCCCGGCTTAGCAAGGGAAAAAAAAAAACTCTGAGTTCAAACCTCAGTATTGCCAAAACAGACAAAAACTAAAAGACGAAATGTCTTGTTGCCATCATCTTCAGAGGTCTGGATTCTAAACAGTCTCTCCTAAAAAGTTTCCAGGATTAACTTCCTTCCTTCTGTTACTATGGGTATACTTAGTTGGTTTATTTGCCTACTATTACTACAAACCCATTGAGACAAATTAATGAATGATGTCACTGATGCTCTCTTCTGTCTAGAAAATGACCAACCAAAATACTTTTATCTTATCTTTTCTTTTCTTTCTTTAGGAAATTAGAAGTGGTAGAAGCCAAGTCCTCAGGGTTGTATCTATTTATAACTAGGCAATCCCTAATGGCTGTTCTACAAGCAGCTACTTTACTTCTCTCTCTAATTACTTGAGCCATTATTATCCAAACTGATAATAGCTTTTCTGGTAGATATTGTGTATTCTTTTCCTTAGTACCCAGTTTTGGAGAATACTTCTTTGTAGAAGTAGTCTTTGTAGAAGCTGAACATACATAAGGAAAAAGCCTGTATATGGGGAAAATCAATTGTATCAATAACACTTTGTGCTCTGTTGTTATTTGTGACTGCCTACCCAAGAATGTCTCCACCATTCAGAATGTGGAAAACAGAACAAGAGGGAGCTCAGCTCAATGGCAGTTCTGGCTTTGGCCTTGGTCTGGACACAGACTCAAACTCCCTTCTTGTACTATCTTATCTCTAGACATTATTCCCATGAATCCCTTTCTCTATTCATAATCACTTCTATCTGACCTTCTCTTCCCAAAAAATCTAGAAAGTATGCATTTAATAAACAAACAGATTCATTGACAAAGATAGATATATGCAGGGTAGCTTTACCAAAAATCCAGCATTAAACTGGTATGTAACAAAATTCCAGCCAAAATGCTCATTTTTAATTCCAGCCAACTATTTTATTGAAACCAAACATTTTCTGAATGCCTACAAGGCTACAAAAATAATAAATAATGGTTGACTTTCTGTTAAACCTTGGAGGATTCAGAGTCTTGATCACAGAAAGAATAAGAAGTCAGGGTAAAAGGAAATGGACTTGGAAAAGGTCATTGCTTGGGTAATTACCCCCAAGCAGAAATCAAAGTTCATTGGAGAACCTTTAGGTGATCTCTACATGTGTTAGGAAATTGAGATACAGAAGAAAGTCATGTTGATTGGAGTCATGTAAGTCTTCTTATTCACCAGCTCTCTTCAATTGTTTTTCTCATAGATTTTCAGCATTTTTAAGTTAATTTCCAAAAAAAAAAAGATGCAAAAGAAAGGTAAATGTGACAAAATTAGTACAACTCCAGCACTAACATGTGTTTGGGTATCTTGAGGATCTGAAGCCTATGGGCAAGCTGAACTGCCAAACAGCAGCAGTTTCAGATGATGGAGTGCTCGGGTCCATAAAGAAGAAAACATCTAAATTATAAATATAGCTTATATTGGCTCTAGACAAAACTATCTCATGAGAAACCATAAAAATGCCACACATTCAGAAGCCCCTCAATTCAGAGTTAGGGATACCTCTTAATTTATACCCCATATACACTAATATACTAATACTAGACAAGCAAGGTACAGTCATGGATGACATAACTTACAGAAGGAGGAAAACTACAACAAACACTAGAAATAAGAGTATAATTAGGATGGCTTTTCTAAAATCTATAATTTGAAAATTAGAAGCAGCAGGAGAAAAAGTAACAAAAGCATCTGGAATCAAAATTTTAAAAATGTAGTGTTTATTAAGGGCTTGTGTATCAGATTCTGCATTAGGCACTTTCACACATCACACTTCCACAATCTCCTGCCAAAATATAAACAAGAAGTAAAACAATGTCCCTTAAAGCTTACAAGTGGTACGTGGTAGAACCAGAAATCACAACTTTATCCATGTGCTTCCTAACACCCTATGCTCCATCTCTGAACCAAGTGAATAGCAGGAAGAATAACCCTTCCATATTTTTAGAAGATGGTCAAATAATTCCAGCTTTGCAAAGCTAGTAGCAGTCTTTAGAACATATTAATATTTCCACAATTTGAGCCAACCCAATGGCTAGAAATCTACAGAAAGTCTTCAGAAAAACTCAGATGCATATCAAAACACATACATAGCATAGGATATTGCAAAATGTGCACTTGAATACATTGCAAAGCCCCCTTCCCAAAGGTATCTATAGAAACATTGTTCGATGAATTTGATAACATCCTCAAATACTTGAACAGAATATATAAGCAATATTAGAAATAGCTTCACCTTTATCTTTTCCTCTGCTGCTGCTTTTCAGTTTATCTGGCCTGCATCTATCTATCCATATTGGTATAGCAGTTATCAAAAACACTTTGTACCAGTTTCCTTTTTTTTCTTTAAACAGCCATAAAAACAAGCCAATAAGGTAGGCAAGACAGCCTCTGCTTCATTTTAGTGACCTCCCTGAGCACTTACGGACATAAACATGACCTATGTGACTTTTCTCCCTCATCAACACTAAATTAGTTTTTTCCATTATGATCTTTTCTATAATGTTTTCCAGTAGCAGGAGGAACTATATCTTTTCATTCACTTTACAGTATTAATCTTCCTAGAGAGAAGAGAAAAATGAAATCTAAGGTATTATCATTCATGTTGTTTTGAGGTTGGATTTGAGTTATCCTTCCTATTTGAAAGAATAAAGGAATAAGAAAGAACAGTGGCAATGGAACTCTATGCCTCCATCAGAAAGAATGACATTGCCCCATTTGTTAGGAAATGGAAAGGCTTGGAAAAAATTATACTAAGTGAAGTAAGCCAGGCCCAAAGAAACATAGGTCCCATGGTTTCCCTTATTTGCAATATCTAGTATATGTCTGAGTCAAGCAAAAAGGTCAGATAAGTTGATATTAGGGGAAATGAACCCTAAATATGTATTCAAATGTTTTTTTTTCTTTCATGAGATTGTTTCTAACACATTTATAAGATTATTTCTTTGTTGCTTTGTATGTCCCTCTCCCACAGTATTTCACTGTATTTGATGTTGGTATAATTTGTGGAGGGGAAGGGAAGAAACAAATCGTTTAAATAGGGATACAGGTGGACCCATTGCAACAATGAGATGTACATGTCATTATGTGGAAAACAAACTTTACAACTTTGGAGGAGGGGAGAAGATTGGGTGGGGGGTGGGGCGAGGATGGGAAGCGATGGTAAAGGGAAACAAAGGAGGAGGCTACAATGCTTGATAAAAAAATGTTCTCATTATCTTGCCCATGTAATTGTAACCCCTCTGTACAGTATTTTCACAATTAAAAAAAGAAAGAAAGAACAGTGGGTGTTTTTTTTATTTTTTTGCTTTTTGATTAGAATAATTAGATCTTATTTTTTATCTTGAGTAACTTAACTGTTAAAAATAAATCTAAACTACATTTTAACTGTAAACTTAAGGCTATGTATTGAGTATAAAAATAAACTTTAGCCAGGCACTGATGGCTCATGCCTGTAATCTTAACTACTCAGAAGGCTAAAATCTAAGGATTGTGGTTCAAAGCCACACCAGGCAGGAAAATCCATTAAGACTCTTTTTTCAGATTACAAAAAAAAAAAAGCTGGAAGTGGGGCTGAGGCTCAAGTAGTTGAGTGCTAGCCTTGAGCAAAAGAACCTCAAGGACCGTCCAAGCCCTAGGATTGGCAAATAAAACAAAACAAAACAAAACCAAAAATAACAACCTTTAAACTATATTTTTTATTCCTTAAGTAGTTGTACAAAGGGGTTTCAATTCAAAATATCAGTTTGTGAGTTTGTGAGTACAATGCATTTTGATCAAACTTTAATCTATATTTTAATCATGTCCTCAGTGGCCTCTAAAATTAGATCAAACTTTAATCTATATTTTAATCATGTCCTCAGCGTTCTCTAAAATTATGATTTTACTTAAGATTTCATATGAAGAACAAGATCATATTCACATATTCTTTTCTCCTTGTTTGTTTTTTGTGTTTTTTTGGTTGGTTGTCGGTCCTGAACTGTGGCCTGGGCGCTGTCCCTCAGCTCTTCAGCTCAAGGAGTTCCACTTCTGGCTTTTTCTGCTTATGTGGTGCTAAGGAATTGAACCCAGGACCTCATGCATGCAAGGCGAGCACTCTACCACTGAGCCACCTTCCTAGCCCCTTCTTCTTGTTTTTTACTTTGTGTTTACCTAATCTTTTTTTTAAGTGAAAACCATTTTTCTAATTCAAGCAATTGTTACTGCTTTTATCAAAGGCGTTCAGATGCCCCTGCTCACATGACTTTTCTTGCAGGTCTGACGCATGGCTGTGAATTGGCTTAATCTCAGCTGGCAACTGTGAGATGTTCACATAATCCCTCACAGTGGTCTCTGGGGTTGTGCTAAACAGAGCAATTTCCTTGTCCTTGTGGATCCAAAGATGTGTATAAGAATCAAAATTAGAGTACCAAATTTCTATTATGATCAAGGGAGAAAAAAGTCTGTAATTGTTACTGTTTCATGCTCAGTCTCATAATCTTACTGAAGTCTTTCTAAAGTGCTGCTGTACTGAAAAGGGAAGTAGCCCTGGGAATTCTCCTGCCTTCGTTAAATTTACTTGCTACTTATGGTGCTCTTGCATTGTGCTTTGGTTATTTTTTAACCAAAATTATTTTGCAGCCAAGGGAGTTTGAGTTTTAGATGCTGAACCCCAAACATTTTTCCCTTGTAAAAGCACCTCTCACTTTCTTTGTGGGTACTACTCCATCAGATTCTAAACAATCGAGCCAAAAGGAGATGATTTCCTGCCAGGCCCTCTTCAAACTTCAACTCCCCCAGACTATCATATTCCTACCTGATTCCTTCTGTGGATATTCCAAATTCAACTGTCCTAATTAATATTGAAATTTAGAGTTAACTGTGACTCAGGCTGAAGTTGCCACAAGATTATTGAGCCATACCCAACTCTCATTCTTAGTGATCCTGGAAATAGGAATAAAGCCCTCCTGAACAAAAAGAATGAGAAGAAATGTACGTAATTGCTTAGAGTAAAATAGATCAATGACAATTCCTCATTCATCCAGTACTACAAAGCAAACAAATGAACCGAATTTCTAATGAAACGTATGATAAACTTATGCAATAAAAATTATTAAAAATGCTATTTTAAGGGCTTGACTGGTGGCATAGATCTAAATACCCTCAGGAAGAAAATTCAATATTTCAACTTGGTTATATTATATTTCTTATATCAAGTCACCAAGTCAGATTTGTGTGACCCATTAAGTTTTCTTGCCAGAAATTAAGATTGAGTAGAAGGAAGTTTGTGTGAGAACTAGTGTGGAAACTAGTTATTCTCAGGAGAAGAGAACAAAAACTGAACTATAAAGTGAAGAAATAACTCACCACTGGCAAAGAAAGGGTTTCGTCTTCTTCTGCAGGGTTCACTGGGCCCTTTGAAGTTCTAAAACTTTCTCTGATCCTACTAGTTGAAATAACTCTTTTTTTTTTTAATGTTGAAAAAAATTCCAGATCCAAGTCTTGGTAACAGGTTTTCCACAGAAAACAATGAACCGAATTCAACAGAGTAAGAAATATTTTTAAAATAGCGGCTTGCATACGGTGTGTCAGGACTATAGTTGTTGCCAGTTCTTTCATGCTGTGCATGTGCTGTTCTTTCTTTAGATGCCAACAGTGCCCTTGGCACATTGAAGCTCTAGGGGAGCTTTTGGAAATGCCTGTGTCTAAGGCTTCACTACAGATGAATTAAAATCAGAATGCCTGCAGGTAGGGCTGGGAATCACTATTTAAGAGATTTAAGAATCTACTGTGTAGATTCTTACTTCTAAGTAAGATTCACTCTGTTTGAGCCCAACAAAGAGACTGAGGGGGAAAAAGCGATAGGAAATAGGTTTAAAGGAGAGAGCTGAGCACCAGGGACAACGCCACGGATTGAAGGTTTTAAGATAGGTTGACTTGAAAAGCAATTGCATAACTGTCACCAGAGAAGTAGCATGGCTGATGAATAGTTTGATCCAAAGGATTTTTCTTAGAACTTAATCATTTGTGGCAGATTTGAAATAACTTCCACAATTTTACTTACAGGATAGACTTTACAAAATAGAGAGAATCTAACCAAAAGAGGTTAATAGAATTAGGAGCTTCAGAATTAGGATCCCTAACTCTTTAGTTGACTAGATAGCTGAAACTCTACTTTTCAATCAGATTGGTTCCAAATTTTACATATTTTTTGTTAAAGCTTAACATATTGAGTTGCATCTTGGAAGGATCTAACATCAAAATACATGTAGGATTTTAGCATCTCTGTTCATGAAATATTTAAAACATTGTAAGATTTAGTTGACTATGCCAGTCCTCGCTGAGGAGTCCCTAGCATTTTGTTCAGTACCTGAAAACTTGAGTTCTGGCAATACACACCACTCAATCACAGGTCATACAGAACAGTACTAGCCTTCTCCACTTGTGCCCTTGGCTATCTGGGGTCCTGTGCAATGGGTATATCAAGCCTACCCCCTTAGATGTTGCATGTGCCCCAATCTGGTGTCTTGGTATCTACTGTCCATCAAACCTGAGGGGCCAAAGCTCAAACTGAATGGTCTCTAAGCACCCCTGGCCTCCTTCCTAGGTAGAAACTTGCAGACCCACTATCAGAGCGGCAGAAAAACAGAGGGCAATAATTTCCCCTGATCTTATTTTCCATACTTCCCGACAGTTCCTTCACTGAGTTTCCTGAGCTCATTCCCATGAATATATAATATATATATATATGTGTGTGTATATATATATATATATATATATATATATATATATATATATATATATTCTGCCAGAACTTCCTTAATGCCAGAAATGAAAATTTCATTCCTAGCCTATAAACACCAATAAGGCTTCCAACTACATTAAATATCTAGTGTTAAAATCTTAGATGGCTCTGAAAGGGATACTGACTGCCCTTCAGTTGTTGCAGGGAACCTTATAATGTAAGGAAATTCTACTAAAGTAAAATGACTGAGAGTTAAATTTACATTTAGTAGACTATTGGTCATGAGAACAAGATAGTGAGATGCCTACTCTTCCTGCCTTCCAAGGACTTCATTTTCTTCTGCATGTGAATAGATTTAATAAAGAATACAGAGAGATTTATATCAGGCCAATATGGATTCCGTCTGCCACCAATAAAGCCTATGAAGTCATTGACTGAGTCAAAGCAGCCAGAGATACCCTATTAGCAGCAAAGTAGCCACATTGTGATCTATGTAAATCTAGATCAAAATTGTGGCTCTCTTCCATGCTGTGCTACCAGAAGATGAACAGTTCCTGAATACTCATTAAGTCTTAACTTGATTATCCTTTGGCAATACCCCTCATAATCGAAAGTAAAACAATGACAAAACAAAATAAGCAACAATTAGCTGTATTTTTATTGACCATGAGCAACTCTAAAGCCAGAGCTATCTACCATTGAGGTAGAGAGGGATAGCATTTTTCCATCTAGTTACACATTCAATCAGCTAAATTCAGTAATCCTGTCAGGTACTCAATTGAGGTTGATCTAGCACATTCCTTCTGAGTAATCCTTGAAGCTCAGACCTACATAACCACATGTTATGACATTATTTAATTTTCATTCTCAGAAACCTGTGTATTAACAATGGAATGTGACCTAGAGAAAGTAAGAATGAGGGAGATGCAGAGTTCAGCTAAGATGCCTGATCAAGTAGAAACCCTAGCTTGAAATTTCTTCTCCACATGAAATATGGCTGCTTTTCCATTTACATTCAACCAGCATTTAATGCTAATGAGGTACAATGCTCTCTCTGCCCTTAGTAATGTGGAAGAGTTGGTTAAAATAACCATGTAAATACCACCATTGTAATTATAAATTGCTCACTGCTGTGAGCAAAGAAGAGAGAGCCCTTAGACTGAGAGTGCTGTACTATTTGAAGACTGGCAAGGAATTTTGGAGAAAAAAGAACTTTAATCATCTTTAGAATGAATAAGGATGCCCTATTGTCTGATAGGCCTGTCACCTAGCATGCTCATGCCAGAAAGATCGTTCTAGAAAATCACAAGAAAAACTATGGAAAGGATGGCCCTCTATTTTTTTTAATTCTTTGTAAACCCTTCAATTTCTGAAGGGTTTACACAGTGCTCCAAAAGATTGTCCAAAAAAATGGACTAGATTTTAGAATTTTGTTTTCTTTTAATATATTTTTATTGTTATGGCAAAGGTGATGTACAGAGGAGTTACAATTATATAAGCCAGGTGATGAGTATATTTCCTTCTGAAGAGTGTTACTTCTTTCCTTATTTTCTCCCAGTTTTTCCCTCCTGACCCCCCTCCCCAACAAGTTATATAGTTCATTTTTAACATAGTATCTAGTGAATATTAGAATTTTGTTTTATAGTGCCAAGTATCTGAGTTGTCTCCCTTACTATCTTTTTGCACCATCTATAAGTACACTTGCTATATTTTCAAACTCAAGAATCATTATTTATTTATTGGCCAGAGAATAGCAGGGTTTCTTTTTTTATGATTATTCTGGGGTACTTAAAATAACACAAAGAAATGCAACAAGCAGAGCCGGGCACCAATGGCTCACACCTATAAGCCTAGCTACTCAGGAGGCTGATATCTGAAGATCACAGTTCAAAGCCAGCCTGGGCAGTAAAGTCCATGAGACTCTTATCTCCAAAAGAAAGTGGTGCTATGGCTCAAGTGGTAGAGTGCTTGCCTTGAGCTGAAGAGCTCAGGGACAGTGCTCAGGCCCAGAATTCAAGCCCCAGGACCACCAACAACAACAAAAATGCAACAAGCAACATTCATTAACTATGATAATTATGAGGACTTAAACCTCTACAGGTGATACATTTTGCCATTTTTCCCTCCAGATTGTCATACTCATTTGTCAAAGTCCTGTGTAAATCACCTGGTCCAATAATCCAGATTGTCCCTGACTAGCTTAAGGTAGTGATTCTCAAATTATGGTCCCTAGACCACACCAGGCAACTTTTTTTTAAATGCCAATGTCTCCAGCCCCTCCCAGGTCTTCTTATTTGAAAGCTGTAAATGTGGGTAACTTACATTTTAACAAGACCACTTGTTCAGGCTGAGTGCTCAGCCTTGAGAACCATTGATCCATAGGACCTTTGCACCCATCTCCTTGACTCCTCCTTTCCCCACCTGAAAGATGACATTACCATATCCTTCCATACTAGCCACCATATTTTAATCCTTGGGCTTTGAAAATGTGTTGTAGTCTTATACTGACCACTCCAGCTAGCTAAAGAAGCTTAGAATCTTGTGGTGACGGAGATGATGTTCTTATTGTGTTTTTTCTTTTGGCTTGATTTTGGTTTTATGGTTTGGGTTTCTTTTTACTTTTTGGGAGTACCAGACCTGGGGATTGAACTCAGGGCCTGGGCACTGTCCCTGAGTTTTTTTGCTCAAGGTTACTGCTCTATTACTTGAGCCACAGCTCCCACTTCCAACTTTTAGGCAGTTAATTGGAGATAAGAGTCTCATGAACTTTCCTGCCCAGGCTGGCTTCAACCCACAATCCTCAATTCTCAGCTTCTTGAGTAGCTAGGATTACAGGTGTAAGCTACTGGTCCCCAACTTACCCTATTGTTGTTGTTGTTGTTATTGTTGTTTTTAATAAAAAGATACCTTGTGGAGAAAAATCATATGGAGCAAATTTCCACAGCCAAATCTGAAGGGACCCTGCCTTTAATTTTCTAATCATATTCCATTTTAGAGCATAAATGATACAATGATAATTGATTTTCCTGCTACAGTTGTTAATTCAGTTTCCTAATCTGCCCAATCTACCTAGAAAAAAAAATTATACCTAGAGAGCCTGTACAAGGTAGAGAGCAACATCCCTTGATCTGGGATTCCTTCTCTGACAAGGGGGTCTTGTCTCTACCTCACCTATAAATCCTTTGGCTTTCCTTAAATATCCTCTATAAAATTGCATAAACCGGGTGCTAGTGGCTCACATATATCATCTGAAGTAAATGGGAAGTTGAGATCAGGATGATTGTAGTTCCAGGTCAGCCTAGGCAGAAAAGTCTGTGAAAAATTCCGTTGGTATTGGCAGCATGGCTCAGTAATTGAATGCCTGCTTACTAAGCAGGAGGCCTTGAATTCAAACTTAAGTACTGAGCCCCATCTCAAACATATAAACCTTAAGTAAAACTCTGGTAAACAATTGAGATAATCATAGATAAGAGTTTAAAGTGGGGAGAGAGAAAATAAGAGTTGAAAAATATTATTTTTAGTATTTAAAAGTACTTGCATGTTTTCACTATCTGGAATCTAGATAAAAGCAGAAAGTAATAATTGGATGCTCAGTTCCCCCTGCCTATGATTTCTACCTCTAGGCTCCGCTAACCCATTTATTTCCTACCCATTCCTACCTTTGATGCCCCAAATCACCCATGAAAACCAGAAATTTCTTTAGGCAGAATGATGAATGTTCTAAGAAATACTAGGTAGAGTCCTTCTTTCACTCTATAATTGGGGAACCTCTAGAGCGGTAATTATAATTTTCTAATGAGAGATCCCCAAACCCAACATGCAAAATCATCAATAAAGTAGAAAACCAGATACATCTTGAGGTTGTAATGACTAGCCACTACATTCTTCTTGGTGCCATGTGCCTTCCATATTTACAAATTCTAAATCTACCCTTCTTTTCAATTAAATGAAATTCTGTATAGTAAAAATAACATGATAAACAAGGAACCTTTGGGAAGTTATAATTATCTTAGTTTAGGTGATGGTAGCACAATTTTGGTTATATATGTGCATGTATATGTATACATATGGCATATGTATATGTATGTGTGTATATATATGTCAAACTGCTAAACTTATTTATATTAATTTTATATGTATACTAATTTTATATACCAATTATTTCTCAAAAAATTGAGGGTAGAGAGAAATACCATAAACTAATTTTGAAAATAAAATAAAAAACTTAATCAATGAATCTAGAATTAAATCATTTGGAATTACTAATTCAGATCTACTTTATGATTTTAATATTTCATAAACTATCATGACAAAATTAGAATGAATGGCCTAAGGAAAGCTACTTTTAAAAATACCCTTTTTAAAAACTATTCACATTAGTTATCCATTAAATAAATGATTATGCTAACTATAGTTATAATGTCTTGGCAGTCCGGGGAATTTATACATTGGTATGACTTTGGAATGCTTTATTATGTGATAGTATAAAGAGTTTAACTGCAAATTTTATATGAAGGATTAAAAGAGAGCAACTTGCCATATTTGGTAATACATGAAACTTAATGCAATCATTACAGTTTTTGATGTCGCAGATACTGCATCAGGAACTGATTGGATAAGAATCGGTCACCATCAGTTCCTAATGCATTGCCTTCAGCATCTAAACAAGCACCAGTAAACACCTCAAGTTAGATGTGATGTGTTTATGGTCATCTGATGAAATAAGAAGTCTCAATTTAACAATGAAAAGAAGTATTTCTACAGAAGAGGTAACTAACCCCAAGGTGCTACACACGTACATTAGCTTATCATTCTTATATATTCAGCAATCAACTGGAGAAGTTAATCTAGTTCCACGTTTATCTCTATTATCTCCTTGCTAAATATATTACTAATGAACAAACTAAAAGCTGCTGATGTTATCTTAAGAGAAAAATCAGTAGATTTTTTTTCCTAGCTTATTTTTTAACTTACAAGTTTATAGGGCTTATGTAGGTATTTCTATTTATATAGGAATTATTTCCCACTAGAACCACAAAAATAAATAAATATTATTATTAGAAACAAAGCAATTACTATAAAAATAATATACTAGTTAAATTCTACTTTCAATATGATAAATTTATTTGCATTTCTAACCTTTTGGGTCAACGTGGTTTAATCATTCATTTTATTTTACTTAAATAACTCATTGATAAACTTTTATTGAACACCTATGAATACAAAGTAATATTTAGACACTTGCAATTCAGTAATGAACAAAAGAAATTTATTTTCTTAATGGAAATAACTAAAGGAAGAAGACTAAAAACTCAAACTATAACTTTTTCTATTAAATGAAGAGTTTTCAAAGCAATAGCCATCTCGAAATAGTATAGTTTAACATGGATTGGAAATTATTGTAAGCAATCATTTATGTAACTTTTGCAGGGTCTTACTACGACTATAACATACATATGTTATACATACTTTCTGAAGGTATAGCTGATCATATTACCTGGAGGGAGAGAAAGGCTACTATGCATGATCTCTAAATAGTCTTCCCTACAGGTAATTTGAGACATAAATTTTATGCTTATTAAATGTATCCAAATATGAACCATATGCCCCAGTTTTGAAGTATTACATTTAAAAAGAAACTCAGTCCAATGACCATAAATAATTTTAAAATAACCCCACTCATATTTATACATGACAAAGAACATTAAATGAAAACCAATTCATAACCTCAAGCAATACTTTTCAAGATTCTTTCTTGTTCTTAATGCTCTATAGTTGTTCCTGAATTTCTCAGTGCAATGTTCAAGCTCTTACCAATTGTAAAAGTCCCATCCTATTTAATTTATCTGTTTTAACTCCTTCCCTACTATTTCTCTGGTTTTCTTTCACACCACCCTCTTTCCTCTTACAAAATCAGTGCCAAAGTTCACTGTGGCCCACCAATCCATTTAAGGGTTTGTAGAAGGTCAGGAGATAACAGAGTTTTATCTCAGGTACATCTCACAATGGGCCCAGTGGGTCAAAAGAAACTGATTATTCCTCCAGTTCCAGGATTATAATGAGAATAGCTGACAGAAACCCTAATTTAGTCCTGTGGAGTGAGAACTTTTTTTTTTCAGGAAAGGCCACATTGAAGCTAATTAGACCTGCCTCTACCTAGAAAAGGAACAAAACAAAAGCAATCCCTAGAAGGATTTCATAGATTAATGCATTATTGAGACTTTGAAAGATACAGAAGTAGTGATTCCATGTTCACGTTCAGCATCTATTTGACCTACAAATCCACAATCATATCAGTGGATTATTATAAATGACCAGGTGACAACTGTGGATCACCAGGGCCACTTGCAGCTGCATGTTTCAGATGTAGCTTCATTGCTTGAGCAAATTAATATTTTTCCTGATTATCTGGGATATGACATTAGTTGTATTTTCTTCCCTCAATATTGTATAAATCACCAAAAGCAGTTGATTTTAGTTGGCAAGATTAGCAATCTATCTTCCCTATCCTGTCTCAAAGATGCATCAACCCTTCATCCCTATGTCATAATTTAATCTGCAAGGACTTTAATTACTTATTGCTCCCATAGGATTTGATATTTGACCATTACATTGATGATATACTGCTAGTGAGTAATAAGTGGCAAATACTATAACTATAAAACATTTATATGTCAAAAAGTGGAAAATAATTGTGACAATTGAAAGACCTTGTGAAATTTCTAGAAAGTGCTGTAGGACAAAAGTGAGATATGCTTCTAAGGTAAAGTTTAAGTTCTTACATCTGTCCCCTCTTTTTTTTTTTTTTTGGGTCCAGTCGTGGGGCCTGAACTCTGGGCCTGGGCGCTGTCCCTCAGCTCTTCAGCTCAAGGCTAGCACTCTACCACTTGAGCCACAGTGCCACTTCCGGCTTTTTTCTTTTTGCTTATGTGGTGCTGAGGAATCGAACCCAGAGCCTCAGGCATGCAAGGCAAGCGCTCTACCACTGAGCCAACTTCCCAGCCCCATCTGTCCCCTCTTGAAACAGAAAAAGAAGCACAATACTTAGCAAGCCTCTTTGGATTTTAGAGTTCACATATTACTCATTTGCATGGGACTCTGTAGCACATTTACCTAGTGCCTTTCTGAAATATCCATTTGGTAGAGATTTAGACAGTGCTCCTGTTGAGCACTTTGCCTAGAAGGAGAAATGACCAGATATGTGATCATATATCAATTAATGGTTATCACCAATGGTTTGGCTGGGTGGATTGATGACAAAGAAATCTGGAGAAGATATAGGAGGGCAGAACTCTTTGAATATGGAAAAAAAGGTAAAGATATGTGTGCTTTCACATGTACATGCAAATGCACACCAACGAGTGGCAGTAGAGGAAGATTTTAATAACTAAGTGGATAAAATGACATGATTTAGGAATAGCAATCAGTCTCTTCCCCCACAGCCACTTCTTTGTCCAGTGAGCTCAGAAACAAAGTGGCTATGCTGGCATGAATGGAGATTACACTTGGCCTACTTAATAAAGGTCCACCTAACTGTGATCATTGCTGAATGTCAAGTTTACCAGCAGCAGAGATTATCACTGGGTCTCCAAGTGATGCCATTCCTTAAGTGATCAACCAGCAGCCTGATGGCTGCTTGATTACATGGAAAGTTTTCCATCATGGAAAATCACTATTTGTTATTCTGTAATAAACACTTACCATGGATATAAATTTTTCTCCCTTGTATAAATTGCTCCTATCAAAACTATAATCCATGAACTTATATGATACTTTATCCACTATCATGGTGTCCCCCACAGTGCATCAGTAGGCTTTTGCTTAAAAAAATTCACTGACCATACCATGTTTCCTATTAGCCTGAAGAAGCTGGCTGGATACAATGGTAGAACAGCCTTTGGAAAACAGTCATAGTACAAGACCTTGAAGGACTGGGACAATGGCCAACAGAAGACTAATTGCTCAAAATTAAATTGAATATGTCTTTGGACAAGTAGCTTGACCTTTGTGCCTCAGTTTCTCCACCTCAAAAAAATAGACATAGCAACTTCATTGAGAAGTTATGAGTATTACAGGTAAAAATATGTTAAATGTTTCAAACAATATCCAGAATAAAACAAATATTCAAATTTAATTGTTAACATAATTATTAGTGTATGTGTGTGCATGTTCCTCAGATCTATGCTCTTCCCAGACAACCACAATCATCTTCTAAAAGTGGGATAAAGGTTATAACTTTCCCTGAATGAAAATTCTCAGCTTCTCTAGAAATATGCGATAAAAGCTTTTCAATTAATTAATATTTTAATTAATGTCTACCCTTCTCGATTTTATGCCATACTACTTTGTTTCTATATTAGTCATTGTTGCAGAAGGAACCTACTAATCCATTCCAAAAGTGGATTAAAGAGACTTTACAGAGGTGAAGGTATAGTTGAAAGACCAGGGACTTTGAAAAATCCCAAGAACTTTTAAATGTAACAATAGTAGAAAGACTTTACCACTCTAATCCTGGAGAGACAACAGTAGGGGGAGTAGTTGCCAGAACAGGAATAAGGCCAGTCATACACCTTCTGTGTGTATACCTTTAGATAAAGGGAAGGAACCACCACCAAACCTTAGCCTGCAGGATTTGAGAGACAGGTATAAATACTCTGACTTCCTTTCTCTTCTTGCCCTTTGAACTCCAGCCAGTACCTCTTGTTGGAAAAACACTTAGAAGCAAAAGGCAACGGTGTCCTGGTAATACAGATGGAAGGTAAACTTATTGATGTATGGTAAAGGGGAGGCGGAAAGAGCCATAGGGGTCAAACAGAAAATGACCAGTATACAATTCATCACTCTTGTCCTTCAACTGTTCTTTCATGCTTCAGTAGATAAAAACTCATGAACCAAACCCAGGGGAAAATCCTATGATTTTGACCCTGGGTGTAATATTAGTTGAATGACACACCACTTTGAACCCAAGTTACTCATCACCAATGCCTTTCAAATAAGGTAGCAGAGAAGAGGAAGTAAACAATATCTATGGGTTTTCTTACATTGGGGGCCACCCAGACTCCTCGGGGCTCCTCAGACCCTAGCTATCATGAATTTCCCTATACTAGACAAAACAATTGGCCCAGTTATCAAGGGGAAATTGGATTGCTGTGCTATAACAGCATTGGGATAAAGAAGAATATCTCTGAAACAGGAGGAGTTTGGTAGGATCCAGATCGGTTCTTCCACATAGCTCTGCTCTTTCTCAAACACAAATCAGCAAGAAACTATGACAATCTGGTAAAAAACAAGACCCTGTTGACTTGTTTCTTGATATCATAAATGTAAAAAGTTCTCACCAACCATAGATCTGACAAGGAGCAAGAAGACATGGAACAAGTCAAACATAGACTATGTTGTGACTTTATCCACAGCGGCATTATGACTAGCTACAACAGCAGAACTACAGACCAATTTCACAGAATTATGACTTAAAGAGAAGTCCTATTTTAGATATCAAGGCCTCCAAACCTACGTTATCTAAGATTTTAGGGAAAGGACACAGATTTTTTTCCCACTTTTCAAATATGTGCTGGTAGCATCTAGTAGAAAATCAGTCATAGGTTCTTGGCTCTATCTTTACAAAACTGGCTTATTTCTGACTCAGCTCAAATTTCTCCCAATTATGCAGTCTTCCAATGATCACTGTCTAAAGTAATGCATTCTCCAACCCCAATGATTATTTATAGTATGTTTACTTTCCTTCTCAGAATTTCACATGCTCTGAAATTATTTTCTGTTCCCCTCCCCATTATACTTTATTTCAATTCTATAAATTTTATGACTTTTTCTTATTTATGTAGTACCTAGAACAGTTCCTGGTACCTAGAAAATGCTCTGAAAATATGTCTGAATAATGTGAGGACTGGTAGCTTCCAGGAATGTAACAAAAAAGAGAAACAGTTCAAGTATGAGCCAGAAAGATTGCTGCAGAGGGGACAATCCTTTACTACAAGACTCAAACCTAGTTCTAGAATTGATAAATATTCCAAATATACTACATCCTATATTATTACTCTCTATCTCAAAGTGACCCTGAGGTTTAGGGATTCAGTGGGGGAATTTTTAAGTCTACTGTTTTAAGCTATTATTGAGACAAAATGAAAATAAAGTGAGAAAAGCCCCCGAAGCAATTTGCGCCAGCTATGTTATAACACTGTCTAAAAGAAGTAAAGTTTGGGGTGCATAACTTAAGGACTGTAAAAAAATTGTAAAGTTTGTGAGGGGCCTGTGTTATTTCTCTACATTATGTATCACCTCACAAGACTTCTAGCAATAAGATTGTAAGATGGCAAGGCTTGAAGAAGTACAGGAAATACTTTAGCATCCTTGTCACAGAAGTGAAGCTGGGCTATGCTTGCAAATAACTGCCATTATGGAAAATGCACCATTTTAGATACTATTCATTTCTGGGGAGGCAAGTGACAGATCACGATGTTGTAACCTGTCACATGTTTGACCAAACAATCCCTCATCTTGTTGTGCTTATTTGGGCCAGAGGCACAGAGGGGCATGTCTATTTCCCGTTACTAGACCACTGAACTGGATTTAGGAATAAATTAGGAATGGAGGCCGTTGCCCATGTCATGTCAGTCATAGATAACAAACCACATGAGTACCTTGTTTATAAATAATAAGCCTTCTGAGAATCCACATGACATCCCAAGTGTTGCATAGCATCTGCAAATACTGAGAGAGCTGAAAATCACACACAGCTGAACAAGTCCCTGATGAATACACATCTAAGGGGCTTTTATGTATTGTTTATTCCAGCAACGTTATGGAATAAATTACGCACAACAAATTAGTTTCAGATGGTAGGATACGAATAGCTGATGTGCAGTATAAAGGAAGGTGAACTCCCACTTTTGACCCGACCACTTCCCCTCTTGGGCACAACAGACTCAGGATCCAGATGCAGTTCATTTTTTAAATGTAGGGAAGATCAGAAAGTTAATAAGTGATGAAGATTTGAGATTTCAAAAGGCAATTTATGATGGTTGTTAACTCATATTATCCTGTGATTTCCCATTGCTAGTCACAAAACACAGGTAAAACTGGGCCCATCCTTCCTCCAGTCCATCATACAAAGCAAAGTTAAGTCTCTTTCTGGCATTTCCTACCTATACAGACATCCCATAATAAGCACAAGGTAGTGCACATCTTTGTGTAACACACTGGGACAATTATATTTCTGGAAGAGACATAACACCTTTCCCTATTCATCCCCTAAACAAATCTTAAAATTGACTACTGTTGGTGAACAGTTCTAAGAATTTTACTTAATGTATGAACTTATAAAAACAATACTGAAATCAAATACAAAACAGTTCTTTGTTTTGCTGGAGTGGGTTTTTTGCAGGGGCGGGGCATGGTTGGCAGGAGGGCAGTGCTGCAGTTTGAACTCAGAAGGTCTCATGCTTGTTGGACAGGGGCTCTACAACGTGGGCCATACTCTCTAGCCTTTAAACCAACTCTATCACCCACAAAATTCTCTATGATATTATTTCAGGCTCTTATCTTTCCTTAGGTCCTTATCTTTTTAAAGATGTCATATATCCTTTATTATATAACTTTTCACTCAGAAAATGTATTTGAGACTCATCTAAGTTGCTGTATATTTTAATAGCCTATAATCTGTCCATTTATACTGTAATCTATCCATTATACAATACCACTCTCTACTCTTGGGTTATTTCCTTTTTTGTTAATTATGAAAGAAGCTGTTCTGAACACTTGTAATTCAGCTTTGTTTTGAATGTCAGTTTTAATTTCTCTTGGGTAAATACTCATAAATAGGATTTCTGAACAACATGGCTCATATGTTTACTTTTATAAGAAACTGTCAGTCTTTCCTCAGAACAGTTATACATCTTGTCTTTTTCATAAGCAAGACCGTAATTACTATTAAGAGTAGCCCTCTCACAGCTCACTTACTTGATTAAATGATTCCAAAACTCTATTCACAGCAGTAAAATATTGTCCCTAAAATAATCAGAGACCTCACTCTTTCCTTTCTCCTTCTAAAGTATCAGTTAACTCTAAAATTTTAACGTGATTTTTTAAGCAAAATTAGATGTTTGATAGTCACAGAAACATAAGGCCTTGAAGAATCTACTTGTAAATAGGAAAATTTAATGAGGGAGAAAATCTGAAGAAAAATTTCACCCCAGCTGGTTTAAGCCATTTAACCTAATGTCATATTCATTAAGTACAATTTTCAATTCATAAGCAAGTCCTCCTTTCCTCCAAAAATATCTACCCAGAGCTAATTATAGAAAAAAATGGAACCTGAGCACCAGCCAGAAAGATTGACAGTTGCTACTCTAGTTGCTACTTTAATGGAAAACACATGTATACAATCTGCCCAGAAGCCACTGACCTGGATTCTCTGAAAACAGGAACTTCAGAGAGAGAGAAACAGAGAGAGAGAGACAGACAGACAGACAGACAGACAGAGACAGACAGAGACAGAGATAGAGACAGACAGAGGGGAGAGAAAGAGTGAGCGAGAGAGAGGGGGGAGTATTAAACAGAATGGCTTTTTTTTCTTTTTGGACAAGCAAACCCAAAAAGAAATACAATAATACAATGCCATTTTGGGAGTGTGTGTACTGAGGTTTGAACTCAGGGCCTGGGTACTGTCTCTTAGCTCCTTCAGCAAAGGGTAGCACTCTACCACTTGATCCACAGCTCCACTTCTGACTTTACCATTAAAAGCTCCAATTTGGATAACTGGAGATGAGTCTCACAGACTTTCCTGCCCAGGCTGCCTCAAATCTGAATCCTCAGATCTTGACATGCTGAATAGCTAGGATTAAAGACTGAGCCACTAGCCCCTGACCTGTCAATGACATTTTTGCCCTGAAACAAGTGGGTCCAAAAATGAGCTAGAGAAATCAATCTGTGATAACAAAGTTGAAGGGCAGTCATTTGAATTAGTTCCCACTACTTATCAACATGCCCAACAATTAATTGACAATCAGTTTTGGAGAGTCTTTAGTGAAAATGGCATGAGGAAAAATCCTGCAAAGGAACTGGATAGGAGAGTGACAATTGTTCTTATAATATGAGCACTCATTATTACCTATCCTTTACTACAGGTAGCCAGTACTATTCCAAGTGCTATACATACAATATTTCATTATATGCCTAATTTATAGTGTAGAGATAATCTCCACTGTTATTAGTCAGCTAGAGCTGCCCTACTAAAATAGTAGACTGGGTGTCTTAAATAGCAGAAATTTATTTCTCACATTCGAAAGCTAGAAGGTAGGAGACAGAAGTACAAGCTGTTTCATTCCTAGAGAGTCCCTTTTTCCTGACTTGCATGTTTTAAATCATAAACACATTATAGGAAGAGGAGTAAGAGGAGAGATTGGGAAGATGGACAAAGGAAAAGGAAGACAGTTCATAGGTTCCTCCTCTTCTAAAAGCATCGTGAAGGCTCTGCCTAATTTGTCTTCCAAAAACACCAAGTCCAAATACGAGCTCATGAGGGTTAGGAATTCCACATATAAATTGAGTAGGGGACATAATTCTGTCTATAACATCCATGATACAAATAACAGATGCTTCAAGAAATTAAATAAGTCAAAACAGATCATTCTTTCATCAGTCAACACAATTTTAATTTGAATACAGGGCTGACTAACTTCAGAGAAGAATATATTTACATAGATCAATTGAACTATATAATATAATATAATATGATTATATATTACACACTATAATTGTATATTAATCCTATAATTAATTGTATAAGCAATTCATTATATACTTATGTTAACACCATTATGTTATATAGTATTTATATTATATGATAGTTATTAGCTACATAATAAATATTATATAACTACATGTAAATATATATTTATACAATATATACTATATTAATAATATTTATATAATCATATAACTAATATATAAACATATAAATAATATATAAATATATAATATTTATATATTATATAATGAATATATATAATATATATAATGAATGATTCCTATTTCACAGATAAGAAAATCAAGAATTACATAGGTTAAATAGCATGCCCTCAGCTCCTTTAGCCTGGAAGCTCAGGACACTAGATCTGGCCTTGCAAAGAACATGTGCCACACAGCCATTCGCATGCTTACCTTTGGCTCTGGAGGGATGGGCTCAACATCACTGTGCTTGTGGCTTATTCCAGAGATCCACCTGTGAGTCTGCCTGCCTCAGATAAGACAATGTGACTCTCTCTGCCTCAGTCCTCCATCCACAAGCTGGTGACTGAGCAGCCCTGATAGTATCTATTTAGTGAAAGACAGAGAGCAAAATCGTAAGAGACAGAGTACCTCAGTTGTCTTTTATCAGTTTGCTTTACATTTGATCTTTAAAAGCATTCAGTTTGCCAAGAAGTCTATCCTTTTATCTAGGAAGAATAATTTTAATATCACGATTATAATAACAACAAAAAAAAGAAAAAAAGAATCATTTAGTGAAAACATCATGTATCCAGAGATCCCTCTGCTCTATGAACTCTGTGTGCCTGTCCTTCATCTCCAAGCCATCCAGAGCTTGGCATGCAGAGGGCCTCATCACCAAGTGTGGTACCTTGGGTGAATGTTGAAAAGAATCTGGTGTTGCATGTCCTGATTTGGGAAGTTCATCTGAGCCAAAGGTCACTTTGCATATTTGACAGGAAGTTTGCTCAATGGCTTTTTAAAAAAATTTTATTGTAAAGATACTATACAGAGGGTTACAGTTACATGAGCAAGGTAACAACTACACTTCCTATTGTGCTCAATGGCTTTTGCCTTTCATGTGCCACTCTTTCTAACTCTATAGACATGTCTCCCACTGTCTTTCTGTCCTTCATCTCTTCTTTTCTTTTCACTTAGCTCCCATTTGCTCTGAGTTTAGTCATGGATGCCATAAGGAATACCTTTAGGAAGAGAAACAAAGTTTTGTAATTTTTTGGAAATGTGTAGTTCCGTAATTACAGCAGATAAAATTGGTGCAGTAGACCTATCATCACATGCCTTAACTGATCTCTCCAAAACTGTCTGAGCCACTTACCATGAATCTCTTGTTCATTCCTTTGTTCATGTTCTCGTTTGTGGGCTATGCTGGGAGCTTTGGATAGAGAAAAGATCCAATCCCTAACCCAATGAGTTTCTCCTTTTCTTCCTTTTCTCTCTCCAGACCTCACAGCAAGATGAGTGTGATCCCTTAATGAGTGAACATGAAACAGACCCTAACAATATGAAATGCTTCAAAAGCACCTAGTACACCCCAGACATAATTTTAAAAACTTGAGAGTTTAACCTATTTGATTATTCACCAGATTCTGTGAATGCTATCATCATCTCCACTTTGATGAGAAGTCAAGTCCTTATCAAGGTCAGGGAGCTAGTAAAGTTACAGTAAAATAAAGTCTCTTTCACGGGTGATTTTCATACCATTTTAAAATTCAGGAAAAGGAAAGAGTATATATTTTAAGTCTCAGAAAAATTGGAAGATCAGTACTTACCCAGCTCACATACTGTACAACAGTAAGTAATAAGCTGTACTACACACAGCAGTAAGCTACGACCAACCTCTGGGCCAAGGTCTCTAGTTCACCAGACTCATTTTTAATCTGCATGCACACTTAAACTGAAAAAATGGTCTTGGCCATAAAGAGCTGTGTTCAGTAATGTGCACTCAATGGTTGAAACACTTGAATAACACAGAAGCGCAAATGAATACAGGAAAGCCATCTGCATGAAAAGTAATCAAAACTTAAGTTCAAAGCACAACAAGAGAAAATGGCTAGATGAGCCTTGAATAAGATGTGAAGAACCTCTAAACTCTTACAGCCTCTCCACATGCCTACACCTAAACAAAAAGAAAAAAAAGACAAAGACCCAATTCCATTCAGTGTTAAAAGTGAACTTGGGCATAGCTAGAAGAGTCTAACTTTTCATATACTGTTTAAACACAACAGTAATGTCCAATTTTGTTTTTCCAATTTGTTTTCTTCTTTTAGCTCTTTAGGCTTAGCTGATTGCCATGGCTTGGAAGAACAGTCAAGTAAATATGTAGCAAAATTCTAGAAACCCAGAAAATGTGGCAAATCTATGAGAAAGGAAGGAGAGGAAGAAGTACTCTGGTATATAAACAGACCAAAGAATTTACCCAAGACCAAACAGACAACAATGACTGACAACGTATTCTGAGCCCCAAACTCCATACTGCCTACTTCATACATAAAAGACTATTAAAGAGGTGATTTACCATATCACCATTTGCACCAAAGTAATATCACATACCCATATTTAAATTTTTTTCTAACAGATATATCTTTGGCCAGGAGAGAGCTCTAGTACCACTCATTAATGGTCCTGCTTTTGTAATATTTGAATTTTCTTTGTTTTACCTTTTCAGTTTCATTAGATTCAGTTTTTACCTAACTGAGACCAGAAAAAAGCCATCATTTTTGTTTAGCTAATTAGTTTTTTATTTTTATCATCATTTTATTTTATTATGAATCTGCAGTAATGCTAGTTGTGTTTACAAATCTCTAAGTGAAAAATTTTAAACAATTTTCCTCCACTAATCTCTCTCATACTGCCTTCTTAGAAGTACACAAAGCATTTCAACCACTCCCAAATTCCCTTCTGGAATACCCTTAATGATTCTGAAATATTTTGTTATTCCCCAAACACCGCCCAAAAGACAAATCATTGGACTCCAGGCTCTTCATGTTGCCAAGTTGAATAGAGCTCAAATGTTCCATCTAACCAAATTCTCTAACTTAAAACAAAGCCATATATAGTAGATGATGTGTAAGATATTCTGAAAATACCAAGGCAACGGAAAAAATCTGTGTCAAAAACAGGTCTTCCCTAAATGTCTTACAATCTGGGATAAAAAAATTTTTGCAAGCTCCCATTACCTAATCATGATGTGCCATGTATATCTACATAAAGCCAATAAGTCAACTATCATTTTTAATATTGTACACTTAGGTTTTCTTACATTTAAAATAATACTGAAAAATTAAAAATATTCCTCTACTTAATATCAGGGCACACAAAGGACTTGAAAAAAACAGATGAAGGAAAATAATTTTGTCCTGATTTCATAAAAAGTTAATAAAATAATATCATTTAAAATGAAATTCATGCATTTTTGAATTAAGGTTTGCATGGTAAATCATAAATTTGAAGACAGAACACAGAAAAGGCTTTTTCTAAAAAAAAAATGTAGGACCTACCAGGATTTTTAAAAATTTAATGGCCCATAAAAATGCAGCTTTCAGAGTGATCACCAAGTACCTCCTCTCCAGAAACTTTACCAAAGGGCACATTTCCTTGAACTGGAGAACCTGACTTTATATTAATCTCTTGCCAAAATCACCTGGGAGTTTCACTATACTTCAAGATAAAGATCTTAAAGATCTTTGTGGACATTTGAAGTTTAAGTAAGTTCCTTTTAATATATTAATAATGTATATGTGTAAACAAACTGAATAAGGCCATACAGAATTTATTGGTTTTAATTTTTCTCAACAAATAGTAAGCATCTTGAATATATCACCAAAAATGGTATTATTAGCACCTAAAATAACATTTAGTACATAGTAGATACTTAATAAATTCAATATTTGTAGGAATAAACTTTTTAAAAGTTTATCTCCATTAGGTCCTATGATTGCAAAGGATTCATAACACAATGCCCAAAATAGCTCTTTATTCACTAATTATAAAGCCACAAAACTTTTAAAAAATACAATTTCAGAGACCAAAAAGTAGTTTTTCCCTGTCCACCAACTCACATTTATAATTTGGGGGCTAAAAGGGATATTAGAAATTTTACTTTGAAATGATCTCATTTTTTGTACGTTTTTTATTGTAAAAATGCTGTACAGAGGGGTTACAGTTAAGTGAGCAAGGTAATGAGTACATTTCCTATTGAGCATTGTTGCCTCCTCCTTTTTTTCCTCCTACCATCCTTTCCCTCCCACCACAACTACCCTCCTCCCCCCACCAATGTTGTAAAGTTCGTTAGTCAACATAGTGTCTTGTACATCTCATTATTACATGGGTTAACCTGTATCCCTATTTAAGCATTTTGTTTTTTTCCTTTCCCCTTCCCGAATTAGAGAAGTGTATATACCAGATGCAGGGCACCAACATCAAATACAGTGAAAATAGGGGTTATACCGTGGGGAAGGATCATATAAAACAACAACAACAAAAAATCACATGGTACATTATAAATCCATTAAAAACAATAGCAAGAAAGAAAAAAGATATTTGTGTCCCTATCATGGGGTTCATTTCTCTTAACATCATCTTATATGGTCATATGTACATAGCGTTTGGCCTTTTCTGCTTATCCTACACATGTATTAGTTGATCTCATTTTTATACATGAGGAAGCAAAAGTCTAAGTTCTCAGGTGAAGTTTTGATCATCCAACTAAGAGATACCAAAGTCCTTCCCTTGTTATTTCCTACACAACCCTGCTACTCTACCCCAAATAAGTATTGATAGACTTGTGGATTTCATCCATACACTGCTACACACACACACACACACACACACACACACGCACACGCACTCACTCACACATTCCACTACCATAAATTTCACATGACTTCCCTTGAGCTATGGTGGAAGGGGTTACAATTTTAATACAGTATACCAATAAATAGCTAGGGGTTTCCTCAACTGAAAAGTATGTATTGACTAATCTGAAAGTCTTGCTTTGGGGTGGATATCTTTTCAACCTACTTTAAAATTTGAAGTGTTTTATTACTCTTAGATTGTTTTATGAATGATACCAGCTTCCCCCCCCAAAAAAAAAAAACCAACAACCCACATTGTTTTTCTGTAGGTAATGAAACCAAGGCCACAAGAGGGCACAAGAAGGCAGCTACAACATTTCCTCCTTTAGATCTGCAGTTTTAAATACTCAGTGGATCTGGGCATTCTGGAGCTCAGCTTACCCCAGAATCTCTATCACCTTTCAACAGAGTTCTCACAAAATATTCTCTCACGGTGTTTCCTGGGACTTGTTTTGTTTTTAAACAAATTATTTTCCAACTCTTTTCCAATTCTAGAGAGCCCTCGGTTTTAGAACTCTACGCCAAGATGACCATCTACAAAGTTCTTTGGAGACCAATAAATCTTTAGACTAATTTGGAAACCCACAGAAAATGTTTTATTTTAATTACGTTTGACCCCCAGATAAAAATAAAAACAGTAATGATCATCTGATTCTGCCACAGTTAATAAAGCTTAGTCTAAGTGCTTCAGGGTTTGCCAGATACTTGTCTCATCGTAGCCTTCATTCGTCATCCCCATTTTGGTGATATCCTGAAATCTTTCAAGTCAGAATTTATTGTGGAATTTTATCACTGAGCTGAAACAGTGGGAGGTCTACAAACAATAAAAGGGCAGAGATTAGTAATAGCTAAATTCCACGTCTTTACAAGTTCTACTCAAACATAAATTCAGCTTATTTCATCTTTTAGGCACATAAAGCATAAGTTGTGTGTGTGTGTGTGTGTGTGTGAGCACACATGCACGTGCACATTTGCAAATAGTTGAGGGTGATGGTGGGCACATATAGTTGCTAAAATTATTTATAGTTTGTATATTTATTAAGTTTTATAGTTTTGGAACATGAAAATAGAAAAGTCAGTCTTTTATATTTGGCTTTCCCCTTACCTTCCTACTTTTAACTGAAACACCTTCCCACATTCACATATCCCGACCCCATTCCCTGCTACATTTTTCTCTAGAGCACTAAGCACCACCTGGTTTCTGTTAGTAAGAGACATAAAGGCCCCTTACCCAATAAGAAGAAAAGTCCTATCATAGAATTCGTTCTGTTAAATGCTATATTTTCACAGTTTAGAATTATGTCTGACACATTATAGAAACTCATTATTTCAACGATATGGTAAAAAGCACCAAATAAAAGCATTTCTACCATAAACTGATATTGCCAATTGCCAAACTTCCAATATCTGAGATTGCCAATTTACTTTATTACATTTAAGGAGACCTCTTTACAATCAATCATAATCCACTTAGTCAGAATGTTTCTTAAAGCAAGTGTCTCAAAATCCTTGAGTTTTCCATTGCTGAGAACATCTTATGGAATGCTTCAAACCCAGCTGGGTTCTAGTTCCCAGAAGCCAATCAGAGGATGGTCCTCTAAGAGTTTGCATAGCACCACACAAGCAAACTATTGGCACAAGGGAAAGAGTAGTGACTAACATAACTAGATGCCACCATTCCGCTACCAGAAGCTAGACCATCCACCTAAATTATCAGTGACTTAATGTCCTCATCCAAAAATTGGTATCACAGTATATCCTGCCATATCGAAAGAATGTTGGACGCTCATGAAATGAGAAAGTATTTTAGAAAGTATAAAGTATTTTAAGTGTAAGATGTTATTAAAAATCAGTGTTTCCTGTTCTCTGCTATAAGTGCCTTCACTTGGTATGGGCAATCCACATTTTTAATGGATATTCCTAGGTTGAGTACAATTCTATCAGTCAAGAGATATTTCAGGTTTTTCTTAATACCCCAATCTCTAGACCTTCCAAAGTCAGGTCTGACACTTGAAGATCTGCCAAAATCCTATCTCTAGGTTAAATCCTGACTGGAATAAAAAAACATGGAAAGAAGCCCTATGCTCATAAGGATGATTTGTTAAAACCACATTATAGTAGCTAGTCCAACATAGTATGTCCTCAGTACTGGAAACAGCATCTCTCTTTTTCTGAGATAATCAGGTCAATAATTCCCCTGCTCTTAAAAGCATTTTTATAGCAGGCACTCAATAAATATTTGCAGAATGAATGAATGAATGGATGATAAAAGGGCTTTATGTCAGTATCTCCCTAGGTATAGAACCCTGCCAGGCCCTTGTCAGAATGTCCTTCACACGCTCACTTCTTACTGCTGACAGACTTCCCTGATGCTGGCTAACCAAGCAGAAGCCCACACTTGTAAGGGTCAGAAGTGCAAGACATTTTCCCTGATTTCTGCTGATATGTTCTGCCACATTTTGAATTTCTCATTTATTCTACAAGACTCTTTAAGCCAACTGCTTGCCTGACCTGTGCTTGGTTGCCATAGCAAGTGAATATCATGTTTTACTTGCCATTCTACATTTTCTTAAGACATCTACAGTGATTTTATATCCTCAGGGCCTGCTTTACTTTGTTCTTATTCCAGCACACGGCTGATCCAGACCACAGGACCTTCACTGTGGTTAAATGAAAGCATGCTGTTTAGTCATGCCTACCATTGGCAAAGCTCTGGGACCATACAAAACAGTGTAAGCAATATCCAACTTCAAAAATTGTTGTTTCTGAAGTCTGTTTGCAAACTAGGTTTTGTAGTATGTGGGAATACATTTCTCTAGGAAACAATCCATGTGCTTCAATAATTATTTGAAAAAATTTCACTGAGCATCTCCCTACTTTGCCCAGTTTTGGGCACAGTAGAGGTAAAGGAAATTAAACTCGGTTTCTTTCTTCCAGAAAAGCAAAGGAGACAGAGGTAGAAGCAGATAGTACCTATATGATGTGGCACCTGTAAATAAAGAGGACTGTCTACAATGCCATGAGAACAAGACAGAAAAGATAATCCTTCTGCCTGGTGGGATCAGAAAGGTTCCACAAAGAGACATTCCTGCTGAGGCTTGAAGAATGAGGAAGCAGACAGCAAGAAGATGAGTGGAGAAGGGTGTTCCTGGTATGTGGTTGTCAGGCTGCCAGGCCAACACCCAAGTGTTAATTTAACCCCTGCTTAAGCTCTACCAGTCAGATACAGAAACAGAATAGCTTTTTTATTTATTTTTAATCATTTTTTTTTAAATAGGCCAGCCTGGGAAAACTTGCCTTCAGATATTACTCTAAGACCTTTTATATGACATGGTTGGCCCTGGGCTCATGCCAACACACACACACACACACACACACACACACACACACACACACACTACCACCACTCATCATCTAAGGCAAAAGCAAGTCAGCCTTAGGAAGAATGGTTCTGTGCTTTCACTTTCTTGCAAAGCACTTGTTGATCCTAGGAGTGCAAGGTCATGAGTAAAGCTTGTTAAGGACTGCACATACAAGACAGGTCCCCACCCCAAGGAGCTTAACAACTAGCTCTGTAGGCAAGGCTTGTGCCTATAAAATAATAAGAGCACAAGGAAGTAACTGCCAAAAGAATGACACATGCTATAAGAACTGTACTCCTAGCCACTGCTTTCTTCAGAGAACAACACAGTTTCACTCAACAAGTGTTTTACATTAAATGCCCACTATGGGTCTGTTGTTTTACATTAAATGCCCACTCTGCATCTTACAAGGCAGTGTCAATCAAATTCTGCACATGCAAATAAATTTTCCTCCTCTAAAATATATTAGATTAAGTCAACTCAGAAAGGCTGGAGGAGAGGGACTAATTACTAGAAATTGCAATTTCCTCAATACGGGAAACAGATCAACACTAAATAGGGATGAGAAAGAATTTCCCATCAGTCGGAGCTGTCCCAATTACAGGGAACCTCCTTGGGAGGTAATACGTTCCCGTCAGGCTAGATAGTTGGCAATGATTTTGTAGGAGTGATGCAAGCATTCAATGGCCAGTAGGCCCCCTTCCAATCCTGTGATTGTGTCAACTTCTGCAGCTTCCCTTTGAAAGCACAAAAGATAAATCTAGGAAGCCACACCACAGGACTGGCACAAGGCTGAAGATTAGCCATGGGTTAGGTTCATTTCAAGGTACCAGATCCTGCTCTCCACTGTGGTAACAAACAAAGGATGGAAAGATATAACTTCTTCCAAAGGTGTGGCCAGCCTTGTAGGGCACTAAAGTTTCTGAGACGAGCTCCACAATGACAAAACTCCTTAGTACTCAAAGGCAACTGTGGTCATTAGTCAAGGAGCATAAAAGAGAAAGACCCAACAAAAAAGTGTAGACTTTTGAAGAAGAGCTGTAGGATTCAAAAATATCTTGAAATACCGTGACTTATGCCATTGTAACCCTTCTGGTTTTTTTTAAAGCATTTTCAAATAAAAAGTAAATAAATAAATATAAATAATTTCTTTCCTGCAAAAAATAATATTGAAAGGCTTCTCTGATGTCTAGACCTCTAGTCTCCAAGTTGAAGGGCCTTCATGGAAGGGAAAATATGCAGCTAAGGTGTTGGCAAATATGTATCACAAGAAGAGTACCATAACTGAAACAAATTTTTTTGCTGCACCTGTCTGTGTGAGCATGCGCACATGTGTGTTTTAACTCCTATGAACTTCATAAAGCAGGAGACTGAATTATAAAATTTTCACAAGTCCTTTCCAATTCAAAGACCTACAATCCCAGTGCATGAAGAATATCTTATTTGAAAAAATATTTATTAATAGGTCATCTATAAGCATTCTGGAAGAAACTAAAGAATATGTGTATACATATTTATGATACATATATAAATATAAATTATATATACATATATATTCTTAAATTCTCATCTCTAACTTCCCCCTTTTATCCTTTTTTGAAGATTAAAGTGGGTTTAAGTAGTTAAGCTAAATGAATGGAAGTGAAACAAATACACCTCACACCAGCAGCATTTTTAAAAAAGTAAATATGTGCTATTTGATCATTCAGGAAAGATAAACCTACCAATTTGCCATACTCGGAGCCCCATTAAAGCAACAGAGGCCCTGCCCAGTGCCCAGGGAAACCCACCAAAAGAAGTCACATTATTTCTTTTTAAAAAATCTATCCTCTTAACATTACAAATCGTTTGCTGTTCTCAAGAGAATATCCTAGTATTGCAAAACTTGATAATTACTGATTCATGACTGATTCAGGAAAAACATCGGCTTAAGTAATCAGGCCAGAGCACTGCTGCTGACCGCAAGGCTGGCAGGAAACGAGCCTTTCTTTCTTTATTCCTTTCATGAATGTTTAACATCTTACAAAATTGAGCCTTTAACATATCACTAGTGGTTTGATTTTTCAAAAACTGAGAATATACCAGTGACATATTCTCAAGCATTGGCATTTTCTCTAATCTTTATTCAAGTATTACTGACCTGGAACCCAGGAAGATACAACAAAGTGATTTCAGAAATCAGACTTGCAAATTAATACATGGATTGTTTTCTGTAAAATATCTCATATTCTTTGCAGGACTCTACAAACACATAAACACTCTCCTTTTAACAGACAGTATGTCCTGTATATGCTAGCAGGAAGGATTTAATTGTCATTCTTTATACTTCTCTCCCATAAGCTCTGATAAACAGTCACTTCATTTGGTCAGCACACCCAACAATGTTCATCTGTACATGGTCTGAGAAAACATTGACTATAAGAACATGTAAATCTCCTGTCTGCAAGTAATAAAACTGTCCTCTCTGCCAGAACTTTGTTTTCCTACCTAAAATTAAGAAATTAAGACTGTTTTTTTTATTCTACAGAGGAATTAGAGAGAAATGCATACCAAAAAACCTGTCTAATGCATTCAAAGAATCTCAGATTCTCTGAGACTGTATCAAATTCTTTTCTGACATTCTACTTCCAAATGGAGATGCTTTTGTTAGCAAAAGGCAGACTCCTGTTATCAACTTAGTTTCCGCTGTCAGTCCTTACTATTCATATATCACAAAAGTACCTAAATCATACAGCTATCAATGTTATTTTAAGGGAAAAAGTATTTAGTATTTGAATATTTTAGCATGTCTGTGGTAAAGCAGACACTATATATTAAAATTTTTAATGTTTATGCCTTAGATCCAAAAAGTATACTTAGAGGTCTTATCACTGAAATATTAAATGAACTGGATTAGCAAAAACCTGTGTGTGCAAATTATTAATTGCAAGTTCATTATAATAGAAAAACAAATAATTTTTACTTTGAAAAATCAGAAAAATTTTAAGAAAAAATGATATAACATTTCAATCTACTACTATATACTCATGAAAAAAACTACCAACATAGGTAATAACATGAAAATGCTTATAATCTTACTTTAGAAAGAAAATAAACATATGCTGAAGAAAATACTTTAGAAAAAATAAACATATACATATAGAAAATATTTGCTTATAAAACTATGATTATAAAACTGAAATATTTCTTCATATTAAAGATAAAAGGAAATATTGGATAATTTTTTTGTCTCTTTCTGTATGTTCTGAATTTTCTTCAGGGAGCTTCTTAAAGTAACATTTAAAATAAAAATTAAAGTGATTCTAAACAGGCATGCATTAGAATAAAAGCTCAATATTCCTGACCAAAATTAGATTAAGCTTGGGGGAGCTCCAATGTGAAAAAAAGGATTTGGGCAGAATTAATATTTGTTGAGTTAATTTGGAATTAACTCATCCAATTGATAATTATATAAACCATGTAAAGAGAAAGAAAATCATAAAAGTAACAGGAAGATCAAGGAAGACATCTTGAGCACATTATGCAGCAGCATAAACCTCAGGTGCCTAAGGTGTAATTTAAAAACTAGAATAATATAGCAATGAAGAACCCATAGGAAAAGAAACTTTTAACAAAAGCAGAGATCAGAACGTTACTGCTGTGAGGTTAAGGAAAACAAGGAGAGACAAAAAGGTACAAGATTGAACAAGCCAAAGGTGGATGGAGAAATGCGAGTGGTGGGGGAAATGGAGGTGGTGAGCACAATTGGATAGAAAGCTTCGGGTTAGGCCCAGAGCTATTTGTTTTTGCCTTTACAAAATGTGGAGTGTTGGGCTGGGAAGGTGGCTCAGTGGTAGAGCGCTTGCCTTGCATGCATAAGGCCCTGGGTTTGATTCCTGGGCACCACATAAGCGAAAAGAAAAAAGCCGGAAGTGGTGCTGTGGCTCAAGTAGTAGAGCGCTAGCCTTGAGCTAGTGCTGGGGGGCAGCGCCCAGGCCCAGAGTTCAGGCCCCATGACCGGACCCAAAAAAAAAACAAAAAACAAATGTGGAGTGTTCTTTTGTAGGTAATAATCAGAAGACATCAACCTGTGTCTGGCACAGAAGCTCACTTTAAATGGAGCCAAGTACATTTGAGATCTTATCTCTAAACTTTCCCTCAACTATTCACTTGCCTCTTGGTGTGTGTGTGTGTGTGTGTGTGTTGGGGTGGGGGGTCCTGGGGCTTGAACTCAAGGGCTTGGGTGCTGTCTCTGAACTGTGCTCATGATAGTAGTCTACCAATGAGCTGCAGCTCTGCTTCTAGATTTTTGGTGTTTTAATTAGAGATAATAGTCTCACAGGTTTTCCCACCCTGGCTGGATTTGAGCTGGGATCCTCGGAAGTGCCTCTTCTAATCAAACAGTGCTTGCACTATTCCACACCTGCACTCACCTCTTTTCTCTCTCTATTTTTCTTCTCGTCCCCTTTCTCCCTTCCCCCTACTCTGCTTCCCTTAACTGTAGGTTCCAAGGTCCCTCCATGGTCCTTGTATTTGTTTCTGATGGCTGCAATATTAAAGTAATCAGGTGGCTGAATACAGTAGACATACTCTTTCACAATTCTGAAGGCTAAAAATGAAGATATTTACAAGACTATGTTCCCTCTGAAGGTTAGAAGAAAGGTTATTTCCTATCCTCTTTCTACCCTCTGGTACTTCCTAACAATCTCTCATGTTCCTTGGAGTATGCAAACATCACTCAAATATCTGCCTCAATCTTCTCATGTGCTTTCCATGAATGTGTGTTTGTGTGTGTGTGTGTAATGGTGTAAAGTGTGGGCAATTTTGCCCTCTATTCCGTTGAAAGATCATTCACTTCCTACTCTACCCTTACAGAGTAAGCAGTTCCTGAAGCTGATTATCATATTTAAAAATAAATTCAAACTTATTTTGGCAGGGAGCTGTTTCTACAGTTAGGAAAACACTGAAGGTACGGACATTGCTAACAACAAGATGATATGTGTCTATACAATGTAGCACATATGTGTGTCTTCATATACTGAAGTATATGAACAATTTCAAGGATATTGGCACCATCCAATTTGTATACCAAGAATTGTTTACAATATCTAACCCCACTTAGTAAGATGTGACTCTACTGTCCAGTTTAAGCATCCTCTAGAGACACAATCCTTATAAGGAACTCTTGTGGTACTTGTTATTTCACTGCTTAGTTTTGGCATTTAGTCATAAATTTTCTTCCAATGTTCTTCAGTTGCTAGAGATTCACATGTAAATATGATCTTCTCATGTAGATTATTAAGTCAGTGGCAGCAGCAACATCCCAAGCATTTATACCTCTTGGTGTGTATGTCACAGTGCCTAGGACAACACAAAAGAGCTTACCCACTCGCTATTATCTTCTCACTCTCTCAACACTGTCACTGTCTCTATAAGCAAATCATCTAAAGTGAGATTTGTGACTTCTGTTAAATGTGTGAGTCTCATAAATCTATTAGTCTTTCTTGGATATATTCACTGTTGTAAAATAACTGGACAGAAGAGAGAGGCTTTTGTTTGACCCCAAATTACTCATTAAATATTAAAAAATTGAGTGTGACATTCAATCGAGAAGGGATAGAGAGGTTTGGTTTAAAGAGTAATAAAAAATTATCATCAACATTTTTCTACAAAGATAATAAAAAGCCATTTTGGAAAGATGTCTGGCTTTATCACAGGCCTGGGAGAGAACATCCTATCAAGCAGAGATCAACCTTCTCCTCTAGAGAAAATAGAAAATATGAGAGCAAAATCTCCACAGATTAATCAACAAAATATAGATATGAGGAAATTAATCAGGATTTCTTCATGTTTAGTTAAATTATCATGTATCAGGTCTAATGTTAAAAAACAACATTTTTAAAGTAAAATGAGCCTTTCACTGATGATTCTTAACACACATTCCTGTAACTCCTTTTATTTCATTTATTTAACTCAACCCACCAGGCAACAAAAGGTCAGATGAAGATTGAGAAATTAGTGGGAGTCATAGAATTATAAAGATCAGCTATTTGGATAATTTAAAATAAATAATAATAACTCCCCTTTGTCTTCCGGGTGGGCCTAGGGAGGTGGGTTATTCCAATCATTAGGCCAACCTGCACTTGGCATCACAAGAGAAGACATCCTAATGTGGTTCTGACACTCGAAAATTACTTCAAACTGTTTCAACATGCTCTGCCATGAAGAGATGCAAGGTCAAATATCATCCCAGTTAAAAAGCAAGTTTGCTGCTATTTTTACTTTATTGGTCAGCTAGCTCCTTTCAACTCATGGGTCAAAGTTTTTGGACATTAAAACAAATAAATTCACTCTGTTTTTTCAAGCATAAATGATATGCAATGAGGCTCCAAGAACAGAGGTTCCTCATTCTTGTTATGTTTTACTTTCTTTCAAACACATACTCATGCTTAATTGAACTGCCTCCAAGTGATTTTTTTAAGTATTAAAAGTGAACACAGCACTTCTTTCTCAAGGTATTTTGGGCAGCTGTTATAAAACAAAATGCAAATCACATTTTAAAGAGCCTGATGTGAAATAAAAAAAAGCACTAGTCAAGAAATCCTTCAGAGTTTAAGCTCACAGAAAAACAAACTAAAATGAATGATGGGTTAAAGCACCTTGTAATGCTGAACAAAAAAGATATTCAAAATGTTTGACAAGAAGTTCAAATTTCCTGACCTATTTAGACAAACTCCCTTTTCCGTCTCTTTCCTAGATTCCACTGCTCTCTACAAGCAACTGTCATTTATCTAGAATGCAATCAGTCAGAAAGTTAAATAAAAGAGTGATATTTTCCTATATTCTTCTTTCCCTAAAACACAGGTGTTTATTGAATGCCTACTGTGTTCCTAACAGTCTTGGCAATAGTGGGCATATGAACTGATGTCACAATTATGATTTTATATATAGCTAGAGGTCTGGGCAACAGAGTTCAACTCTAAGTTAAAATCACTGTAAAATCCAGAAGTGCCAGAGAAGGTCAAGTTTCTTCCATATACTTTTTAGTTTCAGATGTATTTCTATTTTTTTACATTTCAAAAATATGGGTATTCTATTTTTTACCCTTTTAAATATGGCTAAAATTTCATATGTTCTATTAATAAATCACAACCTAACTTATTCCTTCATAGTATAAATAAATATAAAGACTGAATTCTCTTTTTATCCAATGCAAGGCTCAGCATGGAATTTCAAAGAGTCAACAAATAATTACTGAATGATTCAGTTTGTTTCCATAAAGCAAAACCTAGGTTATTCCCACATAAATCTGTGGTCATGTAAGCTACAAGTTTCAACTGGAAGTTTAATATTGCTTCTTAGTTTGGTGAATTTCTACTTTTCAAAGAAATAATTCCATAGACAAAAAAAGATCTGGATTAGCAAGCACAAATTTAATCTATGAAGAGCCTTATACTCTTCCATAAGGTTATATTTGTACCCCAACCCCATCAAAGTCCAATGTCCCTCTTTCAAATTAATGTGTGTCTGTTTCTAATTCTCCACTAGGCCACTGATAATTATGTCACAAGGGGGAAATTCAATACAGAAAACAGGAAAACAAATTATATATACAGATAGATAGATGATGGATAGAGAAAGAGAGAGAGACAGAGAGAGATCATGAGATGAGAAAAATCTTTAGCTTCACAGAGTCTCCTATCTTAAAGTACTACTTTATAGCATCCTGGAGATTTTTGTAGAGCAAAAAAATAATAATAATTTTCCACAATAGATGCTAGAAAATAAATCCAAGGAATTCAATGTCCATCTTCTTTCAAAGAAGAAAAAGAAAAACAAATGTTGTGTGTGTGTGTGTGTGTGTGTGTGTGTGTGTGTGTGTGTGTGTGTGTGTGTGTGTGTGTGTTTAAGCGCAAAATCCAACCTGGTGTTAGTGGCTCATACCTGTAATCTTAACTATTCAGGAAGCTGAAATCCTAGGATTATGATTCAAAGCCAGCCTAGGCAGGAAAGTCTGTGAGACTTTTATCTCCAATAAAACTACCCCGCTCTCCTACCAAAACAAAATAGTGGCAGAAGTGGCAGAGCACTAGCCTTGAGCAAAAGTCACGCAAGATCAGTGCCAGGTTCTGACTGTTCAAGTCCCCAAACCAGCACACATACACACAAAAAAAGCCACTAAAAGCCATTCGTTTTCATAATTCATTTCCCATATTAGGCAAGTAATGAATATGATTTTAACTTCTATTCTAACACAATGCTTCTTATTAGCAATGGTGTTAGCTTTATTATTTCATATTTTCATTTTTGAAAAATTATTAGTCACTGAGACAAGCTACCCATCTGAGAAATAGATATTAGATTCCTACTTCTCATGTTTTATCAAGATACATTCCAAATTAATATTTAAACATTTAAAACATGAAACCATAAATGACAAAAACAAAATTTATGTGAATATTAAAATGTTCTTGAAGTAGAGGAAGACTTCTTAAGCTTAGCATTAAATTACATGTATAAGAGAAACTGTTGATAGATTTGACTACATCAAATATTTATATTTCTAGATTTATAATTCCAACAATATGATACAGTCTTAGGAAGGTTGCTATATAAGAGACCGAAAATTTCTGAATAAGACTTAAAAAAACGTTTAGAAGCAAGGCTTAGATATCAAGAAAATAAAAATTCTTCAGAAGCACAAAAGACTGAAAAGCTAGAATCCAGAAAAAATAACTAAGCACTCAAATGTGCAGTTACTCAAATGTACATTTTAAAGTTTGCTGATTTCTGGCATTTGGGGGATTTTAATTTTAATGTGGAACAAGAGACAGTTTCAACAGAAATTTAAGCTGACATATTTTCCCAAAGCTGAAATCTTGAAAGGGGATATTCTCAGTGAAAAAGGCAAATATAAAAAAGGAAACTATCCCTACTCCATAACACAAGAACTTTGGTTGAGTCCTGAATTCTAGATAAAGGAAAATTAGGGGAAAAATGCCTGAGAACTCATAAAGTCAGGGAAACTGTTATTTTGCTTTGGTAACAGAAATCAAATCAGCTACATAACTTGAAAAAAATACACTAAAAAGCTCTTAAAGGCAAATTAAGGCAAGCGGAAAATGAAAGTTATGAGCATAAATTAAAAATCAACTGTGTACTTCAAAGGACATGCCAGGCAAATACCAAACGTTTACAGATACTCTTAAATGTTGATAAGAAAAATAACTAGTTTTCATACAGAAAAAAATATGAAATTACATCAGTATTTTTCTTAGTTAATTATTTACTCTTACAAAACAAACCACCTCAAACTCAGTCCTTTAAGCCATCAATAGTTTATTACAAATAAAAAATGTATACATCATCTGGAATCCAACTGAGGTCACTTTAAGCTGTATGACTGGGGCAGCTCTCCTGTTCAGACTGGTAGACTAGGTCAGACATACTTTTCTCTTTGCATCTCAGCACTGTGGAGGAAATGCTGATTCTTATAGCAACGGATGTCTCTCCTGCTCATTTTGGTGTCCAAAACAATCCATAGGATAGATCCCAGAGCAACAGATGAGGAAATATTATCCAATTTTATAGAAAGAGCTAAAAGCCACAGGCCAACTGATATGTATACAGGGCGGGGTGGAAAATTGGAATTGATAATGCAATTAATATGACACAGAAAACTATTTGCAAAATGCTATTTGTATAAAACCCACAAAGAGGAAAACCAAAATTTTATGATTTTCAGAAAAAGAATATATATAACTTCATGGGAGAAAAAGACTTTAAACTAGAAACTAAAAGCATAAATAATGGAGTAAAGCTTAATAAAATTGTGAACAAAAAGGACAATCACAAGCTCAAGAGAAGGTATGTTCATACCTAAAACTGATTTAAAATTAGTATCCAGATTATATAAAGAATGCCTTCAATCAAATAAGAAAAGATAAGAGAATCAAATAGAAAGATGACCAAAGACAAAAAGTGGTTTTCCTCAGAGTACCATTCTCATGCGTCTAGATGGGGAAAATTTACATCTTAGTAGTAAACAAAAAAATACTAAATTAAGCCACATAAGATAGCATCACCAAATTTAAAATCTGATAACATCACATGTTAATAATAATATGGAACCAATAATGCATAAGCTCTGTCAGTGTATGCATGCAAAATGATATAAGCCCTTTAGAAAAAATTTGACCTTTTTCATAAATGGAAAATATGCATACCCTATGACCAAGCAATACAAATCTCAGGAATACATCATTCACACATATGAGCCCAGAGCTACATCTAAAAAAGAATTCTGTAGTAGTGAAAACCAGAAACAAGTAGAAAATATGAATAAATTAATGATGATCCTATAGTGTAATAACACTCATGCATTAAAACCAATGTGAATGATTCTCAGTGGATCATGTTGAATTTTCAAAACAGAACGTCAAAAGAGAATTCATAAAGTCTGATAATGCAACATTAAATACATTGTTCAGGAATTTTGCATATGAGATTTTAAGAAAATAGAAACAAAACTCAGGAAATCAGTTATCTTTGAAGGAGAGGGGAAATGTAATTAGAGCACTACTTGCTTCAAACATTTTGAAAATTAGATACAAGTGCAGGTTTACTTGTTTTGCTCTTATTCAAATAATATGTTTATGTTAGTTACACAGTCTTTTGTGCAAATGATACATTTCCTTTTTTAAATGCTGCCATGTCTTATTTATCCACGGGACCATGTGCCAAGAAGTGTATTTTAGACAATTTTGCCCTTATGAAAACATCACAGAGTATATGTCCACCAATCTAGTCTGTTACTTCTTCTGTGCAACATCTTACTATGCTGAATGCTGTAGGAAATTAGAACACAACTATAAGACTTTGTGTATCTAACTATGGCAATAGGTATAATAAAAATATTAGCTGATAGGTATTTTTCAGCTTTATTATAATCTTATGAAAACACTGTTGCATATGTGATTTATCATTGACTAGAGTATTATTTGGTGCATAATGGTTAATGTTAAATATTCAAAATATAAAAATAAAAGTGTTGAAAACATTAAAAGGCAATGGTAGCTGGGTGCTGGTGGCTCACACCTGTTACACTAGATATTCAGAAGGGTGAGGTCTGAGGATCCAGGGTCAAAGCCAGCCAGGGCAGGAAAGTCCTGATACTCTTTTTTTTTTTTTTTGGTCAGGCAGGGGGCTTGAACTTTGGGCCTGGGCACTGTCTCTGCGCTCTTCAGCCCAAGGTGAGCGCTCTACCGCTTGAGCCACAGCGCCACTGCCAGTCCTGATACTCTTATCTCCAATTACCCACTAGAAAGCTGGAAGCAGCGCTGTGGCTCAAAGTGGTAGAGCACTAGCCTTGAGCAAAAGAGCTCACAGGACAGCTCCCAAGCCGTGAGTTCAAGCTCTACTACCAACTGACCAAAAAGGGGAAGGGGGTAGAAACATTGTATCATATCTCACTAAAAAAGAGTTATATTTTTTATGTCCTAAAAGTACATTTAATACAAAAGTAGGCTAAACACTAAAAGCACAATCTATTATAAATTATAGACGTACAAATAATACATAGAACTACATTCACCCTCACTAGGCGTTAACCAGGAACGGATAAGGACAATAACATGATAACATGATACCCTTTCCAATTGCGAGAATATCAAAGTTTATAAAGAAATAGAACTTGTGAGTGGGATGGGAGGGAAAAACTGGGAGAGAGCAAAAGAAAGTGTGACATTGTCCAAAAAGAAATGTACTCTTTACCTGACCTGTATATTTTTTTGGGGGGGGTGGTCTGGTCGTGGGGCCTGAACTCTGGGCCTGGGCGCTGTCCCTCAGCTCTTCAGCTCAAGGCTAGCGCTCTACCACTTGAGCCACAGTGCCACTTCCGGCTTTTTTCTTATTGCTTATGTGGTGCTGAGGAATCAAACCCAGGGCCTCGGGCATGCAAGGCAAGCACTCTACCACTGAGCCACCTTCCCAGCCCCTGACCTGTATAATTTTAATCCCTCTGTACATCACCTTTATAATAACAATAAAAAAGGAAAGGAGCATGTAGTATAAGGCCACTCATATTCATTAGGAAAAATTGTTTATTAGTGCAATACTTCTGGGGAACGATTTGACAATAGGTATCAAAAAGCCTTAACAATATGTCTGAGTCAAGCAGAAAAGGTCAGATAAGTTGATGTTAGGGAAATGAACCCTAAGATATGTATTCAAGTGTTTCTTTTTTGTTTCATGCAATTGTTTCTAACATATTTATAAGATTATTTCTTTGTTGCATTGTATGTCCCTCCCCCACAGTATAACCCCTGCTTTCACTGTAGTTGATGTTGGTATAATTTGTGGAGGGGAAGGAAAAAAAAACAAATTGTTTAAATAGGGATACAGACGAGATCGGGCGCGTTCAGGGTAGTATGGCCATACAGGGTGGTATGGACATACAGGTGGACCAATTGCAACAATGAGATGTACAAATCGTTAGGTCGAAAAATGAACTTTACAACTTTGGTGGGGGGCGGG
>NW_012267253.1:14727243-14732270 GCF_000151885.1 Dipodomys ordii | reverse complement strand
TGGGAAGGGATGGGAAGGGTAAACAAAGGAGGAGGCTGCAATGCTTGGTAAGAAATGTACGCATTATCCTGCCCATGCAATTGTAACCCCTCTGTACAGTTTGTTCACAAATAAAATAAAATAAAATTAAAAAAAAAAAAAGAAATGTAGAGCCCAACACAAGAATATTTAGCCATGGGAGAGGGAAGAGATTGGTAAATTGATTTTTAATTGTCCTAATGAAATGTGGCCATGAATTTAATATAAAAGAGCCATAAAGTTATAACTTTAAAAGTCAGTATGAGGGGAAAATCTTCAAAAATTTAACAAATTAATAAAAAGTTATTTAAAGTTCAATGATAGCATATATTAAGCACCCTTCACAATTAAGCTATAAATCGTTTATACATTGTTAAACTTCCACTGTGAGAGTTTGAATTATCCCCTGACAATACACAGTTAATAATGTAATGAGAAGAAAAACAAAAGAGACCTAAGAGGCCATGGAGATTAGTAATAGAACCTAGGGACTTTCACCACTAGTTCATTGTTTGGAATTTAGCCTAGATCAACAATGACTAAGAATTATAACCTACACTGCATTCCCAGCAGTTGCATGATCCCTTCGCCTCCAGGAAAAATACTCAATCCAAAGAGTAACCTACCAAGGTGATACTTCTACCAGAACAAATACTGTAGAGCTGAAAGGTCAGTCCTGACTTTTACCTCTTTTCTTAACAACTGTACATGTATGAAAAGAGGGAATGGGAGAGTGAAAAATTAAGCATTGCAGGTGGCTTAAATTGCAAGTTCTATCATTCAGCTGTAACCTTTCACACAAGTGCTGGTAAGTTTTCATTAAACATGCTAAATCATGCCAGAGTTAGAATGCAAACTTGACCAGATCCAAGATATTTTAAATGTCAATTCAAGTTTGATGCAGTAGGGTAAAATAATAATAATAATAATAATAAAGCTTTCTCTTACATTTAAAGCATGGGTTAACCTTCTCCATGAGTACTTTCCAATAAGTTTTTCCCCCTGACATATTTTGTGTTTTCACAGGAAAATGCATTCCCATTTGAGTTAAAAGTTTTACTATTAGATAGTGAACAATTATGCTGCAACTTGGTAACAAACATTCCTTACAGTTTGTTATGTTGAAGACTTAGTTGTGTCTGTTTGACTCATATTGGCTTTCGTTCAGAGGTCTGTTCTTTCCTAAAGACAGGACTTTGAATAGAGATTGAATAATACTAAGTATACATGGCCAGAATCCCAAAATCTGACTAATTGAGATGATGGCTTATAGAAATTCAAATTCCAGTTGAGAGCATCTCATAATTCCCAAGAGTCATCACAAACTTTTATTTGTGACTAAATAAGATGAAGTTAGTAAGCAAGGGGCTAAGGGGAAAGAATGGAGAGGTTATTGGAAGGATAAATCTGTCAGTTATTTAGGGTAAATGTAATATTCAGTAGTTCTAACAGCTATAAAATTTGGTTCATTTCTAACTGGAGACTTTTTTCTGGTAATTTACCGAATACAAAGGCCTAAAAAAAGCATAATGCAATGATATTATAGAATGACAAGAAGTCTTTTAAAAAATCTCCTTGTTTCAAGTTTTTTTTTTCCTTACCAAACTTCTCAAGAAAAAAAAAATTAATCAGAAAACAGTAAGGGGAAAAAAACAACTAAAGCTACTTAAAAGAAAGATGTTATTACACTTAAGTAGATTCTACCTAAACCAAGATATAGTCTTCACATTTTTTCTCAAAATTAGAGCTCAGATTTGAAATGGAAATAAACCACGCTTACAGTACCAGGTACTTTAAAAAAAAGTAAAAGCAAACATTGCTGAGGGGAATAAAGTAGTGGGGGACTGATAGATTGGAAAAGGCCTGCAATAAACAACTAAACCCTTTCCAAGCTTCTCGTAGAATTCTCAAAACCAGGGACTAGTCTAAAAACACATCACCACAGAAGGATTAAATTAGATATCTGCTTGGTTCTGTAGAATAACACAATTTCATTTGAGTAATAGAAATGCTTTGACAGTTGGGCCAAAAGAAAAAAGAGAGAAACTTTTCTGTTACTCATGAATGGCTTTAAGAATAAATGATGCTGGGCATAGTGCTCATTCCAGTAATCCCTGCTACTTCCAAGAGAAGATAGGAGACGTGATGTTTAACGATGACCTCAGCAGTTAGTGAAAGCGTATCTAGCAAACAAGCCAGGTTACAATGGTTAGACACCTGCAATCCCAACTACATGGAAGACAGCAGTAGTAGAATCAAGGTCCAAGGACAGTCCTAGGCAAAAAGCATGAGACCTTATGTGAAAAACAGCTTGTGACAAAAAGGGCTGGAGGCATAGATCAAGTGGTAGAGTACTTGCTTACCAACTGCAAAACTCTGATTCAAACCTTAGTACTGCCAAAGCATTTTTTAATATTTTTATTGTAAAGATACTGTACAGAGGGTTACAGTTACATGAGTAAGGTAATGAGTACATTTGCTATCGAGCATTGTTACCCCTTCCTTTGATTTTCCCCTACCATCCCTTCCTTCCCCACCTCCTCAATTCCTCCCTCCCCCCACCAAGTTATAAAGTTTATTTTCAACATAGTGTAAACATAGTGTCTTGTACATCTCATTGTTACAGTGGGTCAACCTGTATCCTTGTTTCAGCATTTTGTTATTTCCCTTCCCCTCCTCAAATTGACAAAATGTATATACAAGATGCAAGGCACCAGAATCAAATACAGTGACAATGGTGATAATACCGTAGGGGGAAGAACATACAAAAGAAATAAAAAAAAATCACATAGTACATTAAAAACATTTTCTAATTTGGGGAGGGGAAGGGAAATAACAAAATGTTGATACAAGGATACAGGTTGACCCATTGTAACAATGAGATGTACAAGACACTATGTTGAAAACAGACTTTACAACTTGGGGGGAGGGAGGGAGGGAGGAGTTGGGGAGGTGGGGAAGGAGGGGATGGTAGGGGAAAACCAAAAGAGGAGGAAACAATGCTCGATAGGAAATGTACTCATTACGTTACTAATGTAACTGTAACCCCTCTGTACAGTATTTTTACAATTAAAAAAACATAATTTTTTAAAAAGCATACTAGGCAGTAAAGTTGATGAGACTCTTATCTCTAACTAAACACCAAAAAGCAAGAAGTGGAGGTATGGTTCATGTAGTAGAATGCTATCCTTGAGCATAAAAGGTACAGGACTCTGTCCAGGCCTTCAAGTCCCAGTGCGCGCGCGCGCACACACACACACACAGGAAACAAGGCAACATGATGATAAAATAACAGGTTTAGCCATTTCTTAATTTGGTAGTTTTCCTAGCTACCCAGGAGGCTAAGATCTATGATCACAGTTCAAAGCCAGCCCAGGCAGGAAAGTCCATGAGATTCTTATCTCCAATAAACCACTCATAAAAGCAGAAGTGGCACTGTGGTTCAAGTGGTAGAGCACTAGACTTGAGCTGAAGAGCTCAGGGACTGAGCCCAAGCTCAGAGTTCAAGACCCACGACCGACCAAAATATGTATATTTTTTTCTACTAATTGACACTTATTTAAAATTTAAGTGTTTCTTACTTCAGTAGTTTGTTTCTGTTTTCTTTATAAAGTACAAAATTGAAGTTTTAAATAATTACATTGAGATTCTTTTAAGAATTATCTGTTATAGAGAAATCACAGATGGCCCCAAATTTTTTAAGTTTCAAACTTATGCAATTCAGAGGTCATTTTAAAAAAATGATACTATAAGTACAAACTTAAGTACAGGGCTTAGAAATTCAAAATACAAAATTAGGTAGGAAAATTGTACAAAGAAGGAGCCTTGAAGTGCCTTTCATGTAATGGTAGCAGTTTTAACCACAGAATCAAGTCCTATATTTCATTTTTAATATTTATTGTTCAAAAAGATAAGTTGTGTTAAAAAGTAAACTATATAGTATAGTGTACTATACTATAATATAGTATAGAAATTGGATATTTTGTATATTATTGCATATTATCATATTTGAAGAACAATATTAATTAAATAATTTTCATCTATAGATGAGCCAAAGAAATTCTACAGCCAGTATTTGTTATAAAGTCAATAATTCTTGGGCTGGGAAGGTGGCTCAGTGGTAGAGTGCTTGCCTTGCATGCATGAAGCCCTGGGTTCGATTCCTCAGCACAACATAAGCAGAAAAAGCCGGAAGTGGCGCTGTGGCTCAAGTGGTAGAACTCTCACCTTGACCGGAAGGGCACAAGGACAGCACCCAAGCCCAGAGTTCAAGCCCCAAAACCGACCAAAAAATTTAAAAAAAGAATAAAATAAAGTGGCCTCTCAACACCTTTAAAAAAAGTCAATAATTCTTTTTTTTATTTTTTGTGAACATACTGTACAGAGTGGTTACAATTAGATGGGCAAGATAATGAGTACATATCTTTTTTTGGGGGGAGGGGTCCGGTCGTGGGGCCTGAACTCTGGGCCTGGGCGCTGTCCCTCAGCTCTTCAGCTCAAGGCTAGCATTCTACCACTTGAGCCACAGCGCTACTTCCGGCTTTTGTTTTTTTCTGCTTATGTGGTGCTGAGGAATCGAACCCAGGGCCTCATACATGCAAGACAAGGGTTATGCCACTGAGCCATCTTCCCAGCCCATGAGTACATTTCTTATCAAGCATTGCAGCCTCCTCCTTTGTTTACCCTTCACATCCCTTCCCAGCCTCCCCCCCCCCCCCCCCACCAAATTCTCCCCCCCAAAAAAGTCAATAATTCTTATGAATAGAATCCATTTTAAACATTTTTTTCTGTGACCTGTTTTTATTATACTTATAGCAATAAGTATAATCTTGTAAATTCGTTTGATGGTCACTGTGAGTCAGAACTTTTTAGGAACATACCATACTTTATATATATATATATATATATATATATATATATATATATATATTAATTGTAATTCCTTGTGTAAGATCATAAGAAGATACTTTTTATGGAGGAAACATTTGTATGTCCTAGTATAATTGTTT
>NW_012267253.1:14716995-14722733 GCF_000151885.1 Dipodomys ordii | reverse complement strand
AGGATACAGGTGGACCCATTGCAACAATGAGAAGTACAAGTCGTTATGTTGAAAACGAACTTTACAACTTTGGTGGGGAGGGGGGCGGGAAAGATTGGGGGGGCGGGGGGGAGGATGGGAAGGGTTGGGAAGGGGAAACAGGAGGAGGCTACAATGCTTGATAAGAAATGTACTCATTATCTGGCCCATGTAATTGTAACCCCTCTGTACAGTATTTCCACAATAAAAATAAAATTAAAATTAAAAAAAAAGAAAAAGAAAAGGGTAGGAACAAAGGGAACGAAGGCTCCTTTATCTCTGTGCCTCAGAAGCTACCTATCCCATGCAAATAATATTGGTTTAAGAAGTCTAACTTTCCTCAGCAGCTAGGTAGAAAAATAAATGAGGGACAAAAAAAAAAAGATGAAAGGAAGGAAAGCTAGATGGTATGGTGAACAGGAGGAAGGAACTAGTGTTTAATCACAGCCAAAACAGCCAGCACCCATAGCAAGAATAGAATTTTTTTCAATAGGAAATCTAAAATGAAGTACAGGATTAGCAAAGATCCAAAAATTCTTCACTTTACAAAAAAAAGCTCAGAAATCCTCTCTCTATCAACAACCAATGGATTAACCTTACAGGTTAAAGTATAATTTGATGTGAGATACATACACCTTCATCTCCACAGAAGCTCAGCCAATACATGGAAGAGGAAATACAGTCTTCACAATATAATGAGGAGGAAAAATATTGCAGCTATTCATATGACTTACCACATATTTAAACTAATTATCTAAAAGTGTAAGACAAAGGATATTTTGGTTTTCTGTTGCTTATATTAGCATGCTTAAGACTGGATACTTTATAAAGAAAAGAAATTTATCTCTTAGAATTCTAGGAGCTATGTTGATGGAGATAAACCCAAACAGCCAAATATCCCATGTTTTCACTCATAAAACAATGATGATGATGATAATGGTAAGACTTGAGGCAAAAGTAAGATAAAATGATGATGCTGATAATGATAAGACCGGAGGCAAAAGTAAGACTATCTCAGGAGAAGCGTGGTGTCAACAAGAGAGTAAGGGGGAGCAGGGGAAGGATACTGGGAAAGGGGACATAACAAGGATCTAAGTACATTACATATGTATCTACATGTGCACTGCATAATGAAACTTACTAAACAATTTGAAAATGGAAGACAGAATGTAGGGAGCTACTGGCATTTAAAAGGTGTGGGAAGAATGTCAAGGGGAGGGTGATAGATGAACGAAGAGAAGGGGAGGAGAATGCAGTCATAATGGTCAATGTATATGTTATGAAACTAGGAAAATTGAGGTCAGGGGCTGAGTTGGGAGAGAAGAGGAAAAATAATGAAAGGGATGACATATCTCAAGATGCATTGTAATTATAAACTAATTTTGTTGAAAATTTTGTACCACTACCTAGAGATAATAAAAATTGTTTTTTAAAAAAGAAGCATTTGCTTGAAAAGCAGTCATAAAGAAAAAGGAAAAAAACCCTAAATCCAAATAATCTCTCTCTTGTGAATATATAAACTTTTAACCTCTTACCTTGACTAGAGTTTCCATATTTGCTCTGTTTAATCAGCAATAAAAGTCATATATGTCATTCCTTGTACTTTATCTATCAGCATCATACTATAAATTCTAAGTAGAAAGAGTTTCATTTGGCCTTTCCACATTCTGCTGTAAGAAAGAAGTTAGAACTAGTTTATCAAAATAATTTATGTTTTAAAATTCCTGAAGAAGCAAAGAAAAAAATAATCATGTCCATTTTTAGGCTTTGGTCTCAGGAGGTCCACTGGTATCATATATATGACACACTCCAAGAATAAAACTATAAATCTATCTTATTAATGCTATTACACACTTCAAAATGATAGATGTTAGTGTACACGAAGTCTTTATGACTTTATTTGAACCACAGATTTCTAAAATTCATTTAGAATTTTTCAAAGATTTCAAAATCTCATTTAGTTACCTACATATAAGATTAAATATTCACTAGGAGAACATATGTGAAGCATCTCTGTTGTAATAAGAATCCACAAAGTGAAGGTAAAAAAATAATGCAAATAAGGTAAAATAAAGTCATAAACCAAAACAATGAGAATTCTAAAAATCAACAAAATATTATGGAAAGGTTCCAAACTGGCAAAAGTAGAAGAGTGATGGTCCAGTTCTTTAAATGGCATATTGCAATAAAAGAACTGATTTTCAAAGGGTTTTATTTCTAATTTAATGCTGTATAATACAATCAGCATAAAGCCCCACCAAACTTGATGAGCCAAATGAAGATTCTGAAAAAGCTATGCTTGCAAGGAGGGAGGGAAGGAGGAACTTCCCATCTGTGTCAGCATCTGAGGTTGCGCTCTCATCTCTGATAACTTGTTAGAAAGCAATCTTCTTTGCAAGGCAGTGGATTTACATCATACATTTTTATCTCTCCAAGGAAATTCTAATTACTGGTTCCAATCATTTCTTATTGATTTGACTTTTATTCATCCAAGGTATTCTTTGCTCTATGATGAAATCAAGCGTCTAATAAAATTCCAACTATTTCAGAACAATTTACAAGCTCCAGATGACTGAAAGTTTTCTCATGTCCACTTGGCATCCAGGAAGAGAGATTTGCTGAATACATTCTGAAAAATAATACATCTGGCAGTCACTAAAACAAAGAACTCACCAATGACACACTTGAAGCCAATTAATATTGCATAAATACAAATTTGTCAATTTTCTTTGAGGCTCAAGCTTCAATAGAACTACCACACATTACAGTAAATCTTTTAACACATGAGCCACTAGTCACATGGGTACATGACTGGAGGACATTTTAGCAATCAACTAAGTACATATACTTTTTTTTTTTTTTTGTCGGTTGTAGGGCTTGAACTCTAGGGTTGGGTGCTATCCCTCAGCTCTTCAGCTCAAGGCAAACACTCTACCACTTGAGCCACAGTGCCACTTCCAGTTTTCTAGTGGTTTATTGGAGATAAGAGTTTCACGGACTTTCCTGCCTGGGCTGGCTTTGAACTGTGATCCTCAGATCTCAGCCTCCTGAGTAGCTAGGATTACAGGCGTAAGCCACTAGCACCCAGCATATACATTATTTTCTATGCAAAAGTTTATTATACTATAAACTTTAAAAGAGATTTCAAAAACTCATTTAGTTACCTGTAATCAATGTCAATATATATTTGTTCTGTTTCTGACACAAAATCTAATTATGTTGCCCACATTGGTCTGAAATTTATGTTCTCCTGCCTCAGACTTCCATGCTGGGAATACAGGCATGTGTCACCATACCCTGCTACATTAATGTTTTGTGCTTTTGTCTTAAAGAAAAGAAAGACTTAAAATCTGTTAAAAAGCTCATTTAAATTTGTCCTTTCTCTTCAGTTTAGATAGATTCCGTTTCCATGACAAAAGACAACACAGAATCAAATCTTATCACTAAAATGATTAATCCTAAGAATCATTTCCCAAAACTTGTTTCAATTATGGCAGAAATATACCAGAAGCTCATATGTGTGTTTATCATGAGAATATTTTTATGGATAATAATGGTCAATTTAGCTATTCAAAAATGCTGCAGCAGCAGGGTGCCAGTGTCTCACACCTGCAATCCTAGTTACTCAGGAGGCTGAGATCTGAGGATCTCTGTTCAAAGCCAGCCCAAGCAGTCCCTATACAACTCTGATCTCCAATTAACCACTCAAAAACCTGACATGAACCTGCAGCTGAAAGTTGTAGAGCACTAGCCTTGAGCAAGAGCTCAGAGATAGTGCCCAGGTCCTGAGTTCAAGCCCCATGAAGTGAGTACTGAATTTTTAAAGCATCAATATGAAAGCAGGCCAAGAAAATAAGTAATTTAAATGGCATTATTCTTACAAAGGTACATAACAAGGCTATTGGTTGTCAGTAATCACTTTTTTACCAATTCACTAATAATATAAGTATTTAACAATGAACTATTTCTATAAAATAAAGAGACTGATTCAACCATATCTGGCACTAGCTATGGCTTCTCCTTCAGCACCTTTATAAAAGAATTAACTTTTACAAACTCAGTAGACCCAAACATTATTTGTGTCACCTACATGTCCAGAAATTACAGGCTAATTCAGTGATTCATGTCTCTAGTACTCCAGGGATTAAAACTATGGGTCCTTTTGGAAATATTTAGAATATCCCTCTATGAGAAATGCACCACATTTATAGGATACACTGATTCTGGTACATCCTTAAAGGACACAGAGGCTTCAAGCACACTGAAAAATGCATGGTCAACAGCATCTATGAATCTCTTATGAAATAATTGTGATTTTTTTACCAACCATCTAAAAATCCTGAAAATCTGAGCTTCCTCTAAAAGAGCAATTTATCAAAGTGAAGTTACTTTAATCTCCAACTACATCCTGTTCAGTCTTGTGCATCTAGATTTCATCTGTGTACTTACATTACATTGAAGAAATTACCTATGCCTCTTTACAGCCCTATAATACTAAATAGAATTTGGTAGCTGGAAAAGAGTAATGCAAAGAGCCATTCAGAGTAGGGGCATTGGCACCAGATAGCATGAGATTGTACATCTGCTATGCAGTTAGTAAAACTCTGTGTACTCAAATAAGATTTTGGAATGATTTTGGAACTCCACTGATCTTGATCAGTACCCTGTGGCCTATTACCACCCTTTGGTAAAACCTGAGTAACCCAAGGGGGAATAAACCAGTGATCAGGAGGGTGGCTTACACTGTTAACCTCTGTAGCAGTCTTTCTCACCTTTGTTCACAGCTCTCCCTCCTGATCCTGGACAGCCACATCATTAAGCTCTTTAGTTTGCAGTATGTCTCACTAGTGAAATTGCATGTAGCAGGTTGGCTCTCAAAAGGCAAATTATTTATCTGGCTTTAGAGATGGAGCTTTCAGAGACAATTACAGTCTGGGGAGTATATGATTTGACAGAAAGGGAAAAAGTTCTCTTGATTCCCCCCTCCCAGATTCTTGAAATTCCTGAAAGGTAGAAGTGAAATGCCCAATTTTGAATAACTCTCCAGAAGGTTGAACCAACAGAAAAAAGAGAAATTGTAGGTGAGAAAAAAAAAAGTCCGTGAAAAAGAAAGGATGGTTGAAGACTAAAAACAACTCCATGAAATGGTAACCCCTCTGTAAATCACCTTTATAATAACAAAATATTCAATTAAAAAAAGCAATTCTGTTAGTGTGTGGCCCATTTCCAACACCTAGCACATAGCCACAAATATTTATTGAAATCTCCTTTTTCTCCATGCCTAGGAAGCATAACTCTGCCTCAACTAATAATAAAATAATAATAATAATAATAATGCTCTGAAAGCAAAAGCAAAAAGACTAGCTCTATGAGCTAAGTCAATTTACTCTCTTAGGATTTAGTCACTGGGGATATTTTGCTAAAGCAATTTCTGAGAGTCTCAGAAGCTCCTTCGGAGAGATGTCTGCCTCTCCTGGGACAGGAAAGTAGCCTAAAGAACACTAAGGCTGATTCAAACCCAGGGCCTAACATCCCAAGCCGCCTGGGGTCTCTGTGAGCCTTGTAGCCCAGGGGCTGGCCACAGGAGGGCGGGCCCAGGGCAGTGTGGATGGCCCCTAGCTCAGGGGGTGCGGACCCAGCAGTTCTCAGGCAATCTGGCTTGTAGTCTGGGTTTAGAGCTCGCACTTCCCTCAGCTCTCTCCTCCGCCCCCCTCCTCCCT
>NW_012267253.1:14598886-14716835 GCF_000151885.1 Dipodomys ordii | reverse complement strand
GCTCCACCACTACCACCTCCTGCTTCTTCTGCAGCTGCCCAACCTCGCCAGTTCCGACCCACCAGCGCTGCCCTCTCCTGCGCAATCCTCTTGCTGCCCTGGGCCAGAGCGCGCCGCGCGGCCGCACAGGTAGGAGCCCCAGACCCCAGGTGGCACAGAGCATGCCCAGCGCCCGTGGGAGCCCCGTGAGCCCAGGAGCAAGGTGGGGTGACCTGAAGAGTGCAGAGCGCGGGAGAACTGCTCGCGACCGCGCAGGGCTCTCGGAGGGACAGGGCGGTGGAGGTGTGCGGTCTGCGAATGCGAGCTGTCAGCTTGCGAGTATTTGGGTGACGTGCGTTATGTGCACGCCGCACAGACCAACAACTGGCAAGGTTTTGCACGTAAACGTGGGTTTGAAGGTTTCCAGCGAAAGAGGTGCGAATTTAAGCTGCACCTGAATTCTGGTTAGAAACCAAAGCGCCGGGTAGTTCTGGAGGACTGACTGCTCCGTCTGTTTAGTTTACAGTTAGGAAAGGGTCCTCCCTGCTGGCACCAGGCCGACCTCAAACTGGTACCACCTGGTACAGCCCGGTCTGCTCTTCTGGCACTAGGCAGCCTCGATCTTGAAGGTAACCTGTTAGGCACCCAAGCATGAATAAGACACAAGGGAATCAGATGTGTGTGTGTGAGGGGGAGGGTGCTCCTTGTGCACAGAGAACAGGATAGATATGGCACTTTAAGAGGATTTTAAAAAATATTTATTGTTATTGTTAAAGTGATGTACAAATCAGGTAAAGAGTGCATCTCTTTTTGAACAGTAACCCCTTCCCTTGCTCTCTCCCAGTTTTTCCCTCAAATCCCCACCCACAAATTTTATAGTCCATTTTCAAGATAGGATTTAGTGAATATCACTGCTATATTTGTTCACCCTTTGTCCCTCCATTTCTGTGCTTCTCTCCTTTTTTCCAAAATAGTTTGAGGCTATATATTCATATTGGCTCGCAGGTATTTTTGCTGAACTGTACAAGGAATTTCACCACCTGGAGGTGAGCACACAGAAAGCCTTCATTTTCAAGAGAATGGAGATTCGCACAGTCCTTACACTGCAGGGGGTGTGATGGGATATTTGAAATTAATTATGTTGTTTTTCCCCTTAAACAATTTTTTAACCTTTGTGTCTATGCAGTATATATTATGCACTTCAAGTGTCCTTTGTATATGTCTCGATAGTATAAAGTGAAATGTCATTGTGCATAGGGTTTTTGGTCTTCTGTGCATGGTTTGTTGGACCAGGAAAGTTGAAGAGGGATTAAAAATTGGGTATCTTGGAGTCCAAAGCTTCCCCACCCTCCCTCCCTTTCTTGCTTGTCATTGAAAAATTTGTGATTTGCCTGCAGCAGATGCTAAAGATCCATTCGTCCTATTTTCTTTTGAGATTCACCATGTTGAAAGTCCTTTTCCTAACTGTGCTGACTGTGGCACTGGTCAAGTCACAGGACACTGAAGAAACCATCACTTACACGGTAAGGGGTGATGGAATTTGTGATAAGTACATTCAGCGGGATTGTAGGACACAGAATGACTTTACCCACCCCTGCCAATGTATATGTGAAGGGTCATAAATTCAACAACACTTCAGCATAGTTGACATTTAAGCCTTTGATCCTTAGAAAAGTTCATTGTAGATCATCAATTGAGATGAGGATTTTAAAACTGAAATCAAAGTAACATACATGTTTTCAACAAATTCAATAAATTAATGGGTGTAAGGAATGGGAAGCCTGGATTCATACATGTTCAGGATTATATATTCAAACCAAATGAAATGTTAAACATCATATAACTACAACCATCCATTTGTGCATGTGATGTATTCTTCTTGAAGTGACCTTTCATAAAGGCTACTGTTCATTTATAGTATAACTCATTGAAGGATCCTTCAAATATAGCTTGTGTATTACCAGGTGCAATATTTGCTAAAATGGATTTAAAATGCAATGCATACAACTCAATCTTGAATTTCCTGTTAGCCTTGCTAATATTTCCGAGTAGTATATGATGAATTAACAATTGCTTGAGCATAACCAGTATTTAATAATATTTACAATATTGTCTGACTCCCTCCTACTGCCAAGAATAGTTGTGTCAAGAACAGAGCAAAGCTTATTCCAATAGAGGGTGCATTTATTTGCACCTCTATTTTGTGTTTTCTGATTCTCATTCAGAGTTGTGAAATGAATGACATTTGTCCTGGATTAGACTATAAAAAACACATTTTTCTTCTTGCTCTCAATGTTAAAAATTAATCTTACTCCAAAGAATGTGAAAAATTTTTGAAAGAAAAACTCTTAAAAGTGAGCTAATGTCAACTACTGATAATAAACATTATCTCACTTTTTGGTACCATGTTATCTCTAGAACATTAGTATTCGTCTGGCAAGTATTCTTTCCTGTTGTTCTGTCCAACTATAAATAAAATAGTATAATATAAATATTTTCTTAATGTTGAATGCAATAATTTCTGCTGATGAAGATAAATAAACCAAGAGAAATGGATACATGTGCCATTTACCTTAAATGAAAATGTTATGTTCTTTAGGCCACACTACCTTTTCAGGGAGCTAAAGTTAGATTGCTATCTGCTTTTATAAACATTTAATAAAAGGTTTTATTGTCTTTACAATTGCTCATCCTATACTCTGGTTTTTTTCTAATTACTTAAGTTTTAATTCATTTTTAGCAGAAAAGTTCCCTGTACATTAGTCACTATAGCTTTAAGAACTAGGGTTTTCCTAGCTATGATGCTCTTTTTTGTACTAAGATTAAGTCTTTTCTCTCTTGAATTGTGTATACCTTATAATTCATAGTTAGTAGACTTGGTGTATTATTCATTTTTTTTTTTTGGTCAGTAGTGGGGCCTGAACTCTGGGCCTGGGCACTGTCCCTCAGCTCTTCAGCTCAAGGCTAGCACTCTACCACTTGAGTCACAGCACCACTTCTGGCTTTTTCTGCTTATGTGGTGCTGAAGAATCGAACCCAGGGCCTCATACATACAAGGCAAGCATTCTACCACTGAGCTGCCTCCTGAGCCCTTGATTACCCCATAGTGGCAACATTCTTTTCATCCCTACAGGAAAGGATGAGGTTAACTGGCCTCAACCTCCTGCTAATGATATAACTAAACAAAAAGGGGGAAGGAGGTGGACCTTGCCAACAGCTAAGTTCAGTCTAGGCTAATTTAATAGTCAACCAACATTTGTATATGTTAACGTAATGAATGAAACACTTAGACAAACACTAAGTCTTCTCAATTTATCATAAAATTGTTCAAATGAACTGCCATTTTTGCATGGTTTAAAAGACCCTGTTTGGAAGGATGGATTTGTGTTTATTAAAAAAAACAAAAACAAAAATAAAAAATGTCAGATTCCCTTTCCATGTTAAAACTAGCGTTCATTTAGCTACTTACTAGACAGGTATCTGAATAAGCAACTGCCCACTGTTATCAAAAGAATTTAAATTTGTTTCCTGAGAAAACTCAGTCTTCTTCCTTAGGCTATTCACTCTGGAAAGACATTGCTGAACATTGAAAGTTCATAAACAAGCACAATAATATTATTGCATACATTGTACAAATTGCTAAAGAATAGAAAAGCAAAGAGGTGATTATTTTTGGTGCTAACCTGTTAGAGAAAATAGAACCCCGTGATGGTTCTTGAAGGAGGTTATGACCTCAGATTGATCTCGAAAGTCCAAAGAGACATCTGAGTCAAAAAGAGGCATACAGTATAAAAAAAAAAAAGAGGCATAATAAAATGCTAGGAGTGAACATAATCAAGAAAAGTCCAAGAGGTGAACAGATCATATCAGATTAGATGGAATTGGATGGTGGAAAGAACCTAGAAATGATGATAATACCAGATGAGAAGCTTGTGGCTACATTAATTTTAGATGGAGGAGCAACTTAACCAAAAGCAAAAATGCCTGTCATGGGTTCTGTGCACAGAAGATAAAGAACCTTGCCTCTTCTCAGGTCAAAAAGGTTCATACCAATATGATAGAGAAAAATAACCACAAGTAGGTAAAGCTTGAGGGAAAATGACTGGAGATATCAGAGGTTATGTTCCAGGATCATGGGAGAGGTGGTAGTACCTTGGACAGTGTTGGAGACTCTAAAAGACAATTAGTCTGGGAGATAACATGAGTTTAGTTACCCTGCTAACTTTTAGCCATCAGCAAAATAGTGTTCTCTGCCTCCATTCAGCTAGTTGCCTGCTAACCACCAGTTGTGTTGCACAATTTTCAGCTCTAGTTAGATTATTTTTACTCTACTTAGGTATAGTCCTTCCTGAAGCAACTTTCTCCCAGTCTTTTCTCAAATAAGTAACTGATCAAATTATTTCCTGAGTCTAATAAGTCTGCAGGAACTTTTTTTAAAAATCACTATAGCAATGTTTCTTAAGATGTAACCCATAGACAACCTGTATGGTAATCATTAGGATGCTTATTAAGAAATTCAAGTCCCAGGCCGGGCGCTGGTGGCTCACGCCTGTAATCCTAGCTACTCAGGAGGCTGAGATCTGAGGATCACGGTTCAAAGCCAGCCCGGGCAGGAGAGACCGTGAGACTCCTATCTCCAATAAACCACCAGAAAACCGGAAGTGGCGCTGTAGCTCAAGTGGTAGAGCGCTCGCCTTGAGCTGAAGAGCTGAGGGACAGCGCCCAGGCCCAGAGTTCAAGCCCCACGACCGACAAAAAAAAAAAACAAAAAAAAAAACAAAAAAAAAAAAAAAGAAATTCAAGTCCCAGGCCTCCTATCCAGATATAGAGAATCAGATCCTGTGGGTAAGCACAAGCATCTACATTTTAACAACCATGCTGGATCCTACTAAGGCATAATAAAGCTTGGGAATCACTGATGTTTGGGGTAGAATCGAGTTCCTCCCTACCTCAAGGAAAGGCTTCCTGGTTCTGACCCTGTCAACCTTGTTAACATCATCTCCCACCTATAACTACTTGTAGCTTCTTCCCTCTTGAACTGTGTAGTGCCTTTGCTCCTAATAGTCCTCCTTTCTAGCCTTCCCACCCTTCCAGGGAAAAATTCTTTTCATCCTGTAGGATCCAATTGATTTTGACGCTTTCCCAATAAAACCTTTTTTTTTTTGCCCTCACACCAACATCAGGCAGAACCGCTTAATTTGCACACATACACACACACACACACACACACACACACACACACACTGTGTCATACTTTCACATTTTGCTGCAACTTGTTGACTCGTCTGTCTAGCTCCTCTTTTGGCCCATGAAGAACTGCTTGAGGACAGAAATAAGCTCCTTGTTATCTTTACCTTCACCAGGCTTGGAATAATGCCTGGTGTGAGAAAGTGCGTGACAGATGACTTGTTCAGTGAGTGAACTGAAGAAGATCTACAGGAACTAAAGCTAGCTGACAGGCTAGTATATGAAAGGGAGGTCAGAATAGTTAAGAACAATTAAGTGGTTAGATGCTCAAGCAGATTAGAGAGAGGGGAAGAGTTCAGGGTTAGAAAAAATATATCTTGATGGAATTTTCTTTTTCCGTAAAATGTGTGGTATGGAAAAGGCTGGGGGGGGGGGGGGAGGGGGGAGGGGATAAAAAAGAACAGCCAGAGAGGTTGAAAAGATTAGTCTCAAGACAGAAAGTAAGTGGGGAGGGGGAGAATCCAAGAAAACGTTAATAGGCAACTGTACCAAACCTGATAGAGGAAGGGAAAGGACCCTTGAAGCTACACACTTGTCTTAAAATGTTCAACTTCCCATCCCAACATCTATCTAAGACTCTAGCAAAAGAATGGTTGGTATAGAAATAACTTTTAGAGCCAGGTGCCTGTGGCTCACGCCTGTAATCCTAGCTACCCAGGAGGCTGAGGATCACAGTTCAAAGCCAGCTGGGCAGGATACTCCGTGGGACTCTTATCTCCAACAAACCACTAGAAAACCAGAACTGGTGCTGTGGCTCAAGCGGTAGAGTGCTCGCCTTGAGCTGAAGAGAGCAGGGACAGGGCCCAGGCCCAGAGTTCAAGCCCTATGACTGACAACAAAAAAAGAAAGAAAGAAAGAAAGAAAGAACTTTTAGAGTAACTTCTAAGGGAAACATTTAGTTGCCTCCTGCTCCATCTCTGATGTTTTCTTTACAGCAATGCACTGATGGATATGAATGGGACCCTGTAAGACAACAGTGCAAAGGTGAGCCTGCTTCCAAGATTTCTTATCCAAACATAGCTTTCTGTCTTCATCTCCTGTGTTCTCCCTGACCTGTTTGTTTTATACCAAAAAGGTGTGAGCCTATATTTACATGTTTTATTTTCTCTCTAAGAAGACTGCTGACTTATCTTATTACTGACCACAGATATTGATGAATGTGACATTGTCCCAGATGCTTGCAAAGGTGGGATGAAATGTGTCAATCACTATGGAGGATACCTATGCCTTCCTAAAACAGCCCAGATTATTGTGAACAATGAACAACCTCAGCAAGAAACACCAGCAGGAGCAGAAGCATCCTCAGGTGCCACCACTGGGAGTGTGTCTGCCAGTAGTGTAGCAGCCAGTGGTGTAATGCCCGGGGGTGGTTTTGTGGCCAGTGCTGCCGCAGTTGCTGGCCCTGAAGTGCAGACTGGCAGAAATAATTTTGTCATCCGCCGGAACCCAGCTGACCCTCCGCGTATACCCTCCAACCCTTCCCATCGGATTCAGTGTGCAGCTGGCTATGAGCAGAGTGAACATAACCTGTGCCAAGGTAAGTATATATTTATGCTAACAAGAAAGTTCTTGCTCCTGGTGAGAATGGTAATAGTTGATTTTTATCCACAGTTTCCCATGGATAATGTACTCAGTTCTTTGCCTGAATTAGCATAGGTAATCATTGCAATAATCCTAAAAGTAGTTACTTGAGTGTCATATTACTTTACAAATGAGGAAACTGTGGTTCAGAAAGTTCAGCAGTGGTTCCCAACCTTAACTCTCCTTATTTACAGTCACTAAGGAGCCCTTAAAACTTCTCAGTGGCCAAGCCACACCCTAGCACAATTAAATAACAGCCCCTGGGGGTGAATTCCAAGCATCAGTAATTTAAAGCTCCCAGCGTGGTTCTACCACGCAGCCAAGTTTGAGGATCAGAGGTCACCCAGGTGGCTAGCGCAGAGCTGGCTTTCAAACCCAGGCAGGAGGGTGCCAGATTTACAACTGTCAGGTTATTCCATGGGAATCCAAAATTGTGCTATGGGCATTGAACTTGCCACTGATTTCTTTTCCTCATATGGCAACAAAGAAATGAGGTTTCTCTTTATCTTTATTTTGGAGGAGGTTGAACTGCTCACATTTAGATCTTTTTTTAAAGCTCTCATTCGAGCACATTGTGCTTCTATCATTTGCACCATGGCTTGGCTTTTCTGTTTATTTTCATAAAGAGTACACATCACTGTGTATTCTAGAAACAGCTGTAGACTCATGTTAGCAAAGTAGTAAGAATCTCAGGCTTTCAAGACATGTTCAGATATTAGCTAACTGGACTGTATTAAGGAATTCTTGTTTCCCTTTTCCTTCTTAGCAAACCTTTTCAGAACCACCTGGTATAAAGATTATGCTACTGAAATAGGGAGTCAGAGAAGCCCAGCCCTCCTCCTTTTATATGATGGGCTTCTTGTCAAAAGAACACATAGGTCCCAGGAACTTTGTCTTTCTAATCAGTTGTGAGTGAGGAAAAGAGCAGGACCCTCACACAGTTGGGACCTTCAAGCAGCTGCAATAGTGGAAGACACGCTTCCCTGTGTTCTGGGATGACATCCCTATTCACCAGTGCTTCATTTTATCTTCTGTATAAGTGATACTAGATTCTACATGATTCCACTAGATACTACTTCACTTAAAAGTGAAGTATCATGTTTTGGCTTTTATTATTTCATATTCCATGTGCAGTGTTAATGACCCCATATCAAGAGCTAATCCATGTACTTTTTCTTTAAATAAGTGATGGTGTCACTTCTCAGAGGAAGCATGAGATGAGCATCTGTTTTGTGTTACTGTCATGAGTCAGAATTCCAATATTGATGATGCATGTTTCAGCATCTGTTTGATTTTCTAATACTCAATTTAAGGATTATGTCAAGGAGATAAACTGATGAGGTTATTCTTACATATACATTTGGGTGAATATTGATAAAAATGCCTTGATTTTTATTTAAAAGATACAAATTTTTAATTGTGTTATGCAAAATTATAATTCAATAGGAAGACCTGATATGTTCTGAAATCAAACAATTTTATTAGAATCTCTTAAGTATTGACTTCTATTTTTTGAATTATTATTGGCCCTTCAGATTTTGTATATTTAATGATACTTGGAAGTAAAAGAAACAGATAACTTATTGGCTCATTATCCAAAGTAGTTTATAGCTGAATTCAAAACAATGCCTAAAACAGATAAAGAAGTTTTAGGACAAAACATGTTTAAGACTTACAACACACTTTAGTTACAGTAAAAACTGAACCATGAATAATGAAAATAAAACCTTTTTTGATATTTCTTGAAAATATTTAGACTTCCTTATTAAGTTACTTTTCACATATTGAAATATTATCATTCCTACTTCCTTGAGAGAATTTCTTTTAGTTATAAACTTAAACTATCATGTACCTTGCTTATGGAAGATGTAAATACATATTAGTTTATTGGATGCACATAGGGTGGTTCTAATCCAAACTGTTCTGTATAATTCAGCCAATTTCTAAAATTTGTGATTGTGGTCTGTACCATTGAAAGCAGAGTTAAAAGAATTTTGGATGACTTAAGGCTTAAGTTGGATTTCTTCCCACTTCACAATTTTGCAAAGTGCCCATAAATGTGGATTTACTTAATTGTTGATAAAAGGGGGTTATTTCATATGATAACAGTATAATCTGTCCAGGGAATCTGACTAACATAAGTCATGTCACACTTGTGCCCGTTTATTATTGAGCTAATCAAACATGCAGTCTTAGCTTCTTCTAATTGCCTACAGATGTATGACATTCTCATTCCAGGCCAGCAGCACAAAATAATGTTTTATAACCAATGTGAAAGTTGTGGGGACCTCTGTTTAAAACAGTAATGTGCTCCAAGGACCTATATTCCTGACGTCATCATACAGTTTGAGGAGACTTCTGTTTTAATAAAGAGCTCCACTCCCTTTTAAATGTTGCACACTTATGCCTAGTAAGCCAAACACATTTATCATGGCTGGCTGGATTAGAATAAATGAATGTCTACATATGAGTCATATTTGTATAAAAATTATTTCTGTTTTCCATGTATATTTTTCAGCAGGTACAGTTTATTATTACATAACCTAAAACTGAGAGCAATTTGCTTCAATCTTCAAGCAAACTGCTTTTGAATGTACTGTACAAATCACAGACAGCCCCTAATGATTTAAAAATCATTGGATTTTTTAAAGCATACTTTTTTCTTTAAATATGTCTTGTAGCCAACTGTCTGTGTCTTAATAGTTTAATGAAAACATGATAGCTTTATTCTTTTACATATATTTTCCAAGGCATTTCAGCTTTGGGCACAAACAAAAGGTTTGAAATAATAACATAGTATCCTAAGATCAAATCATAATCAGCAGGTCTTTTGCAAAATGAGAATGAGAGTGAAAGAGCCGGTCACACTGAGAGTTTCACATGACTGGTGTTATCTTTGGCAGCTATAAAATTACATGAAAATCATTTTAGTGTTACTTACATACCTGGAGTCATGTATAGATAAGTTTTAGAAATTATTTCCATGAGATAACATCTACCTCAAAGACATACTCATATGTGCCAAAAGAATTTGGATAAGGGGCTGGAAGGTGGCTCAGTGGTAGAGCACTTGCCTTGCATGCATGAGGCCCTGGGTTCGATTCCTCAGCACCACATAAGCAAAAAGAAAAAGCCGGAAGTGGCGCTGTGGCTCAAGTGGTACAGTGCTAGCCTTGAGCTGAATTGCTGAGGGACAGTGCCCAGGCCCAGAGTTCAGGCCCCACGACTGGACCCCTCCCCCAAAAAAGAACTTGGATGAATATAAGGTATATTATATAACCTACTGGTGGCTCATATTTAATTTTCTATATGGTTGCTATGTAGTCTCTAGGTGATTTCCCTGAAAGGAAATTAGAAATCACTATACATATATACATATAAATGCATATGTATAACTTATGTGTGTGTATATGTGTATGTGTGTGTGAGCACATGCTGATCCTAGGGGCTTGAACTCAGGGCCTGAGTGCTGTTCCTGAGCTCTTGTGCTCAAAACTACCACTTGAGCTACAGCTCTACTTCTGGCTTTTTGGTAGTTAGAGATAAGTCTCACAGACTTACTGCCCAGGCTGGCTTTGAACTGTCAATTCTCAGACCTCAGCTTCCTGAGTGGCTAAGATTACAGGTGTGAGCCCCATTTTGTTAAAAAATAAAAATTATTTGGGAATAGGAAAGATAAAAGGTATCTATCTATTGCCTAGTTTGAAGGCATTCATTTCCTTAATTGAAGTTTCAAAAAATTAAACGTATAACATTTTGCATAGCTGGCAAGTAAGCTGTTATTAACTAAATCAAGATAACTTGGAAAAAGAAACAAGTATACTTCAAGAAATAAAGAGTACAAATGCTTAATGAAGCTAGTTTAGAGCCAAGTCTAGAGCGCATTGCGTCTTGATTATATACATTATGAATGAGAGATATGAAAACATACCTTAGGGTCTAGCTACCTCCATCAGCCAGCACTATCCTGATTTCATTGGAAATGCCTCACACTAAGACAAGTAGAATGTTTGACCAACCTGGCAAACATTTATAACCTATTCTCATGTAAACTCACAGTGGAGAATGACAGATTCTTAGTGTTAGAACCATTTGTTCAAGTTAAGGCACTGAGCTCAGGACCTTGTACTTGCTCAAGTCGTATTCTATCATTTGAGCCATAATCTCCAGCATGGCTTCTGGTGGCTATTTGAGTCTTGAACACTTTTCTGCCTGGGCTGACTTTGAACTACAATCCTCCAAATATCAGCTTCCTAAGTACTACGAATAGAGGTATGAACCACTAGTAATCAGCTCAGTGAGACTTTTTCTTTTTTTTTTTATTAATAGGTTTTTTTAAATTGTGAAAATACCGTACAGAGGAGTTACAATTACATGAGCACGGCAGTGAGACTTTTTCTATACTTTTGTTTTAATCTTTCAAAAGCCAAACTTCATTGATTTTAATGTGGTTTTTATTGTAAAAATAGTGTACAGAGGGGTTACAGTTACTTGAGTAAGGTAATGAGTAGCATTGCTACCTCCTCCTTTGTTTTTCCCCTACTATCCCTTCCCTCCCCACTTCCCCAACTCTTCCTCCCCCCACTCCTCCAAAGTTGTAAAGTTTGTTTTCAATATAGTGTCTTGTACATCTCATTATTACAATGGGTCAATCTGTATACTTATTTAATCATTTTGTTATTTCCCTTCCTCTCCCCAAATTATATCTTGTGTATACTTCATTGATTTTTTTAAGTCTTCTTTTGGGATTCACTGACTGGTTTGCTAGTGTATAGTTTACATTGTTTTAAACTTAGCTTATACAGTAGACCCAGGCATTCACATCCACATTCTTAGAAACACTTCATACCATTATTAGTGCACCTTCTCAGATTTTCACATGGCCAAATTAAGTAACAATGTTTCAATTATAAACTTTCAGTTTACAAAAGTTATTTCATTCAACTTTCAATGGTAATTTCAGTGGTTTTATTTTGATTTTTGTTATAGTTACCTGTGATACATGACCAAAATCTTAAAGATTTTTTTTAACCTCGAACAAAGATTTATAAAGTCTAAAAGAACAACTTCATAAAATAACTCTACTCTCTTGGGGACCATCTATTACCTTCTGTAAACTTCTTCATAAACAGAAGGATAAGTAAAACACTATTTTGAAAAGGGAAGAAGTAATTTCTATATGTGTACTTTGAAAAAGAGAAACTTGAACTAACATGCTCAGCTTCCCAAATGCTAAGGGTTCTTTCTTTGACTTCTTTCATTTTTAAAGTTAAGTGATCTCATATTCAAAGAAGATTTATAAATTATAGTGTAATCAAGTGGTTCAGCATACCTAGCATTGTCCTTAACAAATGGCTTTCAAACACTGCCCCTTTGTTGCTGGGACTAATGCTATTAGAGTCCCTGGTTGCTTGTGAGGGAATGCCTAATTTTTGTTGCACATAATTACACAGCCCAGTGAAAAGCTTTGATCTAAAAAAATAGATATTTTGTTAATGCAGGACTGTAATTGAGTAAATTATGATATTAACCTAAAAAATTTACTTCACAAGGAAGTAAAATGGGCATTTAGCCTGCTTATTTCTTCATTGTTTTTAGTTGTTAATTGCCTTTGAGTATCTTCAAATTCTCTGAATCTATATACATGGATAGGAGTTCTGATTACTAGAAACATTTTTAAAAAGATGATGCAAAGTGATAGAAGTGATTGACTTCCTCCTGAATAACCTATTATTCCATAATTTACTATTCAAAATACCATGATCCTTGAATTGTTCATCAGATTAAGACAGTTCAATAAGCATGTTTGAAGAATACATGTGTAAATATATGATTCATACACAAAAAATGTCCTTAAAATTCCTCTGAAACCTTGAATGACAACTCTTTGAGGTAAAAGGATAAAAGAGATCCGTATGATCACCTCACTACAGCAGTATGCTATGCTATAAAACTTTTTTGAAAAAAAAATCAGTGGTGGGGATTCCTAGGCCAGAAGCATCAACACCATTAGGCAACTTACTAGGAATGCAGATTTCAAGGCTCATCACACACTTATTGAACCAGAAACCCTGGGGATGGAATCTAACAACCTATGTTTTAATAATCCTTTGATTTTGGTGCCTTTTGAGAACTAATACTCTAACCTAGTCTTAACTTTAAGAAGTACTATACTCATAAACTGACATGTTGAATCAAAACCACTTTGTACAACTACTGAAAGATCATAATGATTTTTTTAAGAAGCAGCTTTGTAAAGCAGCAAGCTGACTGAAAATGCTTTCCCTGCAATACAGTCATTAGCAGAGACAAAGCATAAAAATTATGTGTTCTTTTGTAAGCTAAAATAATATATTATTTTCCTTCTTTTACCTTCCTTACCTTTATCACCAACAGAGGTGATAGAGATGACTCCTAAATATGTGATCATGAGTCCTGGTAAGGATTGTAACCCTGAACCAAAAACATCACATGTGCAATCTTGAGGAAAGGGGGCTTATTAAGATTATAAGAGAACCTTAGTAGGCTCAGTGATTCATTCCCTAATCCTAGCTACTCAGAAGGTTAGAAGTGTTATGGTTTGAGGCCTGCTTGGGCAAAAAGTTAACAAGACTTTGTTTCAATAACTGTCTTATGGTGGCATACCCCTGTCATCAAGCTATGTGGAAAATGTAAATAAGAGGATAGCAGTTTATGTCAGCATAGGTAAAAAGGCAAGTCCTTATCTCAAAAATAAATAAGCAGGAAGGGCTAGGAGATATGGCTTAAATGGTAGAGCACCTGCCTGGCAAGTACAAGGTCCAGAGTTCAACTTCCCAGAACAACGTAAAGAAAAAAAAGGAAAGACAAGGATAGGAGATCCTTGCATCACTCTATAAAATCTGCAAAAGTGAAATAATATAATTATCCTTACATTTCTGGTAGGTGAAAGTCTAAGTTGTGTTCTGGACATGATAATGATTAGTCCAAGTAATACCTGTGTTTACCATAAGGATCTCTACTACTAAGCTCAAGCCCATGGTACAAACTTGTGACATAAATTAATGCTGGGTTTTGTTGTTGTTGGTTTTGCTTTTGGTTTGTGTGTGTGTGCCCTTCTTGAGACTTGAATGCAGGGCCTGAATGCTGTCTCTGAGCTTGTCAACTGGAGGCTAACTCTCTACCAAGCCACAGGTCCATTTCCGGCTTTTTGGTGGTTAATTGGATATAAGGGTTCCGTGGACTTTATGGATTCAACCCATGATCCTCAGATCTCAGCCTCCTGAGTAGCTATGATTATAGGGATGACCGGTGCGCCAGTGCCCCAGTTGGATTGCTCTTCTGAGGATCACTTTGTGTAGAGCCACAAGAGTATAGGAAGTTGACCCTAACTTTAACCTTGAAGCATCTTTGATTCACTAAAGCAACTGGGAATCCTTCCAGTAGCAAATGCTCAGATGCCCATCTCATTCCATTCAGACTGTGTGAGTCCTCTGATATTTGAAGAGTATTCACGTTCATGTCTTCTGTTCAATTTAAGCTTAATCAAAGATTTACTTGCCATCAAAGATGAGAGGATTCTTGTTAAGACTAGTTAACACTTAATCTGTGGAATGAATGCCCCTCTCCCCATGCAAACACAAAGAAACAGATTAGAGTAGAATTGCAAGCCTGGGTAACTTCAGGAATGTGAGCTGGTACTGGCTCTTTATTTCCCTGTCCAACAGAAAATCTCAAGATGTATTCTCTGAAATCAACAAGTTCCCCTTTTGATAGAACTATGTTTTCACTTGCTGAATTACTGGCACAATTTTATTCTTTGAAACCAAAGAACAAACAAAATGTGTTCCAACTGTGTTTGATTTTTGCACGAACGTACAAGTAAGTTATTCATGCCACATCTGAATTTCATCAGCTGCTGCTTTATTCTGGAGGGACTGAAAACTGCACAGTCAGATAAAACTGATCGAGAAAGCTGCATTCAAACACTGGCAGAAGAACACACTGTCGTTACAAGACTTTAGACATGGGACTGAGAATGTGGCTTAGTGATAGAGTGCTTGCCTAGAATGCATGAGGCCCTGGGTTCGATTCCTCAGTACCACATATACAGAAAAAGCTGGAAATGTCACTGTAGCTGAAGTGGTAGAGTGCTCGCCTTGAGCAAAAGATTTTGAGGGATAGTGCCAGGCCCTGAGTTCAAGCCCTGGAACTGGCAAAACAACAACAACAAAAAGAACTTAGAAGCAATTGCAGGTGTGTTGTTTAAAGGTAAATGATGTGTAAACATTTAGTATGGTGAAGTGAAGAAGGGAAGGCTGAGTGCCAAGGGACTGGCAGCAGCATGGGTAGCTTATTGATGTCAATTTCATAAAAGGAAGGAGAGACAGGGAAACAATGTTATATAAATGTAAACTAACTTGAAATTTTGAGATTTTTTTTCCTTAACTGGGTCAAATTATAAAATATCAACTGCCTTCCAAATATATATTTATACTAGTCCAGGTAAAATAGGCAATCTGCCAAGGGTAAAGTTGATCAGACAGAACTCAAAACCATCTATTTAATGTTCAACAAATTTAATCAAGCTTAATAACTACTTTTTCATGTGATCTAATAAAATCAAAGTCGATGGAAGGAACTCGGTGAGGGTGAAAGTAAATGGAAAGAATGGTCATAGTCTTTGAGGAACTTGGCATGATTAACCTATGAGTTATCAAAGAGCAATAAAATAAACCATCCAGTGGAGTAATACATGGAATATCACAAGAAGTATTTGATAAGTTATCAAAAGATCAAAAGTAGAAGTCTAATTTGTGACTGGGTAGTCCCTCAATTGCATATATATAATATATATATATATATATATATATATATATATATGGACAGAAAAAGAGACAAAGCCATAGAAATGTGATTAAGCACAAAAGTCTCTGTTTTCTCCCTGGAATAGAGTATTTAGGAAAGAATGATGAGATGGTAAGAAGATTTGGAATAGAGATGTAAACATCAGTGGGAATAACTCTGCTATTGCCAAGCAAAGCAAGTGAGGAGCATTGTGTGTATGTTCCTTCTGTCCCAGCACAGTCTCCCAAAAGTCCCAGGGGAAATTGCTTCTGATAGGAATGCAGCAAGGTCCAGGTGAAGACACAATGAAGTCAAAACATACAAGTGATGTGCAGCACACATCTGTACCTGGTTCCATCCTGAGTAACTCTCTCTAACTCTCCCCAGGATTTTAGCCCTGACTAAACATCTTCCAGAACTGTGTTATCTCAGTATTGAAAAGATACTTAAAAACTGCTTCTGGTTGTTTTTAGGAATAAATCTTTTTTTTTTTTGGGTCCAGTCATGGGACCTGAACTCTGGGCCTGAGCGCTGTCCCTCAGCTCTTCAGCTCAAGGCTAGCACTCTACCACTTGAGCCACAGTGCCACTTCCAGCTTTTTTTTTTCGTTTTGCTTATGTGGTGCTGAGGAATCGAACCCAGGGCCTCAGGCATGCAAGGCAAGCGCTCTACCACTGAGCCAACTTCCCAGCCCAGGAATAAATCATTTTTAATTATAGAAGCATCTATACTTAACCATTTTTGAAAATGAGCCAATACAGTGTGTGTTACAAACTTTCAGTGAAGTCAATGAATAGTTATTGAAACAGACCATCCCTTTAATAATGGAGGTTTTAGATACTTTGTTCCAATTTTAATCTTAAACTACTTCAAAGAAAGATCCATAAACCTACTCTTTACATTCTAGATTAAAAATAATAAAAAAAATTCTTTTAATACTGGTAATATTATTCCTAGGAACTTTGAACTGAAAACTATGAAGTTCTTCTTTAAAAGTCACTTAACCAGCATAAAATAATTTATGTATGTGTATGTATATATAAATGTGTATGTACATATATATGTTCTTCCATTCTATCTGGAACTTTATACACTCTAATGTTTACCCATTGTCCTCACCCAATCCCTAAACTCTGATAACTACATTCTTCTCTATGCTTTTATGAGTCTGGATTTTTAGATTCCACATATTAGTGAGATTATGCAGTATTTTCTTTTTATAAGACTTGAAAATTCTGATGTGAGTTTTCTTGGGTATTGAAGAAGCTGAAGGTTTTTGGTGAAGGTCTATGAAATAAAACAAAAGGAAGACAGATGAAAGCAATTGTCTTACTTGGACACTCCCTTTGACTAGAGGCCAGAATTACCCTCTTTTAAGTCTGCTTTTAGGGTCCAGGAAAGTCACTTGGTTGAGTGTAGGTGAGTCAAGGAAGATTATTGCTGATCTGGACCCAGAATAGGAAGAACTGAATTGCTAGAGATGTGAAAAGGAAAGCAACATATCTCAAGGGCCCAGGAAAAAAAAATTTGACTTCTTCCCCCGAGAATAAAAAACTAGCTTATACTTGAACTATAGCTGAAATTAAAGTGAAATAGGAAATGGAATTAAAGATTCATAAAAACTGTGTTGGTAAGGTGGCTTTTTGCCTGTAATCCTAGCTACTCAGAAGTGGAGACCAGGAGGATCATAGCTGTCCCAAGCAAAATGTTAGGGACATCTCCATAAACCAGGGGTGGTAGTTTGGCAGGAGGATTATTGTCCAAGGCCAGCCTTTGCCAAAATATAAGGCCCTGTCCAAAAAATAAAGCCAAAAAGCACTTGAGGTATAGCTCTGATGGTAGAGTGCCTTCTTAACAAGCAGGAAGCACTGAGTACAAACCCTAGTGCAAAGAAGATGAAAGGAAGAAAGGGAGGAAAGTGTTTAAGTAGCTTATATTTGCCTACCTAATATGTGAATCATAACAAGAGTTAGAATTGCCTTTGTACATATGGTTAAATCTTTAAAATGCTCTGGGGAGAGTGGTAAAATACGTTTTTACTCCCAACAGCTGTGTGCTATAAAGAATCTCCTTTGAGTGGAACCAAAGAACACAATCTAAAATAGGAAATAACTCAAGGAGTCCTATCAGTGTTCTCCCTAGAAAGTAGGTCCATGGCAGCCTGGATTAGGGAATGATGATTAGATTTCACTTGTGAAATATTTTGCAGTGAAGTCTTCCTACTATATATATTCATACGAATGCATCCTCTGCATTGAAGATTTAAGGATCCCATTATTTCAGCTTCCAGTTTTTCAGAATTGAGTTGAATCCTTATAATAGTTGATGTGAAAAGGCTTCTTACAGAATTGGCTCAGCTTTAATCATTCTTCTAAGTAAGATAGGTGAACAATTTGCATCTCTGATATCATTCAAGTTTGTATAAAATGATGTATAAATTATGTATAAAATGGCTTTCTCTCCGTATCTCAGCACTTTCCTAAGTAGTCTGTGATAGCAGATACTTCCTCTAAAAAGAAGAAACAGTCCTGGAGAGATTGTTAAAAGACCAACTAGAATCCTGTGTCTGCTTTCTTGCCTAGAATTAGTGTGATCAAGCTGTTTATACCCACACATACTCATGCCTATTCAAGCACATATCAATGCACATCCCTGTGCACAAACACATATACATATGGTAAGAAAGTAGCATGTACCAACATTACACTGAAAAAAGCTGATGTTGCTTCTGAAACAACTCTTTTTGAGATGTAAGTGGTTTACCATTGCCAAGAGAATAGGACAGTTACTACATCCTATTTTCTCTTGTAAAACATAATATATAGAAAATGTTGAAATAGGTTTCATTTCTGAGGTTTTGTCCAGCAAAGGCTTCTTTTTGAAGCATTGCAGTTATTTCTTCACTAATATCTAGATTTAACCTAACCCAATTTTGTATTTTATACTAAAGTTTTAGCAAAATTAGCTGTTGTTTGCGTTGGTTTTTTTTAGGGGGAAACCATCAGGAAGTGGATTAGAAAATAATAATTTATCAGTGCCTAGCACTGAATCCCCAAGCTCATTCTTTCATTCTTCAGACAATAGTGATTAGAAGTTGGAAGTTTGGAATAAAACTCCACTCAACCAGCAAGCAGAAAATTCCAGTCATTCATGATGAATTAAACTTTGCAGTAAAAGCTTTAGGCCTTTTTTGTTAAAACAGTTCATGACCTCATGTATCATATGAACCCTAATCCAAGGAGGAAGCTGAGGAAAAAAGTCCTCCCAGACTGGTTGGTAAAGATACAGAGCTTTCTTCTGAACTACAATTTTAAGGCCTCTTCCTTTGGTGTTTGGAGGTGCTGAAAAGAGACTAATGAGAAAAAGAAGCTAAGTGAAAAATGGAAATTTAGTTGTAGAACAAATTAAACTGTTAATGGTAGTCCTAAAAAACCAAGTAGTGGCTTGGTAGTAGCTCATTCAAAAAAGAAATTGTTAAACAGATAAAGCATGTAAATTAGATTTTAACTCTGAGTAAGCTAAAAGAAAAAGAACTTCTCAATGATTTTTAAATTTAAGCAGAAGAATGAGTTGTGTCAGCATACAAGGGTATGACAGTTTCCAATGAACCAACTATAATGAATGCTTAGTACCTCAAATAGAGTCTCAGACTATCACTCTGTTAGAAAAACAGCCAAGAGTATTAGTTGTCATTTTAAAACCTGGCCATAAATAGTAGAAGAGTTGTAATAATTAGATTTGGTAGAGAGGTTTAAAGAACTACTATTGGAAAACCTAGTTATAATATTAAAATTGGGAACAAAAAGACATGCACATTACCAAAAGTATTATGAATCTACCACAAAATTGTTTTAGCTTAGTATTTTTCTTTATAAAATAGAGTTTCTGGCCTCAGATTTATAAGTATAAGGATACAAATTTTATTGACAAGAAAATAAAGAAGACTCCAATAAGGAATATAGATTTGGTTTAATGTAAATAATATTTGAAATATTCTTCAGAGCTGAAAGTCAAATTCCAAGGAACGGATAGAGCTACTGCTAGCAATAAGGCAATCATTTTCAATGTGAATCTTGAATTAGGAGACCAATCAGGGAAGATTCAAACTCAGACAAACCTTTCACCGATTTGATGAATCTAAATTCACCATAAAAAAAAAGGTATTCTAATAAATGACACATCACTGTTATGTCAAAGCTATTACTCAGCAGGAAAAAAATGCCATGTTCTCTTAGAGAAAAAGAAATGATTGTTTGCTTGTTGTTTTTTTCTTCTCTGTCACAGTTGGGTAAACCTCTCTACTAGTCAAGGCTCTCTGGAGAAACAGAACCAACAGGATAACAAAAAGAGAGAGAGAGAGAGAGAGAGAAGCATGAGAGATTAATTGTGAGAATAGTTTCATGTGATTTAGAAGGCTAAGAAGTCCCACAATATACCATCAGTAAGGTGAAGAACAGGAAAGCCAGAGAGGTAATCCAGTCCAGTCTAAAGATCTGAGAAGGGTCTGGGAGGTACGGAGCCATTAGCGTAAGTCATAGAGTTCAAAGGCCTCAGCAAAAGCCAGAGCTATGATGTCTCAAAGCAAGGCAAGATGAATGTTCTAACTCAGAAAAGAGAGGCCAAATTCACCTTTCCTCTACCTTTTATTTGGGTCCTAGTTGGATTAGATCAAACATAGTGTGGCTAGATGTAATCCATCCTAGATATCCTTACTCCACCTACCTAAAAACCAAAGCCAGAGCTATGATGTCTTTCAAAGCAAGGCAAGATAAATGCTCCAGCACAAGAAGAGAAAAAGCAAATTTACCTTTCCTCTAGCTTTTGTTTTATTTGGGCCCTGAGTGGATTTGATCACATCTAGTATAGGTAGATACAATCCATCTGCTTTACTCAGTCAACCAATTGAAAATCTCTTCCAGAAACACACCTATCTGAGCAACCCTTAATCTGGTCAAATTGACACATAAAAATAACTTTCACCATCTCTTAGCCACAACCATCACACCTGGGTAACTGTAGTCACCATGAAGTTGAAAAAGAACAACTTGAAGCCCATTCATCAATTCAAAAAAATATTTACCATACATTTTTGTGAGGAAATGGTGAAGCAGGGCTTGGGACTTCCTGGTTCTTCTGCTGAGGTGACTCAGACACCTAAATGAATCAGTTTGCTGTTTTCATAACATCTGCTAGAAGAATTCTTAAGTGCAGAATATTCAGCTTAATACATCTTTTAAATTTCCTGTATGCTGTACATGATAGGTTTGGCTTATGCCTCTTAAACTTGTAATGAATGTACAAATTACCTGGGGATCTTCTTTTTTAATATATATTTTTATTGTAAAGATACTGTACAAAGAGGTTACCGTTAAATGAGTACATTTCCTATAGAGCATTGTTACCCTCCTTTGTTTTTTCCCTACCATCCCTTCCTTCCCCACCTCCACAACTTCCCCCCACCCCCAAGCTGTAAAGTTCATTTTCAACATAGTGTCTTGTACATCTTATTGTTACATGGGTCAGCCTGCATCTTTGTTTCAGCATTTCATTATTTCCCTTCCCCTCCCCAAATAAGAAAAATGTATATACAAGATGCAGGACACAGGACTCAAATACAGTGAAAACGAGTTATACCATGGGGGAAGAACATACAAAGAAACAAAAAAAAATCACACAGTACATTATAAGTACATTAAAAACAACAGCAACAAAGATAAAATCTCTTGTGTCCCTATCTTGGAGTTCATGTCGATTAGCATCTTCTTATATGGTTACATGTACATAGCTTTTGACCTTTTCTGCTTGTTCTAGACATACACTAGTTATTGCAGATATAGGAAAACATGGGACTTATGTTTCTTTGGGCCTGGCTTACTTCACTTAACACGATTTTTTTCCAAGTCTTTGCATTTCCTAACAAATGGAACAGTGTCATTCTTTCTGATGGAGGCATAGACTTCCATTGTATGTATGTATTTTTTTTCTTGATCCATTCATCTACTGAGGAGCATCTGGGTTGGTTCCATAGCTTAGCTATGGTGAATAATGCTGTGATAAATATAGTTGTGCTGGTAATTTTAGTATTGCCTTGTTTGTAACTGTTTGGGTAAATGCCCAAAAGTGGGATTGCTGGGTCATAGGGGAACTCTATGTGTAGTCTTTTGAGGAACCCATACTGCTTTCCAAAGTGATTGAACAAGTTTACAATCCCACCAACAATGTAGTAGGGTTCCCTTTTGGCCACATACCTGAGGATCTTCTTAAAAATCACAATTCTGGCTTAGATGAGTATCTGGGTTGGGACTTGATACTGCACATTTCAAACAATCCACTCAATTTTGTTGATGTATGCAGAGTATGTTAGAAAACTGAGTCATAATGGTGTTAAAATAAAGAAAGAGCAGAAAGTAAACTCAACCCACTAAATCAACTTTAGTGGAAAGTTGAAGAGAGACACTGTGGTGAACTGAGGAGAGTCAGGAGACATGAGGCATAATGGGGTTAGGTGTGGAGGGACTTTAGCAAGGTCCTATTTGGAGGCAGGGTCAAAGGTTGCTGGAGAATTGCAAGGAACTTCAGGAAGTGACAGGAAGTGCCTTGAGTTTGGAGTAATGGCCTGAAATGGCCTGGTTCTGAGAACCTATTGCATGGGTTAAAGCCTTGGCCTGGTGTGGCCTACATGGACACCTGAGGATTAGGATTCTGAGCTGGAAAGGGGGGCTGGAGAATTTCAGAAAGATCCCCCCTAGAGGAGGGTAATCAGTGGGCCATGCCATGGAAGCAACATTGAGTTATAAGAACAAAACAGATTTACATAAGAGTACATCCTCCTATAAGTGACCATGTGCTTCCCACCAAGAAAGTGATATGGTTAGTGTGTGTGTGTGTGTGTGTGTGTGTGTGTGTGTGTGTGTGTGTGTGTGTCGGTCCTGGCACTTGAACTCAGGGTGCTGTCCCTGAGCTTTTTTGCTCAAGGCTAGCACTCTTCCACTTGAGCCACAGCTCTACTTCTAGCTCTTTTTGGTTTTGTTCTTTTTTTTTTCTTTTTGTAGTTAATTGGACCTAAAGGTTGGCTTCAAACTATGATCCTCAGATCCCAGCCTACTGAGCAGCGTAGCTAGGACTTTGGGCACGAACCACTGGTGCCCTGTCTGGTTAATGACTTTTATGCTTTGTTTCTGCAGTAACAAACTATAGTATAAGTATCATGTTATATAAGAATCAAGTTTATGTGTGGGAATTTTTCGAAATGGTAGTTTTCTCTCTGGGTTAGATACTCATTTTCTCCAATGTAAATTATATTATCACCACTACAACTGTAAAATACTATTTCCCCCACCTACTAATTAATAGAATTTTCTCCTTTAGTGGAATATTTTTATGCTTGAATGCCCAGGAGGATTTCAGAAAATAGTCTTTGGCAGGAACGAGTGTTAGAAAAGTTCATGGAACTAAGCAAGAGACTAAGGTTTCCATTGGGTCTTCCTCTACGTGATTTGTGGATTGTATTAAATGTATTAACCTCCCTGAGGTTTTAATTTTCTCAGATGTTAAACTGAGTTGTCTTTTTTTTTCAGCTCTTATTCAAAATAATTAAGGGAGGGAAGAGAAATATATTTTGTCTAGCTTATGCCCCTTAAGGAAGTGTGGTAGGGATGTGGTTCTTGATTGATCCATTGCTAGCTTAAATGCTGTTGTTCTTAGTTGTTCTTTGCCTCCTGGATGGCATTTTATCAAGAGAACATACCAGAACAAGTTAAAATCTGCCCTGAAAGGAATGCAGGTACATTCTGTGATTATAATAGTATTAATGACTCAGAAACAGACAACTAGACAGTTCTAATGACCTGAAGCTTTATTGACAAAACAGTTCTCTCCTAGTACTGGTTGTTTACTGAAAGTCTGTACAAAATCACTGAAGCTTTAAAAGATAGATCTCTGTGGTCTTATCCCAGGCAGGGGCATGGGTAATTACTATGGTGTATGTCACAGCCCATTTTGATCCTAGCCCAGAAAGGAGTTATTTTCATTTTGTGCACAGTAAACTTACATTTCACATTTATTGATATAAACTCCTTTAAAATATACAGTTAATAGCACTGTGACCAATCTTCTGTTGCTTTCTTGATATTCATTTATTTGTTCATGAGTAATATGGGAGTTTGAACTCAGGGCCTTATACCTTAGACAGCTGCTCTAACGACCTAAGGCATTCCCCAGCCTGTTTTAGTTTTGGTTCCATTTCAGATAGTGTCTCTCATTTATTACTAGGCTACGCTAGACAATGATCTTTCTATTTACACTTCCTACATAACTGGGACAAGCCACCACACTCAGCTTTTTATTATCTCAAATGAGGTCCCCTGAGCAATTTTTGCCTGGCTGGCATTGAACTACCATCCCTTCAATCTATGCCTGTTATCTATCTATCGATCTATCTATTTATTTTTGAGTCAAGATTTCATTGCAGAACATGTTTTTCAGCAAAGAACTTTTTATTTAAAGTCTATAAGTATACTCATTTCACATTTTGGATTTTTTTCCAGGCTTGTACTTAACCAACTCACAACCAAAACATGATGCTTCATTATTAGTTATCACATAGGAACCCTAAGGAAGGTTAGGTGTCAGTTTATCTGTTACTACATAGCAAATTATCCCAAAACTTAGCAACTTAAAATATTTGCCTCAGAGTTTCTCTGGGTTTGGATTTGATATGTGATTGACCTGAGTTCTCTAGCCTTGGTTTTTTCACAAAGACTTGGTCCCCTCAAGGCTAAACTGGAAAGAATCTACTTCCTCATTCTCTCACTAATGACAGTTGGCAAGACACCCTTCCTGCCTTGCCTCCTCCTGAATTCTTCCATCTACAGTTCCTTACCCCGTAACTCTTCTCCATAAAGAACCTTCCGCAAAGGCAGCTTCCTTTTTTTTTAAAAAAAAAAAAAAAGTGTTTGCAAGGATTTTTTTAGTAGACCAGGATAAAAGAGAGAGAAATGGAGACAAAGAGAGAAACATTTTCTGCTCCCCATGCAGAAAGTGGAAGTAAAAAAGAAAAATCCCAAATGGGCAGTTTCCTTTTATCAGTGTAAGGGAGGGGACAAATGCTATCAATTTCCTCCAAATTCAACTTGCAAAAAAATTCTTATTTCCCTGGATTTTAAAACTTTTTATTATATTCTTACTTTAGTATTCTACAAACAATATCCCTGAGACAAAAGCTTTATGAATAAGCACAAAAATTTCCTTTGGTTTTTCAGATTAACATGTTCTCACATGCCTATAACACAGAAGAAATATAATAGACACTGTTCTTTATGAGTTTTGTTCTAGACAATGGGGTATTTGTGTGTTTCTAAGAAAATCATGGAAAAATGTACAACTCCCCAACAGAAATACTGCTTTGGTCACATTTTCTTCCTATAGTCTATTCTAAAGCCTGTTCTTAAAATCATCATCTTAATTTAGCTTCACTAACATTTTTTCTGTTGCCTCAGAAATTTACTATGAGATATGTACTGAATATAACCTAAGATAACAATAAAGAGATAGAGTTAAAAATTCATATAGAACAAAGTCTACCACAAACTTTTTGAGATTCCAAAGCGTAGACATCTTGATCAGAGGCAAAATAGTGGACTCATTCTCAACAAGCAGGCACTAACAGATTTAAATAATACTTGAGGGGGAAAAGAATATGACTAAAGAGTCAAAAGAAGAAAAAACATGAAGACTGAATTTCTCTTCTAGCAGAATAGTCTAGTAGCATGAAGTGAAATAGCCCCCCTCCCAAAGAAAACCCAGTTATTACAAATAGCAATGAAAATCTAAAGGAAAGGAGTTTGTCTGTTTTTTGTTTTGTTTGTTTGTTTTTGGTAAAAAGATGGAATGGACCAAAAATTTGTAAGTTGCTTTTAAAAGTAAAAAAAAAAAAAGAGTACATAATACAGCCCTATGTGATATGCAATACGGTTTCCCCTTACACCAATCTCCCCTAGATTATTTTCCAAATGTGTCCAGGTGTCTCTGATGTCTAAGGGCCTGTTGGGGTGGGGATGAATGGCTTTCACAACCAGGTAGAGGCCACTTGAGCCTCAGGCTTAGAGCATCCTGGGGAGGCTGGTTTAGTCCATACAACAGACTTGGGGCATTCCTCAGGGGTATTCCTGGTCAGATCCCTTTACCTTTAGGGGAAGGGCATTGTTATGTACTTAAAATTTCCTTATATTCAGCTATTCATTTTCTAATACATTCTCTTGACATAAGTATCCCCACTAAATTTTTCTTTCCTCATCACTAACTCTAAAATGACAGGTTAAGGATTATCTTTTCTGCCACTTACCATGAAACACAGCTCCAAACCAGTTTGTTGTAGGTTTCTGAGCTTAACCACATAGCTCACAACTGAATGGATAATCAATCATCCTATGACTAAATCCATCTGGAACAAATTTGAAGAAGTGGTCATGTAGGTTTCTTTGGGGAGAAAAAAGATGAAGCAAAAAAAAGAAAAACTAAACTGAAACCAGAGTTGATCTTTTTAAAGGTTGAGGAGGAAAAAAAAATATGAAACTCAGCAATGACTTTCCCCTCAGAACTCATACATGTTCTCTAAATAAGGCTTGTTCTGTTTTTATCTCCCCTTCTGCATTTCATTTAGTTCTTCAGAGAGGCAAAATACAAAAGCATTAAAGAAGAGCTCTCTTCCCAAAGCATGAGATCTTGATCTCTCCTATGGTAGAAAGAAGGGGACACTGTGTCCCCTTCAGTTCATAATCATGCAGGGTTCAACTGAGGCATGATAAAACCAAAAGAACCTGTTTCTGGCCCTTTTTTGGCTGGATCATTACTTAAGGATAAATTAAATATTGAATGACTTCGTTTTTAAGAAATGCCTTTTTCTCTGCTAGACCCAATATTACTAGTGTAAATTTAGGTAAAAATTTAGTGTAAATTTTTCCATGAATACCCTCAAGTCTATACCAGCTATGCACACATTTGTTCAATTTGTAGACCTTTATTCATGAACTCACTCACTGATTCATCCAGTTAATGTATATTCAAACTGTGCTAGATGCTTCAGCACATACCTTTTTTTTGTGATGACTTCTCAGCCTATCTGAGAAAATAAGATATTACTATTAATCAGATTGTGTAATCTTTCCATTATAACTCTACAAGGAAGAACTAGCAAATCAAATCTTGCATATAACTTCTCCACTGAACTTTAGGTATGGAAAGTGACAGATACTGTTTGTGCTGTTTGATACAAAATGGCTGAACTGGAAGTGGCGCTGTAGCTCAAGTGGTAGAGTGCTCGCCTTGAGCTGAAGAGCTGAGGGACAGCGCCCAGGCCCAGAGTTCAAGTCCCATGACCAAAAGAAAAAAAAGAAAAAAAATGGCTGAACTTTGTCTTCAGAAGACTAAACCTGACATCTAAACATGCCAATATAAACATCAAAATAGAATATATTCTAACCAACCATCAAAAAGTCTGATATCAGGAAAGCAACAAGGATTACATACATTATTTTATAAACCAGCACACAAAGATTCAAAACAGTTCTTTTAAAATCAAATGATATGAGTAATTCAGCTCAGTGAGTCAACAAACATAGTTGAGATATGTAGTAGAGTTGTTATCCAACAATAGTGAAGGACTCAGAAGAGAAATCGGCTGCTGAAACCCAGTAGCCAGTTCAGACTTTTCAAAGAAAGCAGATGTCATGACTGATAAACTGGATGTAAAGAATCTTAACAAGAGAAGAGCAGGGTTTGCTTGTGGACATCCTGGCTACACTGTAATGGTGAGAGTGTTATACAGCTAGGGTTAGGGGAAACGAGGCCCCTGTGGGTACAGCATGAAATATGAGTGAAAAAGTCATTGGATGATGGACTTTTAATTCTTGGTTAAAACCTTCAAATTTAGTATTGATGTAAAGAAAGGTCTTGATTAAGGAGTGACATAATATAAACACTACCTGTAGATGGTTGTCATGTGAGCAGGAAAATAAGTAAATACATAGAGTTAAAGGTGTTGTCAGCTAATAGAACTAGAGTGGGGTGTCAATGAGAACGTGAATATCTATTTGATTTATTTAGAGAAGTGAATTTCTCAAAAAATGCATCCATTTCAAGATTGTACATATAGTAACAATGCTAGTAAGAGGCATAAAATGTAGCAATGGTTGTTTTCCATAGTACTTCATTTATAACTATTTCTGATAAGCACATTCATTATTTTACATGTGAGTGTTTCTCCTGAATCAAAGAATGATTCTAAACCAGTTCAACTCCAAGTAGGTCAGAAAAGGTCATGATATTCCTTAGCAATATATTCACAGACATTATCAAGGTGGGCATTAATTATAAATTAATACAACGGTGTGATTTCAGCCCCCACACTTCATGAAATAATTAATTAAGAGGTAAATAAGCAAGCCCTTAAGTGATCTTTTAAACAATAAGCCTTTATTGCATATTTTTAAAGTATTCATTTGCTGTAATGTATGATTATGGGAATATGAAGCAAATCTCCAACTATAAACCATGCCTAAACATATACTGTTAAGAATAATTACTCTCACTTTAATATTAAGGCTATGACCCTTCAAAGTGCAATGAACTCAGTGTAAGAAGAGTCATTTCTTAATTATTAGGCTTTTACCATTATCAGAAATTACATCAAGAGGCAATTATCCAAAGCCCGTCTTTCTCCCATCACCACCTTCATTTGTAAATAAGCATGAATCAGGAATAATCCTAATAATCTTCTCTTGGCGTACCTAGGGCAAATACATTTTCCAGTCAAAAATTAATTTCACTTAAAAATAAGACAATTACCCAATGCCTGTGGCTCATTCCTATAATTTCAGCTACTTAGCAGGCTGATATCTGAGGATTGTGGCTCAAAGCCAGCCCAGGCAGGAAAGTCCATGAGACTCTTATCTCCAATGAACTTCAAAAAATGAGCTGGATATGGAACTCAGATACAAACGGTAAAGCACTAGCCTTGAGCAGAAAAAGCGTAGTGACAGTGCCCAGACCCTAAGTTCAAACTCCAGGGCTAACATTAAAAAAAAAAAGAGGTAGGGAAGAGGAACTATGTTTTGGGAATAGAGATAAAAGACTGGACTGCTGAACTAATAAAGAATTGAAGAAGAATATACACTTTCATTCAAGGAATAATACCAAGGAATTTTAGCTGAATTTAAATCTCACTTCAATAAAGCTGGACTGACTGTTTTTTTTTTTTTCCTTTAAAGACCAACCTGTAGCTACACAACCTGTAGACACACATGGTTTATCCATTTGTTGACCTGTTTGAGTTTCCATTCAGAATAATGTCATAAATAGGCCTGTACTTTCCCTCACAGGGACCAGGGTCTACTAGAGATGATGTGTTAGTTGTCTGGATTTACTATTTTATTTTTGAATCTGATGAGGAAAAGATTTTGTTACAGATGGAGAGAGCCCAAAACAACAAAGATCTATTGCTAGATGCTCAGTCATAATTTCAAAATGTGAGATTATTCAATAAGCCTGAATTGAGTAAGTACTGTGTACAAAACATAGTAGGTGCTGAGACAGTGAGGATGAAAGCTTGTGGGACCTACCCTCATCAGCGTTCACAGTCTGAGGAATTATTAGAATGTGGCATTTTGAGTCCTGTTTTGGGGACTTTGTAGAGAAGGTAACATGAGGTCTCAGTTATAGAGGATTGTGAGTATTAGACTTCAGACAATTGGAAGAAGAGGAAAAGACAAAGAATGTTCCAGGTAGAATGAGAAACACTTGCTAAAATTGCTAAGTAGAGGGCATTAGAAGGGAATAGGCCTGTTGCTTTGTATGACTGCAATGTGCAGTATGTGACAGTAGGCAGAAATGGAATCATGAAGGGCCTGTGTATCATGTTAAAAATAAAAACCAAAAAAACACTAGGTTTCATCCTGAATATGGTAAGACATGACATAATCTGTTTCCTTTATGGGAAACTAAGGATGCCTTGTGTCAATGAAACTTACAAATACAAATTCAAATGAAGTCATCCTATTGGCTCACAAAAGAATTAAATCCATGAAATACAATGCTTACTTTTTCTTTGTTTCACAATTGTAGTTTATTAATGATTTCATAATTTTCTTGTAACAAGACTGGTCTTATTTTATACTTATAATGCAGTAACTAGATGTACTAAATATGGATTTCATGGGAAAAAACAGCATGTCTGTTTGTAAGCCTAATATTTTATCAAATAATGAAAAAAATATTTTAGTTAAAGGAAAACTGTAGAAACCAACCCAGCCTTAAAAAAATAAATCTACTCAGCTTTTACTGTGTGGTTTCAGGCCCCTTCTAATTTTCTCCACACAGACACTAACTGTAAGGCTTCAAGGATTTTTTTTCTCTTTGATGTCTGTTCTATTTTAGAGCTTGCACTAAAACTTATTGGAATACTGGTTCAAAAACAAAATTAGAATTTGTGATTTGCATAGGTTACAAAGAAATGCTATATCTTCATCTCACTTAGCATAACATTCTCTAATTGTCAGTGATAATTTAACAGTAAAGTCCTATGGAAACATCAAATATTATTTAAGAATTTTTGCTTCTTTGTAATATAACAGTGTTAAAATATCAAATGTAATGGAGAGTTCAAATGCTACCTTCAACTAGTTAAGGCTATAAAGTTATTACGAGCTGTTCTGTGCCTAGAGTTATACAGCTGCTGGTTTCCTAATGGAGCTTGCTAGAATTTGTTGGTCAGAGCAAGCTTACATAAGGCCTTTTGCCATTAAAAGTGTCATGAGGCACCACTGAGGGCCTGGCAACAGTTCAGCATCACTAGGAATGTGAAGGTAGAAAGAAGGGTCAGCCCTGCCAAACTCCTGAGGAGCTTATGGGGGTGATATGCCCAGGCCAGAACAGAAGCACCTACAAATCTCCAGTCCTCACACCACTGGAAATGTGACAGTCAGAAATATTCAGTTAAAAGAGTTGTTTGAAGGGTGACACAAAACTGAGTATTCAACAGGAGGAAGAACAAAAGTGAGAAATACAGGACAGATAGGATAGAAAGACAACTGGGAAAGTCAGTCTGGCTACTGGCTAATTTGTCACACTATCACCATACACCAGGCACTTTTCTTCAGGATCTAAATTATTTCATTTGTTTGTTAATTCTCTTGTACATTGTAGTAGCAAATAAGAGACAATAATATGTGCATATGTGCACATGTGATTTTATATATACAGATAAGTTATCTATAGCATTAGGAGAGGATCTTTTAGCATTCAAACAAACTAAAATTATCTTCCCAATAGAATGTTTTAACACCCTTGAACACTTAACATAAACTTTAAAAAGAATATTAGAAGGTTAATACATGTCTTGTATGGGATGATGGGAGGAAGGGGGTAGAGGGAAAAGGGAGAATAATGTTAGAGGTGTTTTGATCAAGATGTATTACATACATAAATGGACATGTTAAAATGAAATCTCCTTGTACAGCTAATTGATGCTAAATTTAATTTCTAATATGCCATGATTTTCCTCTATTACTAGCAAAGCACTTTTTATAACTACGATTACTAGCAAGGCATTTTTTAAAAAAACAAAAACTATTTCCCAATCAAATTCCTATATGATATAACTCTATGGATTCTCTTTAAGAACAGGTCCACAGGTGTGTTTGGACCTACTCATTTGAGAAGTCAAGCATCTAATGAATCCAATCCATTTATCTTAAGTTGTATCTCTGAGCCTGGTACATAGAATAAAGGCCCAGAAAGCCTTGTTCTGCCCTTATGTGTTATTTTGAAGATATTTGAAAATATTCCCCAGTTTTCTCTAGCTCTGAGCTTTCATTTCATTACTGCCTTCAAAGACAGTGATTATAATGTCCTTGATTAAATTTACAGTTTTATAATTTTTAATAGCTAGAATTCATCCACACAATAGTTTTCACTTGGAATTATATTTAGACTCTAATCAGAGCTTGAGTTAAGGCTTTGTTTGCTGGAACTGGCGCTGTAGCTCAAGTGGTAGAGCACTCGCCTTGAGCTGAAGAGCTGAGGGACAGCGCCCAGGCCCAGAGTTCAAGCCCCATGACCTACAAAAAAAAAAAAGGCTTTGTTTGCTAAACACTGTTATAAATATTAATACTCCATGGCCATGAATAGTCCTTTCCTATAACAAAACATTATGAAACACAAAAGATGCTAGATTTCTCTTGCTTTACCAGATCGCTTTGTTTGAATGTTTCCACTTTCCCCAGTGAGAAATAACTAGGAAAGAAAGGCTGACTTTGCCTGTTTTTGTATCCATCCATTCATCTGGAATATGTCAAAGGAAAGGAAGGTCAGGCAATGCTATAATGTTCCTCCTGACTAGATTTCAGTCATGATGGACCATATTCAAAACATGATATTATGCAAAAAATAATAATAAAATGTCTAGCTATATGTAAATGCATATGAAAACTAAAGCATAAATTATATCTTTCTTTCATCTGTATCAACAGAAATATCACACTACCAACTGACAAACTTTTTCTACCAAGTACTTTGTATTGAATACTTATACCATTTTTGTTGTATATTATTTCAGTTACCTCTCACAATAACATTATGAAATTGATATTTTCTATTTGATAGATACAGCAGTAAAATTTTGGAAGGCGAAGAAACTTTCCCAGGACACATAACTAAAGCATGATGTTTTGATTTGAACAGAGACCCTTTTAACTCTAAATCACAGGGTCTTACCCACTTTTCTGTCCCTGTCATATTTATGTATAATTACATTAGTAAGCTGCATAAAAAAAAATTACTCTCTAGTTCTTATACTTGCTGAAAAGATCAAGTCCTCCCTTAACTCTCATTTAGGCTATAATAAGTTACAGATAAACATTTATTATTTTATCACAAGATTAGAATAAAAGCTAGCATAAGCAACTATAGAAAAATACAATCTCGGGGCTGGGAAGGTGGCTCAGTGGTAGAGCGCTTGCCTTGCATGCCTGAGGCCCTGGGTTCGATTCCTCAGCACCACATAAACAAAAAGAAAAAAGCTGGAAGTGGACCTGTGGCTCAAGTGGTAGAGCGCTAGCCTTGAGCTGAAGAGCTGAGGGACAGCGCCCAGGCCCAGAGTTCAGGCCCCACAATCTCAAAATATAATACAAAATACAAAATATAATCTCAAAATAATTAATAACTTAAAAATACTAGCAGTGAGAAAATAACTTAGCTACTTCTGAAAATAAAATGAACTCAGAAATTAAAGGTCACTGACAGGGGACTGCCAGATGGCAGTCTTATGCATCATCCATTTAACCAATATATGCCAGAAATTCAACACTAACATTTAAAGGTTTCTATGAACAAATCATTATATTTCCAGAGCAAATAATCCAAGCTGATGTTAAAGTTAACAATATGAATTGCTCAATCTTTTCACTTTTCTCCCAAAATGAAAATTTGAAATACAATGGACTGCCTTGGATGTACTGTATGCAGTGACCATTTAGAGTATATATTAAGAGATCTAAAAATATAGAGGGTTTTCTTTATCTGTGTTTATTCATCCTAAGAAATTCTCTTGAAAATTGGATTAGTTTGGCATCTACCTTTAACACATCAACTGCATAACTGGCATAGGTCCAACTTCCCTTTTTCTGTACAAAACCAGAAACCATTTATAAGATATGTTTCCCTTAGAGATTTTTTTTCAGTTTACATTACCAAACAGACTTTAAGCTACTCTAAGTTCCTAACAAGTATATAACTTTAAATGTACAGTAGTGCATTTAAATGTTGAGGAGAACTTTCTATTTATCCTACTCTACTTAACAGAGCCTTTTAATCCTGTCCAGAAAGATAAATTCATTTTTTAGACTATCCTTTGATCCTACTGATTAGAGGAAAGAAGATTACTAAAAAAATGAAATAGAACAGAGGATGAAATAGGGAGTTGTGATGCTGGACCCAAGAAAAGGAAAGTAGTTTATTTAGGTTTTACAGGAGCCAATGATGATTTATGGTATACTATTTTCATATTTCCATAGGAAGCTCATTACACCATGAAGGAAAAAGAGATTCAATTCATTAAAGGAATACTTTTTTCCAATAGCACTCAGGAAATCATCAAAGTAATTATTTCAGATCCTTGAAACCAAAAGACATCTCAGAGAATACACAGTCCAAATTTATAATCCCATGAAAGAAATGTAATATTTAATATGCCCTATGTTCACTATAAATCCAAAAACAGCAGGTGTTGGTGGCTCATATCTGTAATCCGAGATACTCAGGAGGCTGAGATCTGAGGATGGGTGTTGGAAGCTAGCCCAGGCTGGCCCTTATCTCCAATAAACTACTCTGAAAAAGCCAGAAGTGATGCTGTGGCTCAAGTGGTAGAGTACTAGCCTTGAGCAAAAGAAACTCATAGACAACAGCCCCTAAACTCTGAGTTGTAGCCCTAGGACTTGCACACACCCTCTCTCTCTCTCTCTCTCTCTCTCTCTCTCTCTCACACACACACACACACACACACACACACACACACACACACACTTGCTCAAAAGTATAAAGATAATAGTCTACATGCTAGCTTTCAGAAATCTTTAAACTTGACACACTCATGGGGTCAGTAGTTTTATTAAACAGGACTTCCATTATCCCCTATGACCTATAAGCACTCATCCAACTAATACAAGTTATTTGAATACTCATGATTACTCTTCTTTACAACACTGAAAGTTAAAAAAAAACAGAAAGGGGAGGAGTCCCACAGTTTATATCAACACATTTTAACAGAAAATAACATTTAAGTTTATAGGATAATTTATGAATAATTTGGGAAAATGTTAATGATGGCATGTATTTGACATAAAAACAAGAAATCTAATCGCTTTGGGTTTAATGATACTTTATGAGAGACTCACATACAATGTGATGGCTGTCCATATTTAATGTTTTAGTCACTAGATAACATTATGCCTCAACCTTCTAAAGGAGTGAAATGTCTTCCTTCTTGAAAGATACATTGCAATGAGCAGTCAGATTATTTTTTATCCACTTCTCTGCTCAAGGAGAAGGGAGGGAATAACTAGCAATTTAGGATTACATGTTTCCTTGTTACTCTATCACCAAATGAGTTTGTCAGATGTTAGAAAATAAATTATAAAAACTTCACAAAAACTAAACAAAGATACATTTGTGTATATCATATGCCTAATGAGAAAATGTACAAATGTTCAATTTTGTTGAATCTTCACAATCTTCTATATTAGGATGGGTGCAGTGTCTGCATTTCATCTATTGCCCATACTATCAAGCTAGAGAAAAAGTAATTGTCAAATAAAATGACCATTTGACATGCAATATTCAGATTTAAAAAATCACACTCACTGTGCCACATTTGCATGCATCACCTTTAACATCCTTTTTAAACATAGATAAGTAGCCCAATTCCCCACCCACTGATTAGATCCAAGGTGCACCATTCGCATATTCCCAGTGACTGGAAGCGCATTGATCCCTGCCACATTAAAATTCTAATAATCGCGCCAAGCTCCAGTGGCTCACATCTGTATTTAGGAAAATGAAATCTAAGGATCTCAGCTCAAATCCAGCAGGAACAGGAAAGTCTGTAAGACTCTTTTTTTTTTTTTTTTTGCCAGTCGTGGGGTTTGAACTTTGAGCCTGAGCACTGTCCCTCGGCTCTTCAGCTCAAGGCTAGCACTCTACCACTTGAGCCACAGTGCCACTTCTGACTTTTTCTGCTTATGTGGTGCTAAGGAATCGAACCCAGGGCCTCATGCATGCAAGGCAAGCACTCTACCACTGAGCCACCTTCCCAGCCCTGTAAGATTCTTATTAACTAGCAAAAAAGCCAGAAATGGAGCTGTGGCTCAAGTGGTAGAGTGCTAGCCTTGAGAAAAAAGCTCAGAAAAAACCCCGTAGACACTGAGTTCAAGTCCCAGTACTGGTACACACACACATACACACACACACACACACACACAAGAAAAAAAAATCAAATGACCATAACATCTTTTCTTACATTTACCTAAAATGTAACTTCATTAAGCTTCTACCACTATTCTTTCAAAACCCTTCAAAACCACTTCAAAGTCCATTCCCACATTGACCATGATTCTTGTAGAAGAGTACAGGCTGAAACGTAAGAATGATGTGAAGAGAAAGGGAGGGACTCTAGACTTTCTATGGGCTGGCATTTGTTGCTATAAATTAGGATTCTTTTTTGTCTCTAATATCTTTTATACTTAAAAGTTATTTTGTCCAATGTTAAAATTGCAAATCTAACTTGCTTCTGGTTACTATTTGCATGGAATACTTCCCATCAGTATTCTTATAATTTTTATATTATATTTAAATTAAGTCACTTGAAATAGTACAAGTTTTGCTTTTTAATCAATCTGACAACTTGTTTTGTTTAGTAAGAACATATAGCTCATTCATATTTAATATCATTATTGGTATGTTTAGGCTCAAAACTACCATTTTACTATTTGCCTACATGTAGGCTACAAATTTTAGATTCCTTCTCTTCCTTTTCTTGCCTCCATTCTAAATTGATTAAGTGTTTTTTTGGATTCTACTTTTCTATTAACTTTCTAGTTTTATGTTCTATTCCCTAAGTATTTTTTCCTAATGCTTACTTGAATGTGCATCAGTGAATTATTTAAAATCTAAAAAAAAGAGGAAATTAGAATTTTATCACTTTCTGGACCAAACAATGACCTTAAAAATGCAAACTCAGCTTACCCTCTTACCAACCTATATACCATTATTCTCTTGTATTTACATTATAAATATTATATAAATCCCCCAAACCTTAGTATTATTGTCTTACATAATAGGTAAGCCTTTGTAATTACCCAGAAGTGTATCTCATTGCAATTTTGCACCAAAAAAAGAGAAGAGAAAAAATAATTTAGTAAAATTCTTTTACTGAATCTATTAGCATCCATCTGTTAATCCCTCTGGTCCGTTTGAAATTCAGAAAAACATATGGAGAACTTTGTGTAAAAATATCACAATTAAGATAAGATAAAATGGGCAGGAAACTACACATGAAGAGGTAGCTATGCTAACGGCAAAAGGCACAAAAGTACTTTACTGAAAAAGCTTCAGGCAGTTAATGTGTTAGAGAAGTCTTGCCAAGTTACACTCACCAAATTCAGAAAGCCTCAACTTAGTGGGCATATAAACTGCTTATTGTTGAATGTATAATGAGTATAATGTAATTGGTCTCATATAATTAGGAGGTCACCAAGCCATACTTGTGATTGGTGTTGTTATAGCCAGGGACTTTTGTGACTTCAAGTGATGATTTGCTTGAAGGAGTAAGCTTTGGGCTAGGGAGACTGACTAATCTGGCTGTAAGTCCACAGGGAGGGAAGCCAAGAATCAAATCACAGTGCTCCTGCAGAGCTTGGTGGATTTAGTCAAATGTAGTTGTTGTCCATTCAGTTCATCACTCTCCAGGGTTTGATTTGGAGCCAGGAAGTTTGTAGGGGATGGGGGATAAGAAAAGTAATGTGGTGAGACACCAAGAAAATACAACTGAGATATCAGTACAGAAGTATACCCTAGTAGGCAGGAACAAAATTCCTCCAAAGGCCATAAACTTTGAAACAGATCCACAGGCTGTATTGTATAAATTCTGAACCTTCCCATAAAGGGTCTTTAATTCCTAGTGCTGAGCCACACTGAAACAAAGACAAATGGTACTAATAGGTAAAAAACACAATCCTACCCCACATATTACAGATTGATGATTGGTTGTAAGGTCCCAGATTCTGGTGGCTAATTGAAGATAAGAGTCTCATGGACTTTCCTGCTCAGGTTGGCTTCAAACTGCCATTCTCAGATCTCAGCCTCTTGAGTAGCTAGGATTACAGACATGAGCCACCAATACACAGCTTCCCAATTAAGTTTAAGAAAGAAATAAGAGAGTTTAGCTGGGTATAATATATTCATAGATATGCCAAAAAATACCTATGACAAGAAATAACCACTGACCATAGAAAACATTTTCTTATGGCTCTGAAGACACTTCACAACTATATTTTTAAAAAAATCATTCTAAGAATTAATGTGAAAGATTTGTTTCAGCTATAACCGATTGGTTCATTTGGTTTATGTGTAGCACAGATGAGTTACACATTGATCATTCATATATTCACACCAGTTGGTTTTCTTCCCACCTTCATGAAGGACATGCTTTAACTTATCCAGCCACCTTGAAAATGAGTACTATTACCTACTTAGGAAACTAGGTGAGCCAAGTATTCATTTTCAATACAAATCCATCATCGTTTTTGAAAAGCAAAAGCATATGTAGCATGCAAGATTGTGACAGAGGGGCTGGGAAGGTGGCTCAGTGGTAGAGTGCTTGCCTTGCATGCAAAAGGCCCTGGGTTTGATTCCTCAGCACCACATAAGCAGAAAAAAAAAAGCCGGAAGTAGTGCTGTGGCTCAAGTGGTAGAGCTCTAGCCTTGGGTTGAAGAGCTGAGGGACAGCACCCAGGCCCAGAGTTCAGGCCCACAACTGACAAAAAAGAAAGAGAAAAAAAAGAAAAAGATTGTGACAGAACACAGTACAACATCTATTAAAGACTTCCAGGACACTTGATGCATCACTCTTTTTGGTAATATTTTTGTTTATCATTTGAAACATACCAAATCATTAACAATGTTTTTTCCAGAAATGATAAGGATCTAGGACTATAAATCTACTGCTAGCCATCTATGATGACAATTCTCCTCTGTTACTTAATATCAGATTTATTTTTCTCCACTAAAATTGCTTAGCTTGGGTGAATTCTAGCTGATAATTTCAGAAGGGTGAAAAGCTAACTAGAACTGGGCATTTGGCCCAGATAAATCTGATTCCAGTACTATGAAGGGAGCAGCAAGGGAACTAGAAAGTCTTTGACAAAAATTGTTGATAATTGGCTAAAGATGAGGAAGAGAAACAGAAAACTTGGAAGGCCATGAATGTTATTCTAAGTCAAAGAAAGACTCAAGGGAAGAATCAAGGTGCTATGAGGTTAGGACCACTCTCTTTAATGCTAAGGGGAAAAAATAAATATATAAGGCTATAGCAAAATATCTGATATCCGAGCTCTTAGTAAATAAGTCTTTGTGCCTACCTAAACTGCAGAAACAAAGTTGAAACCCTGGATTTGAAATTCTGTTACCTTACTGATCTAAACATAGGTAACATTCTCCTTCCTCATCTGTAAATTGTGGATAATATGATCACTTATTGCAAAGTGCTATTATTAGGATTAAATGAGATATTTCTTGGTCTGACTTCCTAATCAAATAATAGATCTTTTCATATTGCTGTGCATTTATCTATTTTATACCAATTTATTTCAGAATTTTAACAAATTTCTATATAAAACTACCTATATAAAATACTGTGTTATATAGATCTTCTTAATAAGATTGCCATCAAGATAATTACATTACTGTGATCATAATTAGAATAGCCATAACTAATAAATCATAGTAAAATAAAAATGACCTGAGCTCTTGTACAGATAGTCTTTACCTTCCAGGATTATTTTGAAAAATAAGATCAATATTTCAAACTGATCAGATCTCCAGGCAATGAGTGGTTTGTACTTAAAAGGTTTCATTGATATCATGGTCTTAGAGCACATAGGAAGTGACAGAATCAAACTAATTTCTGTCTCATTCCCCTTTATCAGTGAATTGCCTTTACTAATATTTATTGGCTTATTCAAAAGTTCTGAAATATTTGTAAACAATACAGCAGAAAGTAGAATAGTCTAAGTTGTACAGAATTCAAATTGCAGATAATTTTTGCCCATAAAAACACGACTCCATGTTGTGGTAACTTATCAAATTATGGAAAGAACATTGCAAAGATTAAAGTGTTGCATAAGAGAGAGAAAGCAGCATGAGTCAGGGGTTTGGGAAATATGAGTCAGATTAAAAGGAAGGAGCCAAAAACATAGAGAACAAGGCCTAAGTAGAGACTCAATGGACACTATAGTGTCCAATGATGTGGACATCATCGCCTCTATTAGGCTTGAGAGAAAATCAAATATGTGGTTCCATCACCAGGGGGTCAGTGTGATAAAGAGACTAGAAGTGAGAATTAAGCAGAGACCAAACAGGATTATTTAAAGCAACTGAGTTTGCCAAAGTCAGCAAAAGGGAGACCCACAATAGTATAAATCAATAAAAGGTAGTCTGTGGGCACATTTTTGAAGAATGAGAAAATGGCTAAATATTGCCATTAGCTATTCTTAATATATTTGAATGATGAAATGTATTGTGACATTTTAGGAAGCACATTCTATTCTTTTATTTGCTTGTGTTAACAGTAGGCCATGACAGCATACATCTAAGCTGCTTGCTGTGGTATTCCTTTTGACTTTTCTAATCTCTCTCTAAGGCTTTCTGCCATTTCTCTCCTGCAGAGCAGCTGGGTCAATGTTTTCTAATGTGACCTTCCTTCTTACTGCCGCCTACCTCCTGCCAATCCACATATCTCTCCTTCAAATTGTGCCTCAGAACCTTCTTCCTCTGGCAAACGTCCATAGTTGTTTACTTTTGATACTGCTTCATCTGTCTTAAGTTCTATACTTTCTATCCTCAATTGCTTTACATTATTCCCATGAACTAATTTCTTGCCCATTTCACTGTGTTTATCAGATCTTGCTCATTATTCTGCCTTCTTTTAGTTTCATAAAACACTGATTCTACTTTCTATAAACTCATCAGTTCTCAGCAAAGGAGTAATGACTTGTCCATCAATTTATTAAAACAAATATTTATTAAAATCCACCATATTCATGTACTATACTAGACACTAGAAATATATTTTCAAAAAATATATTCACCCTCAAAAAGCTTAAGTCTACAGCACAGAGCATATGTTAGTTAGAGAGAAAGAAAAAAAAAAGTAAGCCTAGAAAGATGCTGGTGTTTCATGTCTATAAGCTTGGCTCCTTGGGAGGCTGAGATTGCAAGGACTGAAGTTCAAGGACACACACAAGATCCTTTGCCAATCAAGAGCTGAACACAATGGCGTATTCTTGGCATCCCCATTGCTGCATGGCAGGCTTAGATTGGGAAAATAGCTGTTCCAGGCCAGCTGAGACAAAAAAAGTTCACAAGATTTCATCTCCATAGAAAGAAGTTGGGTGTGGTGGGGACAAAAAAGTTCACAAGCTTTCATCTCCAATGAAAAAAGCTGGGTGGGGTGGTGTATGCCTGTCATCCCAGAGAAACCATCAGTCAGTGCTTCATGAAGCAAGTCCTATTGCAGCTTTCTTGGTTTTGAGTAAAGAAAAAAAATATTATGGCAATGGAGGGAGTAGTATTTTGGATTTTTGTTTGTTTTTTTATTAAATTACTTTAACTCAACAATAATAAAAGTAATCCTTATTCAAAGCTAAGTAGATCTGATCCTGAAGAAGAAAGATGCAGCCAGGTAATGATGGCTCATACCTGTAATTCTAACTACTCAGGAGGCTGAAGATCAGATCGGAGCATCAAAGTACAAAACCGGGGTTAAGAATGTGGCTCAGTGGTAGAATGCTTGCCTAGCATGCATGAAGCCCTGGGGTCAATTCCTCAGTACCACATAAACAGAAAAGGCCAGAAGTAGTGCTGTGGTTCAAGGGGTATGACACTAGCCTTGAGCAAAAGGAGCTCAGGGACAGTGCCCAGGCCCTGAGTTCAAGCCCCAGGACTGTCCTAAAAGGAGAAAAAAGTTCAATACCAGCCATATCATACAAATCCAAGAGATTCATATCTCAGTTAATAGCAAAAAGCTAGAAGTTGAATTGTGGCTCAAGCAGTAAAGTCCCAAATTTGAGTGAAAAAGTCAAGCAAGAATTTAAAGTCCCAAGTTCAAGTCCCAGTACCAGCACTCCCTCCACTAAAAAAATAAAAAAAATTGCATAGATCTGCATGTTTAAAACCTACTTATTATCCCACTGGAAATAGCTTATTTATCAAAACAGACTTCAAATAAATGATGAAAAATAGAAAGGAAATTGCAGGGCATCAATAAGCAGTTTGTAAAGAGATATCTCAAGAAGAAAAGCCTCAGTTACAAGGGAGACCTCTTTAGAAACGTAGCAGCCAACCCAAACCTTTGATCTTCTGCCAGCAGGGACAGAGAAAATTTGCCACATCTGAGTCTAACATGGCCATATCTCTCAGGGCTGTTATCACTGCAAGTGCTGGCAAATGTTCTTGACATAAAACAATAGGAATTCTGCTGTCATTTCTGCATTAGCGAGTTATAAAAAGCTCTGAAGAAACCCCAGTAGAAAGGTTTTCATCAAGTGCACAAGAGAAAATAATAAAAGACATAAAAGGGGGCAGATATTTCACAGCAAAATTGTTGCGCCATTGCACTGTACCTAGATTGTGATTGCTGACTTGAAAATACCAGTGATGTTACTAATAATTTTCAAAACAAAGCAAAAACTATATCAAAGACTTAGCTAAAACTTTAGAGCCAAGTTCAAAGAAGTATGGAAGAAGGTGCTTTACTACCTTGTAGTCATAGGAAGTAATTTTCACCTCTTCTCCCTTTGTCTGGTAGAATCTTATCACTTCCACTTGGTTTAGTAAAATTGCTATCTCAAGACAACTTCCTTATGTATTTATAACCTAAACTTCTCACACTAAAACATTGAATAGTAACAATTCTCTTTCAAAAAAAGGGGGAAAAAGAATAACCAAACAATAGTAAAGATGATTCTCTGAGTTTGTGTGTGTGTGTGTGTGTGTGAGAGAGAGAGAGAGAGAGAGAGAGAGAGAGAGAGATTTGTGGCACTTAAATGCAGGGCATGGGTGCTGTCCCTGAGCTCTTTTGCTCAAGGCAAATGCTCTACCACTTTGAACCACAGCTCCACTTCTGGTTCTCTAGTGGTTAATTGGAGACAAGAATCTCACAATTTTCCTGCCCGAGCTGGTTTTTAACCATGATCCTCAGATCTCAGCCTCCTGAGTACCTAGAATTATAGGTGTGAGCCACCAGCACTGGCTTTCTTAGCTTCTAAAAGGGAAGGAAGGAATTGAGTGATCTAATTGATGATAGCTCTTTTTTGTAATCTCTTTCTTCCGAAGTACCATCCTGGGTCTGCCACAATGATAACTGAAGACCTTCTAAATCTGTCTTGGTTTTATGCAAAATTTGCTGTCTAGGAATATAGGTTTTGTGATATTTTTCAATGAAGTTTAGTCTTCACTTGTTAGAGAACACCAAAATTGTGTAATGCTTTTATTTGTTTAACTTAATGTCATGATGTAGAAGATTTGAATTAATACAAAACCATCTCAGAGAAGTAGTTAGTCACATTGGAAATGTTTCATTTCTTAACAAAACCACAGAAGCAGAGCTAAGTATATTATCATTGATGCATACAGTGGCATCTCAGAAATTATTTTATGAGCACTTGTAATAATTTTAAACATTTCCAATATTACCAAAATTAGAATGTTTTTAAGGTTAAAATTCAGCTTAAGAAAAAATATGATCATGTTGGACGTGATGGTTATATCCCTTATAATACCAGCTCATGGGAGACTGAGGTAGGAGGATCATCAGTTTGAGACCTGGGTTACATAGCAAGGCCTTGTTTCAAAACCATAAAAACAGAGAGAACAATCTATGTGTTCACAAGGAACTGAAATTCTGTGCTGGGTGTCTTTGGCAGACATCGACGAGTGTACTGCGGGGACGCACAACTGTAGAGCCGACCAAGTTTGCATCAACTTGAGAGGCTCTTTCACATGTCAGTGCCCTACTGGGTATCAGAAGCGAGGAGAACAGTGTGTAGGTAAGTCTCAGCACTGCAAAGCAATGTCCTATCTTGAGTATCTTCAGACATTCAAAACAAAGCATTCATATACACAAAATGATAGCTAAAACTGCTTTCTCTTTCTCTTTTATTGAAATACTAATCTATTTTCCAACAACCAAGAAACCTTTAAAATTGGGCTTATCTTAAATTTAAAAGTTACAGATTAAAACTGAAACAGAAATCTGGCATATGAGAATGGGATCAAAAAGGCAATAGAAATAATTTTGTATGAGTGAGTGTAGCATTAACACACTTGCTGCTTGGTCATAATTCACTGCCACAAAGCATAGATCATAAGGTAAATAGTGAGGTAGAATCATAGCCCCACCCCTAATTATTTTAAGGACTTGGTTAACTCTCTTAAATTCTCTCTGTCTTGTTGCCTTGCACATAGATCCTGTGGATAATACAAATACCAATCTCAGGAGTTCATATAGGGCTATGCTTAGAATGCCTTCAGGCCCTTAACAATGCATGCTTGACGAGGGCCCGAGAGTGTCAGCTCCCTGAGGGCAGGAGCCAGGTTGGCTTGTGCCGCTCTTAACTCCCCCAGTCCTAGAAGAGTGCCCATAACTGCATGGTAGATGTTTCAAATGAATAGAAGAAGGCATCATGAAGAGGCCAACTGGCAAATAATGAAGTAAAACAAAGCATTTCTGGCTTAATCCTGTATGCCCAGCAGGCAGCTTACAGCTCTATAATTGACTCCCTCCATCCATTTATTTACATACCACCTCTTACCACAGACCAATGGAGAGCCATTATTTTCTCTTAGGAACAGAGGGAGAGAAGGTGGGGACCCGGCAACCAGGATCAATTTTTGTATGAGAATGTGAACTGTTAACATTTGTATGTCGACACTGAGTTCCTTTTCAGCCCTGGACCAGTTCTGCCTGCCATAGCTTGTGCCTAAATGCTGGCATTGAAGCCCAATGCCCTTGAGGAAGGCCTAGTATTTGCAGACAGAAGCTGTGATTTAGGATACAAATGTGCAGAAACTCCATAGACCCACAGTGTTACCTACTCCAGTCCCAACTACTTCTAATTCTAGTTCCCTATATATAGCATCCTACTTCAATGCCTCTACACAAATTCTCAGCACAAGAACATTGCCTGTTAGCAAATCCCAGCTCAGGGTTACCTCCTCTAGGAAATCTTCCATACTCTCAAATATAATTAGTTACCTCTTCCTCACCAAATTATAAACAGGTATTCTTTAAATTCCAATCTTTCAGACCAATATTTCTGTAAAGTATAATACAGATGTTGTGGCAATATCAGATTCTACTTCTAAACATGTACTCTAAATTTCTGTACTTAGTTGTAGATTAGTCCCAATAGGCCACCAGCCAGCAGCAGTCAATAGGTCTCATTCTGGGTAGCACAGTTCTCCCCCTCTTTCTGTATCATTCAGGAGACTGAGATCTGAGTTTTGGGTTTTTGTTGTTTTGTTTTGTTTTGTCGGTCATGGGGCTTGAACTCTGGGCTTGGGCGCTGTCCCTCAGCTCTTCAGCTCAAGGCGAGCACTCTACCACTTGAGCCACAGCACCACTTCTTCTGTATCATTTTCTAATACGGACCTTACCATCTCATGAAGTAATTTATTTTATGCCTATCTTTCTCATGACCTATATCTATCATGCTAAACCTCCAGTGTCAAACACAGTGCTAACAAATAAGTTTGATGAGAATCTGCTGGTTGAGAAGATATGCATCATTTATTCACCATATATATATATAAAGGACTGTGTCCCATATGCTGGGCCATAGAATTGAACATATTGCACAAAACCATGGTTCCCTTGAGGCTATTATAAATGACATATGGTCTATCCAATACTGCTATCTTCCTAAGACACTAGGTGGTATGAGAAAGTACTACACTAAAATTGCTCTTAATTAGTACTAATTTTCCATTCATTCAAATCATGTTTGTTGAACACCTACTATGGCAGCTTTTTTTTCCAAAAATTAAGCATTTGGAAGTGAGCAGACAAAAATCTCTCTCCTACTATCTCTACACCTCAGGGAAAGGAGACAGTTCTTAATTTTACATGAATGATTATGGGAGAGACGAGCAAATAAGGGTATCACATGATGTCAAGGTTTACAAAGAAATATGAAGCAGATTAAGAGAATAAATAGGGTAGAATAATCTATTGTAGATATGTGGGAGATGTAGCCCCCCAGCAGGAGGTCTTAAAACACAATCTTGAGTTTTTTATGGTGTCAGTGATTCATGCCTAGCAATGCAGGGGACTAATATCTGAGGATCAAGATTCAGAGCCAGCCCAGGCAGACAAATCCAAGCAATGGAACAAGGCACTGAGTTCAACCCCCCTCCCTCTTTCTCTCATACACACACACAATTATATACCCTTTGATTAAGGGTATATACCTTGAATAAGGGTATATACCTGCTCTGTTTCAGAAACTTTACCTACATCATGCAATTCTCTTGCATGATCACTTACAGAATAGACAAGTAGAAACTTGAGAAGACCAACCTTGTACTGGTCAGAACAGAGATTCAAACTTAGTTTACCCAGAGGCCACTTGATCACACTGCCTCTCTTTTTAAAAATTCCAACAGAACTCAGCATAGCTTTGCTTTAGTTTGTTTTACTATAAGGCAGGGTAACTATAAAGGTTTACATTGTTGCAGATGCATAATGATTGTTTTAGATTGCACATGCCATATTGGCGTAGTCACAATGTGCAGTCTGAATTAATGACACATTATTATGCTTCAACGATGATCCTAATCTGCAAGTTCTCAGCTGAGCATTTTATGGTTGGAAATATTTATCAGAGAAGGACACAGGGTGGAACACTTCATCAAAATGTCAAAAGGGCATTCTCAATAGGTCACTTGTTTAGCATCCTTTCCTTCCATGGTGTTCTTTCATTTGACCCTCGCAAAAACTTCCAAAGATACACATGGCAAGCCTTCCTATCACAGTGTGCAGAACACTAAGAGAATGAGCATTTAAATGGCTTAGTCATAGTCACCAGCTGAGCACAACCCACTTCTCCTTTCTCTCAGTCTTGTATACATCATTCCTTTCTTCAGTTGCCCTTTTTAATTTTTCTCATTTTAAATAAGCCCTGGCCCCCAAACTGACATTCTTATGTATGTGAAATGGTCTTAACAAGATTCACCCTATCTATCCAGGTTTCTTGACCACTGAAAAGGATGTGCAATCAGTCTCTATTCTTAACATCTTACTTACCTACACAATACTGACCAAAGTATTTCTGAAACACAAACACCCTAATTTTAGCAGGAAGGGAGAGAGGAATGGAATAACAGGGAGCAGAGGGAAAAGGGAAGAATAGAGATGGGAAGAAAAAAGGAAGGAAGAATTATTTTTTTAAATGAGGTCTTCCCTAGATAATGCTTTCTAGATCACCTCTGATGAGAACTTGGTAAGTCAATACTTTGGTTCTCTGTGTGTGTTTGATCACATAGATATAGATGAATGCACGGTGCCTCCATATTGCCACCAAAGATGTGTGAACACACCAGGCTCATTTTATTGTCAGTGCAATCCTGGGTTTCAGTTGGCAGCAAACAACTATACCTGCGTAGGTAAGCCTTTTGTGATTGATTTCTGTCTGTAAGCAAAGAATGGGGGAATGGGCACTGGTGGCTCACACTTGAAATCCTAGCTACTCAGAAGGCTGGAATCTGAAGATTACAGTTTGAAGACAGCCTGGGAAGGAAAGTTCATGAGACTTATCTCCAATAAACTACCAAAAAGCCAGAAATGGAGTTGTGCAACTCAAGTAGTAGAGCACTAACCTGGAGCAAAAGAAGCTCAGAGAGCAACCGTGCCCTGAGTTTACACCCCAGGACCAGCACCAAAAAAGGAAAGAAAAGGGAGGAAGGAAGGGAGGAAGGGAGGGAGGGAGGGAGGGAATAGAGAAAGAAAGAAAGAAAGAAAAAGAAAGAAAGAAAGAGGGAGGGAGGGAGGGAGAAAGAAAGAATGGGGGTTGAATATGGTCAAAGTATTTGACATGCATGTGTGAAAATAAAATAATAAAACCTATTAAAGGTGAGGAATAGGAAAAAATAATCAGAATAGAGAGGTAAATTTGATCAAATCATATTATATGCATGTATGGACATATCACAGTGAACCCCCTTGTACAATTACTATATGCTAATAAAAGAAAATGGGAGGGAGAAGGGAGGCCTTCCAGGCATAGTAGAGCATGCTATAATACCAGCTCTTTAGGAGGCAGAGGCAGGAGGATTGATATAGTTCAAGGGAAGTTTAGGCAAAGGTAATAGTAACAGTAAGACTCTATTTCCAAAAAAAAGCTAAAACAAAAAAGCTCAAGTAGCAGAGCACTTGCTGAGCATGAGGCCCTGAGATCAATTCACAGCAATTTTTTTTAATTGCATACTATGGTATTTCTAGTTTTCTGTTTCTGAGGGAACTGGTTTCATCATTCCATTAAGCAATCATAAAGCTGAAAAACAATAGTTAATCTGTTTCTCAAAACACATCAAGATGTGAATGGAAAACTTTTTGAACCCCAGTTTTAGTTTTACACTGTGAGTGTATCAAAACAAATGCTTTTAGAAGTGCAGATCAATGGATGGACATACATTCATCAGTTAGTCAACAGTGTATGATATACATGCTGAAGGTGCCAAAGGGGTTGCTGGACGTTAAAGTACATTAACTTTCCACTGAAAGTGCATCTGAGTTTTTACATGCTGCTTCTCCTCTTTCAGAATGCAGTGTCACAGCACACAATTATAACATTTGCCTGACATGGAAAAAATCTAGTGCAGGGAAAAAAAATGCTTTTTCACAATATTTTCAGTGCCTTAGAGCATTGCAAAACTCTCTATGGGTCTCAAAGGCATATGTTATAATTGTAATGGAATTTAACAGAAACCATTTAAAAAGTAATAAATAGCATAGATAAATCTTCACCACAGCATGCTGAGAGACTATATCACTATGAGTGTCTTATAACAATTATTTATAGACCTGGCATTTTGAAGCCAAACAACAAAAGAAAATAGATCCTGGAATGTGTATTTATTAGGAGCATTAAATTCTTTTGGGAAGACTTATCAAACATAAAACTAACTGTCATTCCTAGGGGAAAATATTCTTCTATTTCTAAAACAAGGATATGACAGACCTTTAAAGTTGTTCCAACAAATATGAAACTGAATGGATGTTCTCCAATGAGCTTCTGCAAGGCAAAGAATTCAGCTGGGGAATTACTCACTTATCATCAGATGATATGGGTACAAAAAAAAGGGAGGATATATATATATATATATATATATATATATATTTTAAACTTTCCTTGCAGATATCAATGAATGTGATGCCAGCAACCAATGTGCTCAGCAGTGCTACAACGTTCTTGGTTCATTCATCTGTCAGTGCAACCAAGGGTATGAGCTGAGCAGTGACAGGATCAGCTGTGAAGGTAAAAGGCTTTCCAAATCATGTGCAAGAGGAGTCATCTTTGTCACTGGTTTTGCTTTATCTCATGTGTATGATCAGAAATTCTATTCTGGAAATTCTATTCTAAAATAAAATTCATGTTCTTCAGGTATAACCTTGGCTTTTTAACATACTACTGAAAGCCAATAAAAAAATAAGATTGAAATATTAGCGGCAGGTTGGTTATAATCATTAGAAAGGAAGATCTATTGGTTTGCATCTCAAGGTGTGGTATGGGCATCTCCTTGGAGCTCGTGATTCAGAAGTTGAGACCTCAACCCAGACTTCCCGAGTCAGAATCTGTATTTAACAAGAATGTCAGGTAGTTGGCATGCATACTTAGGTTTGAGAAGACCCAAGGACATGTCAAAACATTACAAAAAAAAAAAAAAACAAGGGAAAGTATTTCTTATACTGCCTGCAATGCAGTTTAAGATGTCTTGTTCTGCCCTTCAAAGCAAGGTATAGGAATACAGCTGTTCAGAAATACAAAGCATTTTTTTTACCCTGAAGGCTGGATCCTGTCAAGATTTCACCTCTAGTAACTTGCACAGGGATGGTCTTGGAGTTCAAACCTTCGCAGCAGTCACCCAATTCCTGAGAAGGCAGACACAAATCTGCTTCCAGTTGGCTCTGCAGAGCCAAAGTGAAGAGCATCCACCATAAGCCAGTTCAGTCTCTGTACCCAGCTAGCATAATTAGCCCCAGGGTTGGCCACACTGTTGGCAAAGATTCCATGAAGTTGATGTGAGAGAAACCATCTATGTTGTGAAGAGAGGAAAATGAGCTGATAGTATTAGATGTAGCCCTTGAGTTCCTGATAAAAAACCTTGTTTTTCTTCTGTTTTCCAGTTGGTAATCTTTTTACTCTCTTCAGCTCACTTAAAATATTTATTTCTAAAGTAGTAACATGCAAGTTTTTCAACGTGGTGTCCTTGCTTTTGTCTAATGACACAGACATTGATGAATGCAGAACATCAAGCTACCTGTGTCAATATCAATGTGTCAATGAACCTGGAAAATTCTCATGTATGTGCCCCCAGGGATATCAAGTGGTGAGAAGTAGAACATGTCAGGGTAAGTTCATTGCTTTCATACATGTGAAGTGTTCTGTTTTAGCCAGGAAAAACATAGGAGAAGTAATAGGATTCTGCGCAGTCTTGAACAAATCATCAAACTTTTCTAAGCATCAGTTTTCTCTGTTTGGAAAAAGGGAAGTATGAAAAGTAACATGTATAAATAATTTATAATCTGCAAACCTTGAACAATTAGTGTTTTTATGAAATCTACTTAGCAATGTAAATGAGTAATACTAACTTTTCTCTAGAGGGTCCAATCAGAATTGGAAAGATTGCACAAAAGGATAGTAAAATCTTTTGTTTAAATAAAGGAAAACATCAAGGACAAAATGTCATTATTTGTATAATAAACATATTTATATACATGTTATATAAATGTTAATTATGGCAAAACATTGCATTCCAATGGGTTTACATGTTAAACCTAATTCAGGAAAATGTTAGTGAGATATTTTAACCAATTTCTCTGGAGTTCTTAAAGCAATGGTCTATGTTTCTGATCATAAATGAATTTAATACTCAACAAAGAAACAAATTAGTGTACAATGAGATCTGAATTTTCTAGTCTGGATATACAAAATCATTTATATCTTATTAAAGTAGAAAATACACTGAAATCACATATGGGGGTTATAAGTATTGTGTTGAAAGTAAAATTGAAGGTTTTTATTTTCCTTCCTCCAAAAGGCTTGTCTTGGATATGAAATAACTGTTCTACTTTCCATAGGTTTGCAAAAATGAGTACTGTGTGTGCATGTGGGGGGGGGAGGGAAGGGAGAGAGGGGTGAAGGGAAGGAAGAAGCAAGGAAGCATGGGAGGGAAAAGAAAAGAGGAGATAAAATATACATGCAGACATATGTTCATCTAATATTTAATGCTATTAATTTCTGAAAAACTTTTCAGAATGATCAAGCTGTTAATTATGCTAGGCTCTAAATTATTGTAAGTAATTATTTAGTAATAAAGTTTCAGCATTGTTTCCTTATGCCACTGTTGGACTACATATTATAAAAACCAGTCTCAGTTTTCCCTGTAGCTAAATACTTTATTTTTTTAAAGGAGGGAGGGGAGGGAGAAAATATAAAAGGGGTCAGTTGTGACTTTTGAGGAATCTAGGTTTTCTGCCTTCAGTTGTAGTCAGTCCAAGAAAAGACTTCTTATAACTGACACTTGGAAAGTGTATAGCTTTTCCATTCTCTTCCTGGATAACAGATAAGTTTTGCTAGTTAGAAGCTAAAATAATTTTTTTCCCATCAAAGATAGAATTTTTTCCTATTTATTTCCTTACAATGTTAAGATGCCTATCACTATGCAAACCTGAACTGGCCACTTATTTGTTTTTCCTTCATTTAAAATGGAGCTAGTATCTTTCTTGCTCATCTCTAAAATGTAAGGAGCAGCTTAATTTCCTTATGTTTATCAAAGCTATAAACTCCTGTGCATTAATACTAGGTGGTGATTAAGAGGTGATAGAAGCCCTTACTCCAAAAGAATGAATAATCTAATAGGATTTTTAATGCAAAGAATTTAATAATGCCAAGCAGAAAGTAATAAAGACCCTAAAAGGTAAGACCATATATGAGAGCATATTCCAGTGCCTGGTCTTTACATGGCCTATAACAATGACTCAGTAAATTACTTGTGGAACAGGAAAATTAATGAATTTGAACTGGATAAATATAAAATGGAAAAGAAGATATACTTAAGTAGGGAAGTAGATATTAATTGCTACTGTTGTTATAAAAGTATGACTTGCAGTGGCTCATACCTGTAATCCTAGATCTACTCAAGAAACTTGTCAGCCTGGGCAGGAAAGTTTGTGTGACTCTTATCTCCAAATAAACACCAAAAAGCTGAAAGCAGAGCTGTGGCTCAAGTGATAGAGTGATAGCCTTGAGTGAAAAAGCTCAGGCCCTGGCCTGAGTTCAATTGCCTGGCAGCAACTATATAAAAGAAGTAATTGCACCCAGGCCCTGAGCTCCAGTACTGGCACACACAAAAAAGTATGACTTGCTAGTAAACTGTCTTTCCAAATGTCATCTAGGATTTCCTAATAGGCAAATCTAAAATCAGTCCTTATCCACCCAGGCCTACCTACAGCCCTCCTTCCCAGAGCATTCCCCTTCTGCTTCTTAGGCACTGCCTTTTCCTGGTGTCCCTCTTACTATCAACAACCCCTTCTTCCACAGAGTCCTTAAATGCTTTGCTTTATACCTCCTGTTCCACTGTGCTTCCTCGGAACCCGGCAATCTTCTCCCAGAGTATCAACTGTCCTTGCATGCTGCTTACTAAAACATTTCTAGCCTTTTCCTTTCAGCTATCCTTCCTGTGGGTTTCGCTAGCTGCTTTCTTATCCTGGAAGGCTTCCCCACCTTACGCATGAAAATTACATCTAGCCATCACCCTTCAAGGCAAGTTGATAAGCCTACTACATCACTGGATTTTCCTAATCTTCAAAGCAGAATTAACCAATTCTTCAAATTCTCTAAAGCATTTACCTATCTGTTTTTAAATTCAGCTTTATTTTATAAGTAAATGCTGCCACATCTATTTTTGCAACTAAATTAGCATCTCTCTAGTGCCAAAAACTGTTGGGTTTTTTTTTTGTTTGTGTTTCACTTTTCTGTAAGACCTACTGTTTTACATTTGGCTTTGAATACAACAGGTGAACAATTGGGATTTCTTTTATTTTATTTTATTGTAAAGGTGATGTACAGAGGGGTTACAGTTACATAAGGTAATGAGTACATTTCTTTTCTAACAGTGTTTCCCCTTCCCTTGTTTTCTCCTGCTTTCCCTTTTTCCCTGTTACACTCCCCCCACAAGTTGTAAAGTTCATTTCCAACATAGTATCTAGTGAGTATTGATGTTGCATTGGTTCATCTTTTTTTATTTCTTTTTTTATTATGAAAATACTATACTGAGGAGTTACAATTACATGGACAAGATAATGAGTACATTTCTTACCAAGCATTGTTGCCTCCTCCTTTGTTTCCCCTTCCTATCCCTTCCCATCTCCCCCCCCCCTTCCCAGCTCCCCCTCCATCCCCCATCCTTCCCCCCTTCCTCCCTCCCCTCCCCCAAAGTTGTAAAGTTCGTTTTTCAACATAACGACTTGTACATCTCATTGTTGCAATGGGTTCACCTGTATCCCTATTTAAACAATTTGTTTTTGTCCTTCCCCTCCACAAATTATACCAACATCAAATACAGTGAAAGCAGGGGTTATACCGTGGGGGAGGGACATACAAAGCAACAAAGAAATCATCTTATAAATATGTTAGAAACAATCACATGAAGAAAAAAACATTTGAATACATATCTTGGGTTCGTTTCACCTAACATCAACTTATCTGACTTTTTCTGCTTATCTGAGACATATACTAGATATTGCAAATAAGGGAAACTCTGGGACCTAGGTTTCTTTGGGCCTGGCTTACTTCACTTAATATAATTTTTTCCAAGTCTTTCCATTTCCTAACAAATGGGGCAATGTCATTCTTTCTGATAGAGGCATAGAATTCCATTGTGTATACATACCACATTTTCTTGATCCATTCATCTACTGAGAGGCATCTGGATTGGTTCCATATCTTAGCAATGGTAAATAATGCTGCAATAAACATAGTTGTGCTGGTAGCTTTAGTATGGTCTTGTTTGTGAACATTTGGGTAAATGCCCAAAAGTGGGATTGCTGGGTCATAGGGGAGCTCTATGTGGAGTCTTTTGGTTCACCTTTTGTCCCACCATTTCTGTGATTCCATTTTCCTTCCCCAAATCAGATAAACTTATATACAAGGCAAAGGGTTCTAAAAATCAGAAATAGTGACCACAGAGAATAAACCAGGGTGGGTGGGGAATGAAAAACAAAAGAAATAACTGCAAACAGTACACTAAATTTTTTTTTTTTGGTTGTGGGGCCTGAACTCTGAGCCTGGGCACTGTCCCTCAGCTCTTCAGCTCAAGGCTAGCGTTCTACCACTTGAGCCACAGCGCCACTTCCGGCTTTTTTCTCTCTGCTTATGTGGTGCTGAGGAATCGAACCCAGGGCCTCGAGCATGCAAGGCAAGCGCTCTACCACTGAGCCACCTTCCCAGCCCCCACTAAATTTTTTAAAAAAAGAAATAAACAACTGATTCTTGATAATATATTATGACTTGACACATATTAATCTGACCAAGATGCCTCAGCTGCATCTGTCCTGATGTTATAAAGTAACTTCAGATCCCACCCAGTCGAGCATAGCCCATACCCACACACCTCCTTACTACAAACAAGAATCTGCCACTCAAACTTTTCATAGATCCATTGTTTTTTTGTTGTTGTTTTTGTTTTTGGGGGGTTGGGGGGTCCAGTCGTGGGGCATGAACTCTGGGCCTGGCCGCTGTCCCTCAGCTCTTCAGCTCAAGGCTAGCGCTCTACCACTTGAGCCACAGTGCCACTTCCGGCTTTTTTCTTTTTGCTTATGTGGTGCCGAGGAATCGAACCCAGGGCCTCGGGCATGCAAGGCAAGCGCTCTACCACTGAGCCACCTTCCCAGCCCGATCCATTGTTTTTTTAACCCTTTGTCTCTACAGATATAAATGAGTGTGAGACTACCAATGAATGCCGAGAGGATGAAATGTGCTGGAATTATCATGGTGGCTTTCGTTGTTACCCACGAAACCCTTGTCAAGATCCCTATGTTCTAACATCAGAGAAGTAAGAATCATTAGAAATTTTGAAAGTAGGAGTTTTCTGGTTTTCCCAAGCCAAACCAGTGAATACTTTCTGTTTGTCTCTGCAGCCGATGTGTTTGCCCAGTCTCAAATGCTATGTGTCGAGAGCTGCCCCAGTCCATAGTCTACAAGTACATGAGCATCCGATCTGATAGGTCTGTGCCATCAGATATCTTCCAGATACAGGCCACAACCGTCTATGCCAACACCATCAATTCTTTTCGGATTAAATCTGGAAATGAAAATGGGGAGTTCTACCTACGAGTAAGTATCTTGGAGGAGGCATTAGGTGTTGAGAAAAAGGTAGCAGTTTGTTGTCATATAGCATACCCATGGGAGGAAAGCTAGTTTTTAAAGAGCTTTATGTGTAAGCATTATCTCATTTAATACTCCTGGTACTACTGTCAGGTATTAATATTGATCACCTTTCACAGAAAAGAAAAGTGAGACTCAAAGAGACTAAATGCTTCCCTAAAGACACACTTATTCCAAGCTGCACACTCTAATAGGGCTGTGTGTGACTGCCAACACACACATACACACACACACACACACACACACAACCCAAGTAAGTATCACAAATCAATAACATTTAATTTAATAATATTTGCTTAAGTTTCTGGAGAGTTTTTCAAATATCATTAATTCCTTGTTGCTATATTTGCAGGAAAGTTTAGATTTGCACACATATTAGACCCCTGCAATCTCTGAGACGTGAACCACTGCCCTGCACAAAGCACTATGTCAGTAGTTGTACCCTTTGTGCAAACTTTAGACAGACATTGTGGGCTCTCTCAGGTCTTTTCTTTGCCTTCAACTGGCCATGTGAAATCTTATTTCTGAATTCAGTCATTTCTTTTTTACAATGTCTCCTGGATTATCTTTGCTCCCACTGCCTGGCCTTGAAGTTGTTCCCATTACCTCCCTAACTCCTCCAGAGTTGTACAAATTAATCTTCCTAACTCCAATGTTTCAGCCTTTCAGTTTTCTGTGCAAAAATCTCAGCAAGTTCATTTTAGGTTAAAATTCTGACACGTTTTAAATATAGCTCACCACTTCATATGAACGTGATGGCAGGGTTACGGAAACGGTTTCATGCTAAAGATGTTAGTCATCCAGTTACAATTTTCTCAAAACTCCTTTGGGTATTCTTCATTTTCAATCAAATTCTCAAGTAAATATTTCATTTTGAGAATATGAAAGTACATTGGGACATTCATTCTTGTGATAAAGTTTACACATTTTTTATGCTTACACATTTATCTTGTTCTTTGATATATTTTCTTCCCTTCCAACTCCAGAATAACATGATTCCATTTCTTTGTCAGTAAGTTAGAAATTATTAATTTCTCATGACCAACTTCTGAAGAGAAAAACTTAACTCCAAGTATAATCTATTGTATGAAGAAGATAAACTACTCTAAGACTTGATGTTTTAAACTTGAGGTATATTAGATATTTGAAGAAATCTCCTCTAAATGAGATTTACATAGCTCAACTAAATAATTCCAATCCAGACATTATTGGTAAATTCATGGTAATAAAATAGATTTATCTTAACAATCATCTTCAGTAATAACTTTCTATTTTGAACTGTTAGCCATGACTTAATAAAATAAAATTTCCTAACAGAATCATTGAGCAGCAGAATCAATAAACAACCCAAACATGGCTCTGTTGGAACCCCAGCATGTTCTTCCTCTGCAGCAAATACAGCACTTGGAAGGTTACTTTGTATTCACATCTGTATTTATTGGCCTATTGTTTTCCATTATAAATACTAATTGTCAGGTTTTTAGGATAAGGAAGGAATTTTTTGGGGGGAGGGGTCCGGTCGTGGGGCCTGAACCCTGGGCCTGGGCGCTGTCCCTCAGCTCTTCAGCTCAAGGCTAGCGCTCTACCACTTGAGCCACAGCGACACTTCTGGCTTTTTTTTTTCTGCTTATGTGGTGCTGAGGAATCGAACCCAGGGCCTCATGCATGCAAGGCAAGCACTCTACCACTGAGCCACCTTCCCAGCCCCAATTGTTAAGGTTTTTTTGTGTTTTTTTTTTTGGTCGGTCGTGGGGCTTGAACTCTGGGCCTGGGCGCTGTCCCTCAGCTCTTCAGCTCAAGGCGAGTACTCTACCACTTGAGTTACAGCGCCACTTCCGGTTTTCTGGTGGTTTATTGGAGATAGGAGTCTCACGGTCTCTCCTGCCCTGGCTGGCTTTGAACCGCGATCCTCAGATCTCAGCCTCCTGAGTAGCTAGGATTACAGGCGTGAGCCACCAGCACCTGGCCAATTGTTAGGTTTTTTAAAAAGAGGTAGCCAAGTAAAAACAGCACCAGGCACGTGGTATTCAGGTAAGGGGTAGATTTATTCATCGTTCAGGCTGGCACCAGGCCATGTTGGCCCTCCACATGAAGGGGAAAGGCCTGGGAAAGACCTGGGAAAAAGAGCTGGGAAAGGGAGAGCTGGGAAAAGAGCTAAGAGAGCTGGGAAAGAGCTGAGAAGAGAGAGAGCTAGGAAAGAGGGGGTGTGAGCCTGGGCTAGGCCTTATCTAGGGTATGGGTGGAGAAAGGTGTGGCCACATCAAATTCAGAGGTGACCTCAGGGGATGCAGATGTGACTTCTTCCAGGTGTCCCAGTTGCCTAGGTAATGCAAGTACTGGGTGGAGACTTTGCTGCGAGGAGGGTGAAGTCTGCTTGCCATCCAGGAGCAGACCTTACACTAATCACATTTTTCTCCAGTAAAATCCTTTTTTTCATGAATTATATAAAGCATTGTCAATTTTAATAATTCCAGCATTAAAGAACTTTAAATTATTTGAAGGTTAAAAACTACTCACAATAATAAAATTCTATTTCAAGATTACTTATCAAATAATTGAAAAAAAATCTTATCACATTTCCACATTGAAATTCTACTTATATTGTACAAATTTAGACACAAAAATTAGCTAACAGTTAGGTACCTGTGGGTCATTACTATATTCCTGGCTACTCCAGAGCTTGAGATCTGAGGATCACAGTTCTAAGCCAACCAAGAGACAAAACCAATAGACACTTATCTGTACTGACCCAGCAGCCAGAACTGAATGCAGAGCTTAAGAGAGAGAGTACTAGCCATGAGCAAAAGAAGCCAATGAGAGCAAGAGGCCCTGAGTTCAAGCTCTAATGCCAGCGTGCGCGCATGTGCGCGCACACACACACACACACATAAAGAAATAATAATCTATCAGCAGACCTTAGTTAAGCACCTACTATATTCCCAGTTCCATACTAGCAGCTATTAGAAATTAAGACATTCAATGTACTGATTTCACCAAATTTCAGTATTACTGTGAAGCAAAAGTTAACATCAATGAATAAAGAAGGAGCCAAGTATATGTTTCATTTATGCTCTCAAGATATCAAAAAATTAACAGAAAAGAAGCTTGGTAGTCATGAGAGCTGATGTAACCATTAAAGGATATTTGGGATATGGAATCCTCCTTATATTTCTTTTAGGAGGATACTGAGATCTTTCCTAAAAGGAGAACATATTATAAAGGAGTCATACATGAAATTGAGTTAGGGTTTCATCTGTCCCCAGTACATGGGTTTCTTTACTGAGCCATGGTTTTATACAAAGCCCTATCATCACCTGGCATATTACTCACTTAATTGTGTCGCTGTAATGCTAACCAAACAAACTCATGTGTTCACTTTTCTATTCTTGGCACATATAATAGTGCCTAGCACATAGCAGATGCTCAAAAATACTTTACATATTTACTTGGATTACTAGGGATGGAACTCAAGGTTTGACACTTGCTACACAGGCACTCTACCACTCGAGTCATGTCTCCAGCCCCCAAAAATGTTTGTGCCATTCCTTGGGCTTGAACTCGGGACCTGGCACTGACCCTGAAGTTTTTTGCTCAAGGCTAGCACTCTACCACTTGAGCCACAGTTCTTTTTGACTTTTTAGTGATTAATGCAGACAGTCTCATGGATTTTCCTACCTAATATGGCTTCAAACTTTGATCCCTCAGATCTCAGCCTCTTGAGTAGCTAAGATTACAGGTGTGTGTCACCAGCACCTCACATATTCTTTAAATAATCCAATCAGTACCTTCAAAGTATTACTATTACTTACAATTATTACCTACAAGAGGAAACTACCAAATGAAGATTCTGGATGCATAACAATGATTACAACCAAGCCATTTCCTGCATTACTGAAGCTTATGGTAAAATGAACAAGTGCTTAGAAGAGTTGTTAACAAATGTGTAATAAATAAGTAGATCTAACTAAGATAGTAGTAGTCTTGGAGCCACTGAAGAAGTACATTTAAGCTCCAGGATAAATTAGAGAATAACAAATGAAGGGACTATAAAGAAGTCCAGTTTTTCTAGAACTCGTGTGATAGAGGCAGAATAGCCTGAGAAGAGCCTGGAGAGATGAATAGAGTTTAGATGACACAACGCCTCATAGAATATCTAAAGGCTTTCAAGTAATAAACTATTTGGCTTTTCATGTTAAAATAATAGCTGCCCAAAGTGTATATACAGGATTGGAGTAGAGCAGGAACAGAAATGGAAAAAATAGTCATTTATGATTAAAACACACAGACACACACATACATGAAAATATAGAAAGAACTACATTATCTAATAACCCACTTGCTACTGGAAAATTAGAGGAGAAAGATAACTCTCTTCTTTTTCCTGTCTTTCTTTCAGACTATTTCAATGTTCCTCAAGCATCTGAAAGCCTCATGAAAGTGTTACCCTCTATTTTACATCCTTATCCTTATATTCCGTGTAATCCTATATTTCATTTGCCACACTCTATTGAAATTAACTATTTAACTATCTCTTCATCCATTAGGATGTAAACAGATGTACAATGTTAAAATGAAAATTGACAACTTTGTTTGCCAGTTTAAAGATTATCAGATTCCCATCTGATCACTATTCTCTAAAAAGGCTGAAGTATTCAACATAAGGTAGAGAAATGTTAACAAATCAAAAGCAATTTGAAATGTTAAACACTAACATGTGTTAATGGGAAGTGTGGGGTTTTTTTAATAAAAAAAAAGACAGAAAAACATTTTGAAAAGCCAAGTTCTTGTAACTTGAGCTAATGACATAGGTGGACACAAAGGTTAATGATAAAAAGGATTCAAACCAAGTACACTAAGTAGAAGCTGTTTTATCCCACTACTGCTCTAATAATAAATAACAGAAACACTAATCCAAGAAGAATTATTCTCTCAGTCTTTCTTCTCTCTTTCATTATAGCAAACAAGTCCTGTGAGTGCCATGCTTGTGCTCGTGAAGTCGCTGTCAGGACCAAGGGAGTATATCGTGAACCTGGAGATGTTGACAGTCAGCAGCATAGGGACCTTCCGCACAAGCTCAGTGTTAAGATTGACAATAATAGTAGGACCATTTGCATTTTAGCCTTTCCTAAGACTCCACCACAGGCATTTAAGTAAGCCAAAGAGCATCATTACCTTAAAGCATTGTTTTATTTATAGATATATCTAGTATATCTATATCTCTATTCTGTACACTCACTTATAATTCAAACAATTACACCATGGTATAAAGTGGGCGTTTAATCTGTAAAGATTCAAAGTTTATCTTTATAACTATGTGTAAATTAGACATTAATCCACTAAACTGGTCTTCTTTAAGAGGTCTAAGCATAGGTTATTTTCCTGTAAAAAATGATACCACGCAATGATGGTCTTTGGTGCCTAGGAGAGCTCCACTAACCATCTCAGAGGAAGCAGTTGTCATAACATTGAATAGCAAGCAATGCAAGAATGAGTGTTTGAACCACTTTGTAACAAAATGGAAAAAAGTCAATAAAATATATTTCTTTAGAAAAATGGGGATCTACTATATTTGTGTTTTTATTTGCATGATCAGTTCAAAAGTGGTTAGTACACAGTAATAACACTATTGCACTATATGTTGGTTTCTTTAGGCTATTTTAAATTTTATCAAAAATCTTACCAGTAGAAAAAAATAAGGAAAAATTTGCCCCACATTCCCAAAATAAATCATATAACCCCTAAAAAATATTCCATTGGGGAATAGCACATGAGAAAACAAGTAAAAAAAAAAACTTCTAAACAATTTTTGAGTTAGCTTGATGCAGCAAGTTCAGCAAATATACATTCATGAACTTTGGGATTGTTACAAAATGAAGACTAAAGAAAAGGGATTTTACTGGAGAAGTTTTAATTTCTAAATAAGAGTCAAATCATAACACTTCTCAAGCTTAAGAGTAAATTTTTCATCTTTATATTGGTTGCTCACAGAGGAAGAAAACAGAGAGGGTTCTTCTTCCTGGCATTCAGGGTGACCATGAACTTAAGCCAACATCGCTCCTCTCAAGCCTATGAATAAAGTTTATGCCTTCTTCATTGTTTAAAATGTAACTGCTTCACTTTAATGTGTCATATTTTTTAATAAAAATAAATATTCATTTAGAAGATCACTCAATCTTTGAAGGGTTTTTTTTAATGTAGCAAATAACAGCCAATATAATTTTTATATCTCGGGAAAAAGCGTGTGTGTGTGTGTGTGTGTGTGTGTGTGTGTAAATTAAAGATGAAGACACAGAAAGGCTGTTAAAATTATTCAGATTATGCCACTAAAACTATGTACAGCCAATTACTTTTCTACATCAAATTTCAAAATACAATTGAATAACCTCGGTCACCAAGTAACCTCACTGTTAAAACTTCTCAGAGAGTTTACTAAATGTGCAAGAATTGTCAGAAAGCTCACCAAGAGACAGACTTTAAAAAAAAAGTCCTTGTGTGTAAGAGGGATGGGCTTTTCAAGGCTACAGAGGCACAGAAATAGTAAAGAGAGAATAGGTCAGAACAAATTAGTCCCCAGTGCAGCAGGACCACTCTTGCCTGTGTACAGAGTTACCTACAGTACATATAAATTAGGGCTTGATTGAAGCCTCTCCATGTTTAATCAGTCTAGTGATTTTTCTACATTTGGATATAACTCTCAAGTGAGAGCTAAGAATGGTAACATTTAAAAAAAATAGCCTAAGAATTTCTTAGAAGGTATTTTACTCTTAAGTCTCCAGGGAACTATATAAGTAACTAAAATCTTTAAATATTTATGCATAAACCTGGCCCTCCACCCCATCTCCAACACTGAATATATAATATGAACCTACAAAAACCATTGACTCCCAAAATGATGGTTTTCCTTTATCCCAAAGCCTGTTCCTAATCACAAGTCACATAAAGAGTTCTGAGATGCTGACATCCCACTGATGCAATTTCTTTTATTTATTTATTCACTTATCTATTTATTTTATTTTGTATTTTGGGGTTTGTTTTGTTTTGTTGTTGTTTTTTTGTCAGTCATAGGGCTTGAACTCAGGGCCTGGGCACTCTCCCTTAGCATTTTTCAAGGTTAGCACTCTACCACTTTGAGCCACAACGCCATTTCTGGTTTTCTGGTGGTTAATTGGAGATAAGAGTCTCATAGACTTTATTAACCAGAATTGGCTTCAAAACATAATCACATCTCAGCCTCCTGAGTAGCTAGGATTACAGGCATGAGCCACCAGCTCCTGGCTCCTTTTTAAAAAAATATTGTGCAGAGGGGTTACAGTCACATGAGCAAGGTAATGAGTACATTTCCTATCAAGCATTGTTACCTCCTCCTTTGTTTTTCCCCTACCATCCCTTCCTTCCCACCTCCATAACTACACTCCCTCCTCCTTTCCTCACCCACCTAAATTGTAAAATTCGTTTTTCAACATAGTGTCTTGTACATCTCATTGTTACAATGGGTCAACCTGTATCCCTATTTAAGCATTTTGTTTTTTCCCTTCCCCTCCCCAAATTAAAGAAGTGTATATACAAGATCCCATATGCAATAAGGTTTCCCTTATTTGCAATAACTAGTATATGTCTGGGACAAGCAGAAAAGGTCAAAAGCTATGTGCATATGACCAGATAAGATGATGTTAAGCAAAATGAGCCCCAAGATAGGGACACAACTGTTTTTTTTTCTTGCTTGCTATTGTTTTTATAATGTACCATGTGATTTTTTTTGTTTCTTTATATGTTCCTCCCCCACGGTATAACCTCTGTTTTCACTGTATTTGATGTAGGTGTCCTGGCTCCTTTTTTATTTCTAACTCTGGTAAATACATGTCACATGAAATTCACCATTTTAGTGCATATGGTTTTAAGTGTTTCACTGGCACATAGCAGCCCAGAATGTGGTAGGAGTATTGACACTACTTTGCTTCATAGCATTTTCTGTACTGGAAAATAAGGTCATATCCCTTAGCAGTAACTCCTCTCTTTCCTTTGTCACAAACCCAGTGGAGCTGTCACTAATTTATATTCTGTCTCTACAAATCTGCCTGTTATGGACATTTCATATAAACAGGAGCATACACGATATGGTCTTTTGTGTCTGGCTTCTTTTACTCAGCATAATCTTTCCAAAGTTCAACAAGATTGTAGGATGTTTTAGTACTTCACTCATTTCTGTGCCTGAATAATACTTTATTCATCAGTTGATGGACATCAGTTGATAGACAGCTTCCACCTATAAATCCTTTTTATCTTGGTTGTCAAAAAGAAACTGATTCCATCCACTATCCATCCACTAATTTCACAGCTTAACTGATCCATTAAATAGCAAGTATACAAACATAGAAACAAAATTAATTCATAGGAACAAAACATTATAGCTTTGAGAAGCTGTCACATGAGAACTTTAACAGGTACAACCATCCTCACTAAACATAAAAATTTTATGCTTAAGGATGTGAAGGGTAAACAAAGGAGGAGGCTGCAATGCTTGGTAAGAAATGTATGCATTATCCTGCCCATGTAATAGTAACTCCTCTGTACAGCATGTTCACAAATAAAATAAAATTAAAAAAAAGAACCAGCAAAGTAAAAAAAAATTTCATGCTTAATTAAAAGCTTAATGTACTTTGGAATGCAAGTTAAAGACACCATCCAAAATCATATCCAAGCATTAAGAGAAAGCCCTACTTTGTTTCAAACTATGCATGACTCCATCTTTCTGTGCCCCTTGAAAGTCATTGACCTCAACCAGTTCCCATAGTCAGGAATTATAGAAATGATTCATTCTCATTCATCATTATCCTTTTTATCTTAACAAAATTTACTGAGACATTTCTATGGTGATTCTTTCCATCTCTTAACAGTGATGTAGTGTAAAAGAACCAGGAATCTAGTGTCCATTCTAATGTTTACCAGCTGAGAGATTTTGAACAAGTCATTTCAAATCTCACTGTCATGCTTTCATTAGGTATAAAATGAGGATATTTAAGTAAGGTGTTTTTATAGCTTTAATTCCTACATGAGGAGTGCATCAAGAGAAGACACATCTTTCACACAATGAGTACTCTTCAAATGTAGTAGCTGTTAGGAAGCATTGATCATTGGAGGAAGAAAAAATTAACAGCTCCCACTCAAAGACAGATTTTTCACAATGTGGGCTCATAACATGAGAATAAAAGAAATAATCCAAATCCACTGTAAATTTTTAAATTTTCAACATAAAATATTTCTTTTATTGTTCACTTCATTAAATTATATATTTCTCCTTTTTTCCACTGATACTAATTGAAATATGGTTCATCATGTTAAACTAAAAGTCATTCTCCCTGTTTCACCAAGTAGAAAAAAATGCCAGTCATGGATTCCCACCGTTTGTTTCCTCTAGGAGTCTTGGTAACAAGGACTGATCAAGTTATTAGCACCTCTTCCCCATCTCAATGCTTGTAGTCTGAGCTCAGACTTCCATGCTCTCTAATTGGATGGAGTAATTTTCTGACAATGGTTAGGAAAGGCCTGTTGCTGTTTAATTCCTCCCAAAACAAGATAACTTCCCTCAACTGTTGGATTTTGTCCCTTAAACAGTTTCTTTCATAACCTGTAATCTCCATTCCCTCTGAATATAAAAGTCTCTCCTATTATTCAACTTTATTTTTTAATGATAATAATGGGATTCTAGAACTTAGATATCATCTTGTCAAGCCTTCTTGCTTTGAAGACTTGCTCACGTCACAAGATGTTGAGCCCGACTACTATGTCTAAAGTGCAAGTCACAAGATTTACATGAGATTTATGTTAGAGATTTTTTTCATTGACCATATTCTAAATTTCAACACCATCAAACAACACTTTTCCTTCCAAACTTCTACTCTACATCATGAGCTAGCCTTGCAAGGCCCATGACAGGAAGTCACTGTACTTTGACTGGAACTAAAACAACATAGATACCAACCTGATATTGATTTACTGTTTCAATCTAAAGCTCATTATTTCTCTTTAACTCCAGAGAGACAGAAGTGTTTTATACATTATATTCCTAAGCCCTACCAATGAAATACAAGAACCAATAACACAGATCTTACTAAACTTGTCATGACAGCAATTTTCAAAAACCTATTACTAAAGGTTTCTGCATGGAGAATTTTGAGAGAGAAAGAGATAGAGAGGTCTAATGCTGAATGAAACATTTAGATCCTGTCTTAAGAATCACTGGAAGGTATGAAGTTTATGTAAAGAACACTGTCATTCGTGGACATGGGTAATATTCCTCGAGTTTTTTTTTAACTCAAGAAGAAAATGTATACAATAAACATTTTTACCTTTTTTTCTTGTATTAGAGGCCTGGAGTAAAATATTTAATTAATAACTCAGTCAACACTTGAGTCTTTAAATCTTTTGCAGCATGTTTAAATAAGTCAAAACTAAAAAGCTATTTTTTAAACACATAGATATAGGAGACTAGAAAACAGCTAAAAACAGACTCCACAAATAATAAATGAAATCATCTCCACCACCAAATCATGGAATAGATTGTTCAATATCAAAAGACCACCTGAACATAGCCCAGTGGGATTATTATTTTGAGAGAAGCTTCACAAATAAAAGCTTATTGTCAAACTTTGTTTCCATGACTTCAAACAGTTGCTTATATTATGAATAGCTATATGTGCTCCTAACTTTCTAATTCTCCCTTTAAAATATAGACCAGCTGCTGGTTTGCTCATACACGTTATGTATAAGCAGGAGATGAGGGACAAACTTTCCATTAATATGTCGAATTATTTTTAACACACTTATATTTCTATCCTGAATCATCATCCCTGAACCATGGCAAGTTTCCATCTTCCCAGCTGGGGGGAGCACCTGCAAAATACAAACTCAAAACTGTGACACATCTGGAACAAAAAAAAACAATCTTGTTTCATCTGGCCAACAGACTAAAATATCAAGATCATTGAACAGAAACAAGGCAAAAAGTTAACTGCCTCTTATATGTAGTCAACACAGATGTCTAGTTAAGCTGTTTATATTGTAAGCACATGTGTATGTTAATAGAGCACAGACCTCTTTAATAAGCCAGAGTTGGAATATAAATTCAGGAGAATTTTAAGACCCAAATGCAGTAATTCAGTTCTTTTTTATCTTCTAATAGAAACTAAATTAGTTTCTACAAACCAGCATTATCTTTAAACAGATGCCTATTACACAAATAGATGAGTTTTAATGAGTTCTTTATGTATCTCTAAATTGCTTATTTCCTTTTAATAACAATATTTCATGGTGGGGGGTAGTGTGTTTTTAACATTTACATGTTTCTTTAAGTGGCAAATTACTCACACATGGTTAAAATCAGGTGTCTTGGTTTGCATGGTCCCCCAAACAGTTTTTGATGCAAGAATTAAATTTGGATACTTTGAACACTCTTGAGAAAGTAAGGAAAGTGAGTCGAGGAAAGGAGAGATCGTAGGAAATGAGTTAATGAGCAAGCTATCTCTACAGGCAACTGGAGCTCATTTTTTTCTGAGATCCTCTGAAATATCCTCTGGAACTCAACTCAGAAGTAAATATTCTACCAGAAGCCAAAGAGGCTGAAACTAATTACCTAGCAACTCCCATCCCTCTGATAAGAGTTGCCCACACTGAAAGAATTGCCTATATATGGGTGAGCCCTCAAGCAGGGGACAAGGCCTAGATACACTACAACAAGCTAGAAACTTTTGCTGTAGCCCCCATAGACCATGGCTGAGAGAAAGTGAAAGAGGTGAATGCAACGCTTGGTGACTGACTGCTCAAGTTTGTTTTACTCACTGGCTTATTGCCTTCTTATCACATACTCTAAAACTCTTCCTCTACCTTTCACTACTCATTCTCCCATCTTTTCCCCTCTCTTTCCCTCTTTTTTTCCCTCTCCCTCTCTCATTTTTATCTGCTAGTTGTGGGGCTTGAACTCTGGGCCTTGGGTGCTTGAGCTCTTCAGCTCAAGGTTAGCACTCTACCATTTGAGCCACAGTGTCAATTCCTATTTTCTGATGGTTTATTCAAGATAAGGGTCTCATGGACTTTCCTGCCTGAGCTGGCTTTGAACTGAGATCATCAGATCTCAGCCTCCTGAGTAGCCAGCCACCAGCTCCTAGCTCTCTTTCTCTCTTTTACTAAAATTATCTTCTTCTCTAAGAACTACTGCCTCACAAGTGCATTCATTTTAAAGAGTATTAAAATAGCCTCTGTATAAGAAAATATAGAGTGATCCAAACTCATGCAGACTTTACATGACACAAATTTGATAGATTTGACATTAAATTTGACATTAAAACTTTTTATGACATGATAATAAGTATTTATGACATCAAAGAAACCTTTATAAACCATCAATTGAAATATATAACCATATGAGGAAAATCACTCAATTTTTATTATATCTATAATGATTTAAGATTATTATAATTAGGCAGAGTATGTAGCCACATGTATACAAAAAATTATCATAAGGAAGTGTTAGGAAGGCTAGAATAGTGGTACATACCTGTAATCCCAGCTTCTCTTGAAGGAAGACAGTTCAAGGCCAGACCAGACTTAAATTTTTTTTAAGTCAATGAGACCCCATATCCAGCTATGCAGGAGGCATAAGCAGAAGAATCAGTGTTCAACGCTGGCCCCAGTCAAAAACTACAAGAGCCTATATTAATGTTTTAAAAAAGAAAGTTTCAGAGTGTGGTTAAAGGGGTAGCACTCTTCCTAGTTAGTCAAAAAAACCTGAGTTCAAACCCTAATACCAAAAGAAAAAAATTGATATGTTCCCAAACATTGTAATCTTTTCCATATTTATCAACTTTATGGTGATTTCTTTTGCGATTCTATATAAAAATTTATTTCGTGCACAATTTTGTACTTATAATTTTGCATTGCTTCTCTTGAAGAGAATCTCCAAAGCCTAGATATATCCCTGGTAATAAGAACCCAAAGATTCCATTGTGCTGATACACAATGGTGCTTTTGTGAAAATGAGAAAATGATACTTTCTTAAGTCCATTTGTCGTTGCTATGACAATATACCTGAGACTGGGTACCTTTTAAAAAGATGTCTTTAGCTCACAGTTTTAGAGGCCAGGTATCTCCCTCTATTTGGCCTCTGATACAGACCTTTTGACCCAGTCATAACATGGTATATGGCATCATGACAGGAATGACTACAAGAGTTTTGTGAAAGTGACCATATGGCCAGAGATGAAGTAAGGGACTAAGGAAGGGCTGTCTTTACTCTTATAAGCACAGTCATTCTCTTAGGAACAAATCTGCTTCTGCAACATTCTGTGAGAATGGTATTGCTCCCTTTGTAAGGATGGCCTTCATCCAATTGCTTCCAGTAGGCTCTACCTCCTAAATCTACCTTTCAATACCGTTCAATAGCTTTTCTTTGCCAATCCTGGGACTTGAATTCAGGGCCTGGGAACTGTCCCTGTGCTTCTTTTGCTCAAGGCTAGCACTCTACCACTTAAGCCACAGAGCCACTTCCAGCTTTTCTTTTTCTGTGGTACTGAGGAATCAAACCCAGGGCCTCATGCATGCTAGGTAAGCATTCTACCACTAAGCCACATTCCCAGCCCAATAGCATTACTTTTTCATACTATTACTTTGAAGATCTCTCAACACTTTGGGAACCAAATTTCAATATTAGTTTTATAATACATCTTCCAAAATATAGCTAATGCCTAAGCTAGGTCCTGAAATATTTGAATAGTTAGAAAAAGTTATAAGAGAAGGCCCTTTGCTTTACACTTCCAGCACCACATACAGATATTATTTAGTCTTGTCAATAGCAATTGTGTATTTCAAGGTAGCAATATTTCACTGTTTTTGTCTTACTTTTAAAGCGTGTATTATTATATTAATTGTAAAAGATTATATGGGCTAACACCTATAATCATAGTAACTCAGTAGGCTGAGATCAGAGAATCACAGTTCAAAGCCAACCTGGGAAGAAAAATCCATGAGACTCTTATCTCCAATTAATCATCAAAAAGCCAGAAGTAGCAGTATGGCAGAGTGCTAGCCCTGAGCAAAAAATCTCAGGTACAGTTCATAGGCCCTGACTTCAAAGCTTCTCCCCACAACTGGCAGAAGAGAAAAAGATAATGGATTTCATTATGACATTTTCATACATGTATTTAATTTTTTTCCATATTTATCCCCATTTCCCTCTACTTCACTCTCACTCTATATTTCTCTTCCTTTTCCCTTATAGCACCCTTCTACTTTCATTTCTTTAAAAAAACAAACCTAGATTCTGCATATGACAGCAAAATGTGGTATTTGTCTTTTGAAATCTGGCTTATTTAACTTAACATAATGATCTCTAGTTCTCCTCTTCTTTGTGGCTGAATCAGATTCTGTTTACATATATATATATATATATATATATATATATACACATATCTCTTTATATATGTATGTATGTGTGTTTACTGTGATAGATACATAGATAAATCTACACCTATAAATACCATATTTTCTTTATCCACCTTCTATTGATGAGCACATAGGCTCTTCCATAACTTGGTTAAGAGGAATGAGATTGAAGCAGTAGTAAAGTGTCCCCCCAACCAAAACAATAACAAAAAAACCCACAAATCCAGGACTGGACTAACTGTTGAATTTCAATAGATCTTTAAAGAAAAACTGATATCAAAGTCTCTCAAACCACTTCATAGTCTAGAAAGAGATATCATGCTACCAAATTCATTTTATAAAGTTAGTATTGCCCTTATACTCAAACCAGATAAGGACCCAACCAATAGAAACAATGGACCAATTTCTTTGATAAATACCGGCACAATAATCATCAACAGAATATTTGTGCACTGAATTCTTCACTGCATTAAAACACACACCCACTCAATTTTGTTTCTGTGCAGGAATGCAAAGATGATTCAACATATGCAAATTAATAAACATACACAGAAAATAGAATAAAGGAGAAAATTTACAAGATTACTTTAATAGATGAAGAAGCCTTTGAAAATTCAATTTCCTGGGGCTGGGAAGGTGGCTGGAAAGGTAGGGTGCTTGCCTTGCATGCATGAGGCCCTGGGTTTGATACCTCAGCATCACATAAGCAGAAAAAGCTGAAAGTGGTGCTGTGGCTCAAGTGGTAGACTACTAGCCTTGAGCTGAAGGGCTGAGGGACAGCGCCCAGGCCCAGAGTTCAGGCCCCACAACCAACAAAAAGGAAATTCAACTTCATGAAAAAAAAATTCTAAACTGTGAATAGAAAGTCTTCTACATGTGGGTATCCAATTTACCCAGCACCATCTGACAAAAATCTGTCTCTAAAATGCACGCCTGTGGTATATGTTTTGGCATTGTTGTCAAGAATGAGATGGCTATAATCATGTAGGCTTATGTCTGGGTCATCTGTTCTGTTTTATTGGTATGTATATCTGGTTTGTGACAGTACTGTGCCAGTTTTATTATAATGGCTCTGTAGAGCAATTTGAAGTTAGCTATTGTAATACCTCCAAGCATTGTTCTTTTATGCAGAATCACCTTAACTATTATGGGTCTTTTGTAGTTCCATGTGAATTTTAGGATTTTTCCCTCTATTTCATTCATTCATTCAATAATAATAGCAAAGTTACTGAGCACCTGTTATATATTATACATTGTAGCCTCCCATTGTGTTAAATGCTTTATGTGCTTTACAGATACAGCTCAATGGTAAAGTACTTGCCTGAAATAGCAAGACCTTGAGTTAAAAAAAATTTTTAAATCAGTTAACTTAATGTATAAAGATTTCTTCTTAGTACCCCTAATATCACACAATGGGAACTAGAGATGACTCTAGTACCAAACCAAGATGACTCCATACCTAAGCAAGACACATAGGGGAGAGGTGAAAATTTTGTAATAGAGAAAACTAAGGCAGGAAGGACCTAAAAATAATACATTAAGCAGTGAAAATCTCTAATTACAACTGAAATATAACGTTTGTATGATGTTTCTTGGGATTACCAAAATGCATCGCTTTGAGTCCAATAACCAAAGATGTATTAAATATAAAATGTAAATATTATCAAATCCTAAACAAGGCATGGAGAATATGCTTGTAATTCCAATACCTAGGAAGCAGAGGCAGAAAAAGCTGAAGTTTGAGGCCAGCCTTGGCTACATAGTGAGGCCAAGCCTCAAAAAATTTATTTAGTGCAGTAAGTATTTCTATGGATTGGAATATATATTTAAGTGTACAAGACTAAACAATGGACAGAAACAGTATACTATTTTGTTAATACTATACTTTTTTGTGTGCATTGATTAATGCATAGCTATTGAATAGCAGTTGCAACTTAACTGCATCTGGAGTATAAACTTGTTCAACCACTTTGGAAAGCAGTATGGAGGTTCCTCAAAAGACTCCACATAGAGCTCCCCTATGACCCAGCAATCCCACTTTTGGGCATTTACCCGAATGATCACAAACAAGACCATACTAAAGCTACCAGCACAACAATATTGATTGCAGCCTTATTTACTATAGCTAAGATATGGAACCAACCCAGATGCCCCTCAGAAGATGAATGGATCATCTTTTTTTTCCAAGCAGTAACTGTCATCATTTTCCCGAGATTTTTCAAGCACTATGATAAAATTATAAAAAGGAAACAAAGTAAGTGATGTTGTGACTATCACAAAATGGCAGTAGGAAGTCTCATAACAGCCCATGGAAGAAGGTGAACCTAAACATCTATTCAACGATACCAATAAAACTTTGTTGTTCCTTTGGTTCATTTTTAATGGTCTGAGTGCCAATTTGGAGATTCTATTTTCAAGTCTCTAAAATTATATCAAGATAGCCATTTTATTCAGTAAGAATGTTCAGAGGTAGGTAGGCAAGTTTCCATGTCTAATTAATCAAAGTAGATGATAAATAAAAAGTAATAAATGAAAAATGATGCAATACAAAGCTATTTGGCTCTGCCAGATGCTTCTGTAACAAACAAGGAATCTCAGCAAGTCAGATACATGTCCTGTTATCGTCCCACTAGCTTCAATAGTGAGTTATTTGGTGTGGAAGCAAACTTGGGCCTCAGCTCTTGACAGTTTTATAGTCCTTGGTCAAACTTTTCAACAGTGTTTGGGGCAGGCGTGACTAGGCAGCTAGATTATACATACTGACTTTCCACTTGCAGATACACAATATTTACTTTTCAGGGCGAGCCAATAAACCATCTGACCAATTAGGCCATAGATTGCGGGGGAATTCATGAAAGCTAAGCAAAAACTCAGAAACACATGCATGTTGGGATTTCATTTAAAGTACATTCGTATAAGCTTCATGAAAATGACTACCAATAACCTAGTATCCTACATGATAGCCACTTATGTGTAACATCACCAACTGTTCAACATGGAAAGTTTAGCCCTGTGGATTTTTATGGACCTACACTCAGATAAATAGGATCAAATTTCAAAAAACGGAGACAAAGTTTAACAAAAGGCCTGCTAAACTCTTCTACCCTACTAGTCATTTGGCCTGTCATTCAAATTTTTCCACAATTAATTTTCTAATTTTTAAACCAATATTTCCTCAAATAATCCTCTGTTCTAACCAGACCCATCTTCTCATGGTCTAAATAGGTACTGCACCTTCCTGCCGCTCTGCCTCTGCTCAGACCATTAAAACACTTAGAATGTCCTTATTCTCCCCTTCCTATCTCCCTTTCCCCCATAAATCCCAGGCCTATCCCTTACTTGCCACATTTAAATGCCACATCGTATGAACATTTCTTGGTCACAGTACTTTCTCCCTTTTCTGATCTAAAAACAGAATTAATGGCTTTTACACTGATTTGATGCTTACACAGCTACATCATCATTCTCATATCATTATATAACTTTTCATCTATGTTTGTTTTCCCTCCCCCCAAATTACTCAACTTCCAACTAACCATCATACTGTAAGTAGAACAAATCTACACACAAATCTGATTTTCAGAATCATCATCTTTATATTCAGCGAGTCTCAAGACTGTATAATCACTTTAAGTCTCCTTCTTTCCATATTTCCCATGCTTAGTCACCAGGACTTGTGAATTCTAGCATTGTTGTATCTTTGTAACTGCCCGCCTTTTCCATTTCCACTGCCAGCTCCCTTGTTTAGGCTTTTATTTCCTTGCCTGGACTATTTCAAAAGTCTTCCACTGGTCTCTCAGACTTCACTTTTCCCACCTCCAATCCAGTCCAATCTAAACACCCAACCAGATTAATCTTCCTAATACAGCTCTGACTCACATTATTTCTCTGTGTAAACACCTTCTATGGCATCCTAAAGCCTATCAAATAAAGTATAAATTCTTCAGCCTGGCATTAACTAGGTCTACTATAATAGATGCTTTGATGTGCAATTCAGATTCCTCCATATGGAGATATTTATTCCCCAAGATGTCAGCAACGTTGACTACTGACAGGTCACAGTTGAATCGCTCTCCAAAAATTGCCCTTGGCAACAGGAGCTGTTTGTCCCAAATTTCGATGCTTCCCCAGCTTCTGAATACCTCATGGGATCAACAGAAGACCCTTGTGTGTCTGCCCCCTCTGCCACGTCCTGCCTTTCTCACTCTTGCCTAGACATTGATTTCAAAAACCTTCCCCAAGTAATTTCCTGCACTAGAATCTGCACCTCAGAATTTGTGTTCAGGGACTATAGTGTAAGATTCCCAGCTATTTTTCTCTCATATTATTTTATGTTTACTTTATTTTATTTATTATCTTTAAGTAGTTGTACAAAGGGGTTTCAATTCAATATGTCATTTATGAGTCCAATAAATCTTTACCAATGTTACCCCCTCCCTCATTTTTTGTCTGTTCCTACCCTACCCATCCCCTCAAGATACCTGGTTCATTTTTCACATATGTACTTGAATATTATTGTAATTACCCAACCTTCCTCTCTTCATTCATCTATCTCCCTTCCTTTGACCTCTACCTCTTCATATTGTTGACTTCTATATTCCAGTCAAACTGGATGGCTTGCTAATCCTTAAAGATACTCCATACTTCACAACTCATTCACCCAAAAACTATTTATTATCTAAAATGTTATAGGCTCTAAAGAAGGTATCAGCATAAATAAACATACACATGTAAACAGATAAATAGAATATATTATTATGGTGGAGCTGCTCAATCTTAAACGTCCAAGTTCTAAAACTATGAGCTAAATAAAACTTTTATTTATAAGTTTCTCACTTCAAGTATCTTGTTATAGTGAAAGAAAATAGAATAATACAGCAGTTATTTCCCAGACGAGATCAGAAAACAAGGGAGAACAATGTGCTACATAGAGAAGAACATGAGCAGAGGTCCTGAAGGTATAAAAACTCACTTGACGAGTAGATGAACTGTAACCTCAAAACTTCAAAATGACTGATACTCAAGAAGATTTGGGAAGTTGTGGCAAGAGGCAAGAAACGGCAGCAAAAAGGAAAGGAGAGGAGCAGGAATGGAGAAAGGAAAGGATAGAGAAAGGAAAAGAAGGCAAGGCAAGGGAAGGGAAAGGAAAAGGCAAGGGAAAGGAAGGGAAGCAAATGGAAGGGGAAAGGAAAAGGAGCCTTATATACAGATCTAGATATCACCTTTAGGTCAATGAGGAGACACCAACAGGGATTTAAGGATAATAACAACATAATGATCATATAGTGATCATACTGTGTTTTAGAAAAATTTCTCTGTTATGTAAAGAAAAATGAGTTGGAGCAAAGTTTGAGGTAGTCACTGTACGCAAAAGACTTGGAAAAAATTATATTAAGTGAAGTAATCCAGACCCAAAGAAACATAGGCCCCATGGTTTCCCTTATTTGCAATAACCAGTATATGTCTGAGACAAGCAGAAAAGGTCAGATAAGTTGATGTTAGGTGAAATGAACCCCAAGACAAGGACTCAAATGGTTTTTCTTTCTGGCTATTTTTCTAACATATTTATAAGATGATTTCTATGTTGCCTTTTATATCCCTCCCCCATGATATAGCCCCTGTTTTCACTGTATTTGATGTTGGTATAATTTGTGGAGGGGAAGAGAAAAAACAAATTGTTTAAAAAGGGATACAGATGGGCCCATTGCAACAATGAGATGTACAAGACATTATGTCTAAAAACAAACTTTACAACTTTGGTGTGTGTGTGGGAGGGAATGGGAGGGCAGGGATGGTAAGGGGAAACAAAGGAGGCAACAATGCTTGATAAGAAATGTACTAATTCCTTGCTCATGTAATTGTAACCCCTCTGTATGGTATTTTCACAATTAAAAAACGTATTAATTAAAACAAAGAAAATATAATGGTGAGTTGACCCAAGGTGATAGCAATGGAGGTAGAAAGACCAGGACAGATCTAAGAGAAATGAAGAAAATTAAATATAAAGAATTTTATGGTTTATTATCCAGAGAGTGGTGGGAAGGTAGGAATCAAGATCATTCCGTGTCTCTGATGTGTTTCTTAAATAATCAGATTAACACAATTCATTGTAGTATAAAACTGAGGAAGATAAAGATTGTGGGGAAAGATAATGAGTTTACTTTTAACATGCAAAACTTAAGATATTTATGTAAGAATTAGCTATATAGGTGTGAACATCAAACAGTTAAAAGTATAAGGCTAGGGCTGGGAAGGTGGCTCAGTGGTAGAGCGCTTGCCTTGCATGCCTGAGGCCCTAGGTTCGATTCCTCAGCACCACATATGCAAAAAGAGAAAAGCCGGAAGTGGCACTGTGGCTCAAAGTGATAGAGCGCTAGCCTTGAGCTGAAGAGCTAAAGGACAGCGCCCAGGCCCAGAGTTCAGACCCCATGACCGGAACCAAAAAAAAAAGAAAGCATAGGGCTACACATCAGGAGAGCAGCCCGGCTGAAGACATAGGCAAAGCATCTTATATAGTCATGGAAAACTGAAGATGTGATTGAAAAGAGCCATCAGAAAAGCAGCAGGACATCCAGCAGATGCAGTCACAGGAGCCAAGAAAGCACTTCAAGATATCCTAGCATCAAATAATGCCAGGTAAGCTAAGGATTATGAAAAGTATAGATTGATTAGAGCCACCCCTCAGCCTCTGTTCAAATTATTCCCATATTTGCAATATCCTTTCCTACCACCACAAACTACAAAAACATTTCCGTCTCTCAAGGAGAAGTTCAAATTACTTCACACTGAATGGTGATTTACTGAACATCATCACAGGTTACCTCATTGACTGGCTGTAAGATTTTGAGGGTTAAAAACATCATCTGTGAATCTTGGCATCCTTTTCAGCTCATTAAAACATGGATGTTGTAGGTCCAGAAAAGAAGCCAAATTTGTGGGGAAAAGTTTCATGAAAGAACAGAACTTGAGGATGGGAAGAGTTAATCCACAGGTCAGAACAATTGCTTGCCCTTGTTGACCAGAGGACACAGCAGGAGAAGCCTACGAGAGATAATCAGTCCTAGTCCTTATGCAAATCTAGTGCATGAACTGAGAGTGACAAGGCCCTCCTGGCTTTTTAATTATGACATTAATTTTGAGGACCAGTTAAGTGCTAGTTCCCCCATCTTCTAGCACCCTGGCTGACCTCACCCCAAAAAGGAGGCTGTGATATAGCCAGTGATAAGCAGGCATTCCTTTTCTGATTGGCTTTTATTTTTCTTTTCTCTTTAAGTGTAAACATCTAAAGAGGAAAGTCTATTTGAATAGGTGCAACTGCCAACTTCACTTACCCTCTCATTTTTAATGAGCCTATTTTGTTTTATGGGTACTTCCAAAGAGCTGACAGAAAAGAGGCAGTCAGAAACAGAAAACATGAAGCAACTTGCTCAGCAGTCAATGTAAGGTCAAAGGCATGCTTCGTTGCACCCTTGCAGACCTACGTTTTTCCTGACTCCCTTTTTAAACACACATGGGAACCCAAACCAGAAGAAGAGAAGTAGAGCAGGGTTATTTTTCTCCAAAGTTTCAACATAAAAATATTTCAAAGCACCTTCAAGGAGAAACAGCCACCAACATAGTAACAACTTGAGTGTGCAAGGTGGTGAAATGGTACAATGGTTAGATATCTTCAGACCAGAGCTCCGAAGTTTTTGACACCATGGCAGGGTTCATCCTTCCCCTTTGCTTAAGCAACATTCCCCTTAAGTTCTCAAGAGACCTTGGTATTTAGAACATTAGCAAATATTTACTTGACGCCTCCCCTTACTTCCTTAATTTGGAATAAGCTAGGCAAATTGCAAATGCTGGCACTTTCCATAAGGTTAAATGAACAGAGTGCCTCGGGTATCATGGATCCTTGTTGGTGCTCAACCCTGGTGACAAATAGCAGTAACTTTTTATAAATGGAGAGATGGCAAATAATGAAAATAAATGTCAACAGATTAGCAATTGCTAGCAATGTGAGTCTGGAAAATGTTGCCTAAGAAAAGACAGTAGGAAGTTAGTAAAGCCATATGAACAGTAAGCACTAACGGAGCCCAGGTGGCCCCTCTATTCATCACCTCACTTTGTCATTTCAGTAGTGCCTCTGTATGAACCCTGCATATGATATTGCATACTACACTTCTGGATGCCTGTACCTTTATATTGTTGTTTCTGCTGACAACTATAAGTGGATAAAAACAGATCCTCACTTTCACGTTGATCTATCCTATGAGGGTCTAAGAACACATGGCATCCTAAAAGTGGAACCAGCTATATACAAAAGGCATTTCAGAGGAAAAAAATGAAAGTTACAAATCTAAGCTCAGAAAGGAAATTAGACATTTATTCCAGTGCCAGCATTTTACATTTTTTAATGTAAACAAGCTGAGATGTGAGAGCTTTACCAAGATCACATCAATATAAGTGACTTCTCAGAATTAACTCTGTTGCCTGTGTGTTCACTCTATTTTTAATACCTGCAGTATTCCAATCCTGTTGCTATGTAATAGCATGCCCTATTTTATAATCTTTATCATTGTACACACTACACACACACACAGAGCACAGCACAGCACAGCACAGCACAGCAAACAGAGTTTCAAAGTCTCTCAGACCTCCAGGAGGAACATGAATAGGGAGGTAGGAAAGAGCTTAGGTGGGAAAGAGCTTTCTCCAAACACTACTAAAATTAAGAAAGCTATATTAATTAAGCCAGAAAATTCTCTCCAACAACTAAGTAATAATAATGATGGTAAATAAGATTTTTCAGATTATGAAACCTAATCCCACCAATAATCCTATGAAATAGGACTATTGATAACTCCATTTTAGAAATGACAAAAACAGGGGTTGAAGAGGTTAAGTAATTTCCCAAGGTCCTGGAGGTCTTTTTGTTTGTTTGTTTGTTTTTGTTTTTGTGTTTTGGATGCAGTCGTGGGGCCTGAACTCTGGGCCTGGGTGCTGTCCCTCAGTTCTTCAGCTCAAGGCTAGCACTCTACCACTTGAGCCACAGTGCCACGTACGGCTTTTTTCTTATGTGGTGCTGAGGAATCGAACCCAGGGCCTTGAGCATGCAAGGCAAGCGCTCTACCACTGAGCCACCTTCCCAGCCCAGTCCTGGAGGTCTTATAGCTGATAAATAAGATTTTAGTCTACACTTTCAGGCTCCACAACTCCCTTTTCACTATTCTGTTATAGTATAGATATAGGCTTAGCATACCAAAATAAACAACATGCATAGGACTTATGTGCAAACAGATTTCCCAGAGCTAAAAAAAAAATATTTTCATTCTAAAAGCCTGGTGTGGTGATACACACATTCTGGAAGTAAGGGGAGGCAGAAGAATCAGAACCAGGGGTAAGGCCAGCCTGGACTACATATCAAGACCTTACCTCAAAACAAATAAACCAAGACTTTCATTCTACAAACAATATTTTGGGGTTTTCTTCTTTTACAGTACCTAAAACAGTTACAGCAAGGCAATATTTCATTTTAAGCTATCTTTTCCCTGGATATGTTGTATTTTCTTTCACTAGCTAATTTTTAAACTAATTAAAAAGATTGTTTCCAGTTCAATTATTATAACTGTGCAATTATGTTAAGATTTTTCAAGGATTTGTATTTTTCTCTGGAAGATTTCTTTTTTTAAAAAAAGTTAAAGTTAGCATATGCATCTGTTGGTCATTATTTATATTTTTTCCTATTTCTAATAATCTATTGGTGAAAATAATGCTTAATTTGGAATAAGCTAGGCAAATTGCAAATGCTGGCACTTTCCATAAGGTTAAATGAACATTTCCAATGATGACTGTTTATTTACCTGTGGGGAATTAATTATATAACTTCATATGAGCCCTTTTGAAAATGGAAGCAGAATATTTTAATGGTAAAATAAAAGATGACCTCTTTGTCTTAACTCACACCTTTAAGCTAACCAGAATTCTCCAAACTATCAAATTATAGATCACTGTTACAAATTAAATTCATTCTCAAATTATAAAATAATGTAATTGAGTGCCTATAATTCAGTGAAATTTATAGGATAATATAATACAACTATGTAGTTGATACCAGTCCCAAATAAGAGGTAAGGTCTTGATATGTAGTCCAGGCTGGCCTTACCCCTGGTTCTGATTCTTCTGCCTCCCCTTACTTCCAGAGTGTGTGTATCACCACACCAGGCTTTTAGAATGAAAATATTTTTTTTTTAGCTCTGGGAAATCTGTTTGCACATAAGTCCTATGCATGTTGTTTATTTTGGTATGCTAAGCTCATATCTATACTTACATGTTGGAAATAAAAGATTTACATACTGATTAAATGTTCGGCATCAACTTTTTTAGCTTTTTATATTCAGTTAACATATGAACCCCAACAGTTGAGTATCTCAGATGAGGTAAAATTAAAATTTGATTTTTGGAGTGTTTGGCAAATTATTTGATTCTTTGTTAATATGTTTCAAGTTGTGTGATATGACTGCCTGGACAAAAACAAGTAGACTTAAAATTTTGAGAGATGCAGAGTGAAGCCAGGCACTAATGACTCATGCTCACAGTCCTAGCTATTCAGGAGACAGCGATTGAGAGGTGCTTGTAGTGAAGCGGACCCCTTCTTAGATGCTGAGAAGGTACATCAAAAACTTCAAAAACAAATCTTAGACAATTTTACCACCCTATTTGAATGTTGTCATTGCCACTCTGCATTGTCTTTATTCCCTTTCTAATTTTATGAAGGTATAATTTAAAATGTAAATTTCTACATAAAAAAGAAAAATAAAAAGCCAGGCTGGGAAGGTGGCTCAGTGGTAGAGCGCTTGCCTTGCGTGCATGAGGCCCTGGGTTCCATTCCTCAGCACCACATAAATAGAAAGAAAAAAAAAAGCCTGATATTTTGATGTACATTTTCAAATAATCACTATAGTTGAGCTAATTGTGGGATTTGAACATTTAAAAACTACTCTAATGGATTTTCAAGTATACAGGTAAACAAGTATTAAAATATATAATATTTTAATTATACATACAGAAATGTAGAGTAGATCTCCATCTGACTCAATGCCTGGATGCAGTAACATGCATCTGTTATTTCTGCTATAGGGAAACCCAATGTCCAGGTGCAGTGGCACATGCCTGTCATCTTCAGCGTCATGGGAAGTGAAAGTAGGAGGACTGCAGCTCAGGCTAACTTAGCCATAAAGCAAAACCCTATTGAGAAAAATAAGAAATGCAAACAGGGGCCAAGGACATGGCTCAAATGGTAGAGCACCTGCTTAACAAGCACAGGCCCTAAAATCAGTCCCCAGTACTCACCAAAAAAAAAAAAAAACCTGTTTCATTTGTGCATATATTATATGAACATCCCCCTGAAATACAAAAAACCCTCTCAATATTATCTTCTTTATTATGATTCAACAACCATTTTATAGTTCTATAAGTCAATAATCAGTTTATTACAGTAAAAATGTGATACAGAACTATATAATGTCTAGCAAAAGACATCTTTTTAGGCATTTTTTCTTATACTGACTGTGTACAGTTTCTGAAAATTATACAATTAATCTTTACTATTCTTTTTTAATAAGTTTTTTGTTGTGAAAATACTGTACAGAGGGGTTACAATTACATGAGCAAGTTAATGAGTACACTTCTTATCAAGCATTGTTGCCTCCTCCTTTGTTTTTCCCTACCATCCCTGCCCTCCCACCTCCAGGACTACACACACACCTTCCCCCGCCAAAGTTGCAAAGTTTGATTTTGACATAGCATCTTGTACATCTCATTGTTGCAATGGGTCCACCTGTATCCCTATTTAAACAATTAGTTTTTTCCCTTCCCCTCCCCATATCATGCCAACATCAAATACACTGAAAACAGGGATTATACCATGAGGGAGGGACATACAAAGCAACCAAAAAAAAATCACCTTATAAATACATTAGAAACAATAGCAAGAAAGAGAAAAACAATTGTGTCCTTATCTTGGGGTTCATTTCACCTTATCTGACCTTTTCTGCTTGTCTCAGACATATACTAGTTATTGCAAACTTTCACTGTAGTTTTACATCCATTGCCTCCACTGAGCATCATAACCACCCAGGAAATATGATTAGGGCACTATACATAGGATAACTTGGGCTGTGAGGAAAATGAAGGACTTGTTCAAGGTGTACAACCACCTAGGAAGTAAGTCAGAAATGAAAGCCATTTCTTAAAAATAAGTATCAGCTAGGCACCAATGGCTCACACCTATAATCCTAGCAACTCAAAATTCTGAGATCTAGAAGTTCAAAGCCAGGCCAGGCAGAAAAAGTTGTATGACTTCATCTCCAAAATAATGAGCAAAAACTATGTCTAGAAATGTGGTTAACATGGCAAAACATCAGACTAGCAAGTAACTCATGTGAGCACAAGACCCTGAGCTTAAATCCCACTACTGCAAAAAACAGAAAGTCAGTTTTAAGTGTTTGAAGTCACTAATAATTTACATGATGCTTATTATGTAAATATGTTTGACATGTGAGTCTGATCACTTGTCCTACAATATCACTCTCGAAGTATTTTTAATAATTTCCTATTAATTTTAGAATTAAAGACCATGATCATCCATATTATGGTCTTCTGGCCTCTAGCTGATGTATTCCTAGCTACCCATCCTGAAGTTGTCTCATGCATCTTGTCTTCCAACTCTTCTGGTCCTTTCTCTCCATCCTTCCTATCACAGTGGCCCTTGGCCTCTGCCACTACAGAACTGCTCATTCCATGCCCCAACCAAACAACTCTTCTTCTTTCGGTTTCCTCTCACTTCATGCCTGTGTCAAACTCACCTATTCTGTGCTCTAATAGTTCCCTATCCTTCCTTATTTTGGCATTTACTATTGATACAATTTTAACTTATTTGTGTGGTTATGTTATAGTGCCTGTCTTTCCCAATACACTGTTTCTTACTTCAGGAGGCAGGAGCTCTATATCTAGCTTTCTTTATCATTAGTCACCTTCATTGAACAAGATGCCCAGAATAGAATAGACACTGTTCTCAACAAATAGCCTCAAGACAATAAGCATATTTAAATTTGTTTATTGCTTATGACATATAGTGTTTTAGCCTCCCTTTTCAATGTCCATAGAGGAGGAAACTTTTTCACCCTGAATGAAGTCTTCACCACAGGAATCCAAAGAAAAGGTGTTGCTACCACTATCAATAGACTCTAGTTCCCCTGGGAGGGTTTTAAATTGCTATACTGGCAAGGAAAACCAAGATGTGCCTGTTAGTTGCATTAGGAGTTAATCCCTCTTCTGTTACTCTCTCTTGTGAAACTTAATCTCCACCAGATAATTTAAAAGTTTCTGACCATCTGACAATAGTGATCTTTTGGCTAAGATCACTTAGCCAAAAGCTAAGCCGTTTTGATGGGTCTGGTTTTTTTTGTCTGTTTTTCAGCTGCAATTTATTAAGTTCAGCAAAAATATTTGAATTGGAGAATCCAGTTCAAATCCTGATCCACCACTCCCAGGAGTTATCCATCTCTTCATGGACTCCTGACATCTTTAGAGTAGAAAAGACTTAAAAGGGATTATAATTCCATAGGCTCTGGTGTTTCACTCCTCTAATCCTAGCTACTCAGGAGGCTGAGATCTGAGGGTCGTGGTTAGCCATGGCAGAAAAGTCCATGAGACTCCTATCTCCAATTAACCAGCAGAAAGCCAACAGTGGTTGTATGGTAGAACAGTGGTAGAACACTAACCAGCCTTGAGTGAAAAAGCCAAGCAAGAATATAAGGCCCTGAGTTCAAATCCCATTACTGGCACAACAAAGCAGAAGGGATTATAATGTATCCCCTTTCACAGCCAAGACTCCAGATTATGCCCTCCCTGGAGTTCTCTTGAGCTACCTACATTGTTCCACAGACCCTAGGAGATCTGAGGAAAAACGTCATGAAAGTCCTTTGGTAAAATACCAAAAGAGGGTTGTACCTCTCCACAAAGATCTAGAGAAATAAGAAGAGATGATGGGTGGGGGGAGGGGGAAGCAAGACTTTGTGGAAACAGGAGTTGAAAGATAGATAACGGGGAATAAAAACAACTAGAGAAAATAATGAAAATGGAAAAATAAAAAAAATATTGGGCACATGTACAAATTGAGATAACCCAGGATATGAGTCAGAAGAAGTATAGTTTAACAAAAACTACAACCAAAGAAAAATAAGAAAAATGAGATGGCTTTCCTTTTTTCATTGTTGTTCTCTTATAAATATAAATGGATAGTTATGAAACTAAGTAAGAACTGGACTTGTTACAATGTACTGTATGTGTAAGGAGTCCATTTTGAGATAAAATATGTGCCCATGAATATGTGTAAATGAAATGAAAAGATTCCAAATGCAAAATAAAGCATACTTACATTTGTTTTTAAAGAAATCACATTACAGAGCTAAGTAGATCCCTTCCAAAATGTTTCCTTTTCTTTTTCTGTATTGGCTTCTTCACAATGTGTTGACCCACACATCATGATGTTACTAGCACATAAATCAAGTCTTTCATAAAAATCAGAAATAAAAAAGTATATGAGTACAGGAGGTTCCTGATGTTGGCAAAATCTCAATCCACATATACTCCTGGGCTTGATCCAGGACACTTTAGGAAGTTTCTTTGTCCTTATTTTAGTAATAGGAAAAGTGCTACTATCTTTAATTTACATATACAAATGTACTCTCTCTAAGAAGCAAAATTTTTCCAATAGATTACTTCGGACTTTTCACAGGGGATGATGCCACCAATTTGCAACCAGGCAATGTCTTAAGCATTACAAGATTTGTAAAATCTGGCTCAGTGTATTTGGGACTACCAAAGAGTGGTCAGAACCCCTGAAAGGATGTACCATTGCATTGGGTGTGATATCTAAGCAGGAAACCATCTGGTCATAGGATGAGAAATTTGTCTGCAACATAGACCTGAGCTGTACCTCAGGAAGATCTAATGCTGATCAACAATAAAGCAAATGAAAGTTCCCAACCCTTTCCACCCACACACACACAAAAAAAAATTCAAAACTGACAAACTGTAGATCATATTAGAGTAATCTTAGCTGAAAAAAGATGTCTAAAAGGAGGCACAATAACTCCCTTTCTGCCAGAGGCTGACTCTCAGGGAGGGGCTCCCAGAGCAGTCTTCAAGTCTGTTGACTTGTTTTTTCAAGCTGTTAATGTAACTCGCAGCTACATTGGTTTGTTTTGTTGTTGTGACATGGTCTCCATAGATGTGCATTGAAATTGTGCCCAGCTGCACTGAAGCCAAAAACCATGCAATCTGGAGGTTGTGTAAGCAAGATTACAAGGCTCCAAGGTATCCAATGCCTGCACTGATCATCTCTTTGCTTACCTCGAAGCTCTGCTTACCCTGCCCCAGCAACTGAACACTGTGTTGGGACCAGATCCAAGTGCTGTAGGAAAATGTCCACATTTTCAGAGAAGGAATAGAGCTTTATCTTTAATCACTACTTTATTTGCAAGTCCGGGGAATAGTCAAGGACAAGTAGAACCAGTTTGATGTTTTGCTGGTTTTGTTTTGGTTTGTTGGTTTGTTTGTTTTTTTTCACTTGCCCTTCTTCCTTTCAGTACATAGACCAACTTGCTCATCTTTATTCCTCTCAGGAGCCCATTGCCCGTATGTTTTCTTTGGTATTTATCCCTATCAAAAAATACTATTCTTAAGTCAAGCACCAGTGACTCATGCCTGTTTCTAGCTACTCAGAAGACTGAAATCTGAGGATCTCAGTTCAGAGCCAGCCTGGGCAGGAAAATCTGTTACTCTTATCTCCAATTTAAAAAGCCAGGGGTGAAGGAATGGTTCAAGTAATAGAGCACCAGCCTTGAGCAAAAAGAATGTGAGGCTCACATACTTTTGTAATGGCACACACACACACACACACACACACACACAGAGTGTGTGTGTGTGTGTGTGTGTGTGTGTGTGTATTTACATACATACATACATAGTTATATACACTTGGCTGGAGGCATTACTCATGTAGTAACACCTATACTGCCTGGTAAGTGTAGAAGTCCATGAATTCAAACCCCAGAACCACCAGAAAAAAGACAGAAAGAAAAGAAAAAGTACATTCTCAAGAAATAACTGGATCATCCAATCAAATATTAATTTCTGATAAACAGTAATTTTCAGTGTAAGTAAATATGTAATATCTGAGACATAGTTATACTAAAAATTATAGCAATACCAAAATTAACTATTGTTCATTTGAAATTCAAATTTAAATGGTTGTTCAATATTCTATGCACCAGCCATACATTAAAGTAGATGAACTGTGACATTTCTTCCTCTCCTGAGTTGTAAGTCCTCATAATGTAAGTCAAAATGAAAATTTGGAGATTTTAGCAATGACCAAAAGAAAACTTATCAGGCTAATTGTTCACTGCTAGACCTAAGGAGTCACTTTTTTTTTTTTTTGCATCATTAGTGCCTACTTATGTTACCAGAGATTGCCTCAAACCACAACTGCAATTCTCTCATTTCTGCTTCCTGTGTAGCTGGCATGACCAACATGCACCACGACACCCAGATCCTAGATGGCCCTCTTCTTACTTTATTTTTTTATTTTCATCAGTTAATTTTACAAGGGGATTTCATTTTGACATATCCATATATGCATACAATGTACCTTGATTGGGCTCGCTCCCTCAATTACTCTCCCCATTTTCCCTCTCATTTTCCATTTGCACACAAGCACCTAAAGTATTTTGACTATACTCATTCTCCTTCACCCTCTCTATTCACCCTGCTCCCACCCACTAGCACCAACATGCCACACAGGACATATGATCCTTCCTACAACTCATTTTTAAAGTTCATGTTAATAGTTGAAAGGAGTTTCACTGTGGTATTTCACACATGCATGTGTACAGTACTTTACTCCGATGGGACCCCCACTTGCTCCTTTTCCCAACTACTCATATCCCAGCTTTCAGTGAGTTTCTTTTTGCCATGTTCATCCACAGATGTGATACATTTCAATGCTGTTCACTTTCCAACACTCTCCAACAGTCTCATAATTACAAGTATGTCTGAGATAGAAGCAGATATATGAGACTATATGTGCTTGTGTAAAGCTTTATTTTTTTAAGTCTAACATCCACATATGCCTGAAAGTGACCATTGACCTTCTGTGCCTGACTTTGCTTAACAAGATGCTCTCCAGCTTCATCCATTTCCCTGCAAACAATATAATTTTATTCTTCTTTATGGATGAATAATACTCCTTTATGTATGTATACCGTATTTTCTTCATCCATTCATCAGTTGTAGAACATCTGGGCTGTTTCTACAGGATTGCTATTGTAAACTGTCCTGTGATGAATACAGATGTGTAAGTGCCTCCTTTGTAGCTGATTTACATTCCTTCATATAAATGCACAGGAGCAGTACTCTGTATAGTTTTATGAGAAATATACAAACTAATTTCCATCAATAGTTTACAAGAGCTCTTTTACATTTTCACCAATAGTGTGGAAGAGTTTCTTTTCCTCTGCATCCTCACTAGCATTTGTTGTTGTTTGTGTTCTTAAGGAGAGCCATTCTGACTTAATTGAAAGGAAATCTCAGTGCCATTTTCATTTGCATTACCTTTATGGGCAGGGATATTGAGTATTCGGTCATGTATTTTTTTTCTCCAGACAGCAATTCAGTTCAATTGCCCATTTATTAATTTTGTTTTTTTTTATTCTATGGAAGCTTAGTTTTTTTGCTCCCTATATTTTCTAGTTATTAATCCTTTGCCAGATGTAGAGCTGGCAAAGATTTTCTCCATCTCATATGTTGTCTATTTACTCTAGTGACTATTTTCTTTGCTATGCAGAAGCTTTTAGTTTGATTCAATCCCGTTTATCTATTGTTGCTCTTATTTGCTGAGCTATTGACACTCCATTCAAGAGGTTAGTGCCTATGCCAATAAGTTCTAATGTTTTCCTGTTCTTTCCTGCAGTAAGTTCAAGGTTTAAGGTCTTATACTTAAGATCCTTATTCTGTTTTGAATTAACATTACAGGGTAAGAGATAAGGGACCTAGTCTCAGTCTTTTGTCTGTGGATATTCAGTTTCCTTAGCACCATTTGTTGAAGAGGCTAGCTCTTCTCAATGTATATTTTTTGACTGTTCTGTCAAAAATAAGATGCTTATAGCTACAAAGATTGATTTCTGGGTCTTCTATCCTGTTCCATGGTCTTTTTGTGTAATTTTGTCCCAATACAATGTTGTTTTTGTTATTATGGCTCTGCAGTTTAAGTTGAAGTATTGTGATAATTCTAATATTGCTTTTTTTGCTCAAGATTGCTTAGGTTATTCAGGGTCTTCTGTACTTCCATATGAATGGAAGTACTATGATATCATGGAAGTAATAATATCATTAAATCTGTAGAATATTTTCATTGGTATAGTTATTTTCATGTTATTAATTCTGCAAGTCCATGAACATATTTAATATCCTCTTCAATTTTCTTCTTCAAGGTTTTCATGGTAGAGGCTTTTCATCTTTTTGATTATGTTTATTCCTAGATAATTTTTGAGGCTATTGTGAATGGAAATATTCTGATCTCTTTCTCAGCCTTTTCATTGTTGGTATACCGAAAGGCTACTGGTTTTTGTATGTTGAATTTGTATTCTGCTTTCTTCCAAAAAGTATTTTAACAGATCTGCAAGGTTTGAGGTGGAATCTCTAGGGTCCTTTAAATATAGGATTATATTGTCTGAAAACAAACATAATTTCACTTCTTTCCTTCCTTATTTGGACCCCTTTTTATTTCTTTTTCTTGGCTTATTGTTCTGGCTAGGAATTCTAGTAGCATATTGAAGATGAATTCAGAGTAAATAACCTTGTCTCAATCCTAGACCTTGCCTCTATGAAAATTTGAATATCTCTATCCCCATTACATAAAGCACAGCTTGATTCTTGCCTGGTTAAGATTAAAGCTACTGATTAATAATTACTTCAATTCAGTGTGATTATTCATATGAATTGGTGCTCTATTCTTCTAAATGGAGAAAATATTATTTTTCCAGCAATGTCACTATGCTTCCCCTGCCCCCACAATATCAATTCCCATAACATCTTCAGTGGACTAAACATAAAAGTAGAGACAATTGATTTTCCTAGGCCTCAGCTCACAGCTCATCAGCAGAGATTTTTATTATGCCACATATATTGGATAGAGCTATGTATAAATTCAAATCCTCAGAAAACCTATAGTTAGGGTCAAGGAGAGGGAGGGAGAGATGTGAAATAAGAGGATAATGGTGCAACAGAAAGATAATTGAATATTTTTAAGCAAATGAGAGTGAGGAGGATATTTGAGCCAATTTTATTTGCATAGATTAGTTACATACTAGTGGCAGTTGAGGATCTCTGGGAAGAAGGCTATAGAAGATACTAAGAACTTCAAAATTCATTCCAACCTCTTTCTGGAGTCCTTGGGGGGAAATCGGTCATGGAGCTTGAACTCGGCCTGAGCGCTGTCCCTCAGCTCAAAGCTAGTGCTCTACCACTTGAGCACAGTGTCACTTCCGGTTTGCTGGTGGTTTATTGGAGATAAGAGTTTCACGGCTTTTCCTGCCCAGGCTGGCTTTGAGCTGTGATCCTCAAATCTCAGCCTGCTGAGTAGCTAGGATTACAGGTATGCCACCAGCACCCAGCTTCTGGAGTCTTTAAGATGGAGTCTTGCTATGTTGCCCAGGAAGATTGCTGGGATTATAAGACTTTACCATTATCCCAGGCTGGAACACCTTGCATACCTTGTACACTGAGGCTAGTAAACGAAAACCTCTTTCTTTCTAGATTCCCAATGATTTAGTCTCTATCATCATATATACTTTTGGAACTTTAATTCAGAACTGAGCAAAGGCATGGATATGGATATAGAATCCTTCTGGTCCTACAGACAGAATATTAGCTCCACTTTAGAAGAAGTGGCGTTTTTTTCTGATAGACCAAGGCCAATAATGCAGGTCCCTCAATTGATCAGCTATGGTGAGCTTCAAGATTCCTTCCTGAAAGCTTCAGCCTGGAGTATGTTTCTTCATCCCACAGACAGTTCTGTGCACGACTAAATATCTGGTTATTACCACATTACAGCTAGAACAGGGTCTGTTCTCTACAGTAGAACACTTACTGATCTAAACTGCTGACCTCTAAATATCTATGCCACTATTGTTCTGATCATGATTCAGAAATATGTTTTCCTCTGCCTAGGGGACCTGTGACAATGTCCAGAGACAATTTAGATTTCCATGCCTGTGATGACAGGTGAGGATGAGTGAATATTGCTGCCATTTACCAGGTAGAACCCAGACAAGTTGCTAAACATCCTACAGCAGAGTAGCCCAAAATGAAGAACTTTCCAGCCCAAAATGTCAATAGTGACAAGAAACTCTTCCGTATCAGAGCACCCAATTTGAATTTTTTCAATATTATAATTTTAAGACATCCTCTTTGTCATATAAATTGCCATCAAAAGATACAGGTAACACTTTACTTTCAACTAATATGGTCTTACGTTATTCTCTTTGTTCTAAAAATCTACATGATTTTTATCCTAAAATGTGAATATTTCTAATGCCATGTCATGTCATGACCTAAGTTCTTTTAATGTTATATTTCTTTTTACTCTCTTTTTATTCAAAAAGGTGTTAATAAATCTATAGTATAGCTCAAAACTGATAACATCTTGGAATCAAGGAAAAGTATGATGTAAAGTATACAATTTCCTAAGGACTAGGACAGTTTGTCAGATCTCTCATGGAGGAGGGGTACTGTATCTTAGTCTCATCTCCAGCTGCACAAACACAATCATTGGGGTGCTTTTTGTTGATTTCAATGTGAGACCCAGGCATCAGTGTTGTTTCAACGTTCTTTGCAATTCGTGGTCAAAGACAGCTAGTTAACAATAAAGATCAGGGCCAAAACAAACTGGTGCTGCTACTAGGAAAGACAACTGAAAAGTCATCACAGAGAACAGTAGTTGGCTTTCCTGCCCAGCACCAGGCTTCCTCACTATTGCCAGGCAATTTGCTGACACTCCAGCCTTCCAGCTCCTGTGTGACTTTCACAAGCTCTCTAAGGCCCAAAGGAATCACAACTGGAAAACTAAACCTCTGACAAGAAGAAACAGAGTATGCTTTCAGAAATTTACTATCATTTTCAACCCCAGTATTTCTATTTATTTTTTATATGTTTATAAAACTTCAAAACTGACAATAAATTCTGGTGTCTCCAAGTGTCCCCAAATCTCAGCATATAGACTTCTAATGCCAGATGCTGGATGAAGCCTTGATACCATGCCTTTGCTACACTCAAAAAGTGCTCAGGAGACAGGCCTGATACACTGGGGATCAGTTTCAAGCAGTCCAATGTGAAGTCACAGCCTTTTTGGAAATAATCGTTCTCCTAATTCCAGCAGAGTTTTCTTTTGTTTTACATTTATTTATTCAGATACTTCTAAATATGTGCTGGTCTGTTGAAACAGCCCATGGGCCCAAGTACAATGAAAACATTAATTAAAACACACAATTAGAAACACCCAACAGTGAGCCTGGAACCGCATCAAATGATCTCTGCCACATAAATGTCAGTCAGAAAAGATAAAACTTCCCACTAGTGACCTACAACTTGCCTGCCTGGCTTCTCTGAGGTTTTCTGACCTGTGCTGGGGTGAATGTTCTCTGTACATGGATGCCCACACCCAATTAGTCTATTTCTCTCAACTGTTGAATTGGCACAGTCTCTACCTGCCCCTCCTTTCATCCTGCAGTAGGCTAATAAGACATTTGCAGCATCCCTAAGATTGGCAGAGATCTGGGTAGGAATCTTATATATAACAGTTGGGCCTTGGCAGGACACCACCAGAAGGGCTGGGTTCCCTAGGCTAAAATGTGCTCTGTATTTTATAGGCAATGTCATTCTGTTTGCTTGCTTCTCAGTGCAGAAACCTAAGTAGCACTCAAATGGGACACACAGGGTTTCCCATATGTAAAGCTTCAGTTTGGGGTGAGGAACCCAAAAGCCAAACAGAAGTAGTAAACCTTCTCTCCCTTGATACATAGAAAATTCTCTAAATTCCAGATTTGTTTACACAGCTAATTAAGCATGAACATTTTGAGTCTAGCACAGGCCTGTTAAGAAGGAAGATCTTGTTCCATGTAGACAAGTTCTGTCAAGGACTTGTATCCTGTGAGAAATGTCATCAGCGGGAAGTATGACTTTATTATAACATGTATCCTTTCCTTAAAAGTTAAGAAGTAAAATAAAAGCAAAACTAAGGTCTTGGCTCTCTTATGTATAATTTTCCTACAAACCTCTCATGTTAGAAAAACAAGAGAAAAGAGTTGAAAGAAAACAGTAGTATATCAATGCTAGGTAAGAATAGAATTTCAAGGGTAGCCTGATTATATTAGTTACTCTCCCACTGAATTCTGTATTATTCATTCTTCTTTGTTTTTCTTTAATGACAAATGTGCCAATATCTTATTATAATGAGGCTACCACCAAAGTAGATAAAGAAAAACTGCCTTTTATTATACATCTGGCCACAATTACATCTCTACAACCCCTTTTCAATCAACCATGGTGGGTTTTTTTTTTTTAATAAATTTGAGGTTTCATCAAACTGGGTGATCTCATGCCTGCTACTACATTCTGAAGTGCCAGGTTGGTATCTAAGAGGGCAAAAAAAAAGCTTTTTTTTTTCTCTCTCAACCTACATTCTGAATTCTCATATTGAATTCAATCCCAGCTAATTAGTTCAAGAGCAAGCAACTTTAACCAAGATTTGGTATTACTTTCCTGTTTCTGAGAGCTTGGCTTTCCCCAAATGTAGCTCTCCTCTTACCCCTTTGCATTTTAAATAAGCCATTTTAGAGCATAGCACTTGTTTTTTCATTAATATATGCATCCCTTGGGGCCACACTGAAGTTTGTGATGGCTCTCTGCCCACACTCAGGGCAACAGAATGTCTATTAGAGCCGGCTTTGTCCTGTAGTTGGCATTCAACATGCAGCCCCAGATGAATAGAGAGGTTGCAAGTCAATTTTCTCTGAAATATAGTGTCTCTAGTACTCTGACATAGACCCAATCTTATATTTCACCAAGGTTCCTCCATTTGTTTTATACTAAACATTCAGTGTTTTCTTTACTGATATTACAATGAATAAAGTATTCCACCAAGGTAGATTTTTCAGATAACTGAAGATCATGTAAGAGTTTGATAGAACTTCTATGTTAAACAGTTTTCTTGGGTTGCAAAGTATGCTAAATGCCTTTAGATTGTTTTTTGGTGAGTTAGGGTCATGCTTATATTATTAGGTACTACATAGAAGTATGATGCCATAACCTCTATTACATAGCCCTAACCCTTAGGTTACTTCTTGGTTACTTGGAAAAAGCTTTATATTTTTTGTTTCCTTCCTTAAGATCAAATTATCAGTGGTAACTTTACATTGATGTCCATTGGTCAGCTTTAGAAATAAACTTTGGGTCCATTGCTTCCAGTTTCAGATGGCTAAAATAACAAACATAGTTCTGAGTAGTGTTCTGGGTCTCTGCCTTTGTCTCTAAATGTTTTTTTCCCTTAATTTTATTTTATCAGTGTCTACTTATGTTACACATTCATTCAGCTCTAGTTGCATACAGGCCTCTGAAACTTAATTCTAACTCCTAATTTGTATTCCATGAGACACATTACTAGAGATTTATTCTGGAACTGCACAGTCAAATTTAGTAGAATCAATCAATCTGTTCACACTCAGATTTCTTTTCTTCTTGTTCTTATCTTCTCGTTGCCCATCTGATTCCTGCTTAACCATTTCAGTAAGCATTGAATAACCGACCAGAAGAATGAAATCAAGAAAGCTCCTCAAGAAATCATTGAGAAAAAAAGACTTTTAATCTGTGCAAAATTTTTGTTGTTCTTGTTTGATGGGAGGAAGTGAAAGTACATTAAAATTTGAAATTTTGTGATCATTTTAGGTTTTCAATTTGCCTCTCATTAAAATGAAAGCAAGTAGGTTAGCTAATCTCACAGAAGTGCCTGCTAATCTTACATATAGCTACCTCTCCCCTTCCCCAGTTGTAACTACTTGATGCCTTGAACTAAAATTCCAGTAGCCATTTGAAATGCTTTTCTCAAATGATCCAGGCCAAACTGACTCAGTTTTGTGATATGAATATGATATGTCCCCCCAAAAAACGTATGCATTGTAGGCTTAGTCCTCAGCTGATAACACTACTGAGATGTGATAGGATCATGAGATGAAGGCACTAACAAAGTTGAACAAACTAGTAGGAGAAGGAATAGAGTTGGAGGAAGCCAGTCAGTGGTGGCATGACTTTGAAGGATATATTTCCAACTTGCTTTCTCTTTCCTCCTTCTCCTCCTCCTCCTCCTCCTCCTGCTCCTTTTCCTCCTCCTCCTCCTTCCTTCCTTCCCTTTCCCTCTCCCTCTCTCTTTTCCATTCTCACTCTCTACCTCCCTCTCTGTGTCCTGGCTGATATTAGGTAAGCAACCTACTCTTCCCTATGCTCCTGCTGCCATAAGGCCCTGCCTTATCTCATGCCCATAATAATGGAGCCAGCCAACCATGAACTGAAACCTCTGAAACCGTGAGTTGATAAACCTATCTCTAAGTTGATTTCACTCAGGTATTTTGTCACAGTGACAGAAAACTGTCTAACATACTCTGAGTATCAAAGAACTCCCCAGAGATGAAAGCTCCTATTTAGCACTAAGCTAAGCATCACTATAGATAGACACTGACACTAGTTGAGAAAGGATGAATACCTCATCCTAGTTTGCTGACTTGAACCCAAAAAGTACTGTGCCTTGAGAGCCTTCTCAGTCCTAGGCAAATTGGGATAATTGAGTATCCTGCCAAGTGATCTCTCAGAGATCGTTCATGTTTACTCAAGAAGGTCCTTGGTCTTTTAAGGCATTTCTAAGACTTCCATGCATCATTTTTCTTTTCTCTTTCTATGCAGTGCTGCTAACTCTTTATCAGTAACATGTCTAACATCAATCTCTTCTTTGATTTTTTTTCCACCACTTGAATCTTTACTATTCTAATCCTGGGATATTGTAAAAGGTTCATGAAACTCCCAGCTTTCATTCCAATGTGCATACTCTCACATACTAACCTTTAACCGTCATATTTGATCCAAGATTCAGCTGGAATTCCACTTGCTCCATTAGGGATGGCATCTTCCCTGGCAGAGAGAAGAGTGCCAAGGATAGACGAAAGGAGAGAGACAAGAAAAGGCTGTTCAGTGCTAGAGTGAGTGTGGTGAGGCCAACGGAGAGTCTGACACTGCCAAGAAACTGATTTAAAAAATCAAGTTTTTTTTAAATGGGGAAAATGAGGAAGAACTATGGAAGGAATGGCATTGATCAAGATGCATTATATTCCTAACCTGACATACAGAATTGTAACCTCTTTGTACAAAAAAAATATTCAGATATTCAATAGCCAGGATGGATACCTGGGCTCCACACACAAGAAGCAAGAGGGCTATACTGAACAAATCCTCTGGAGAACATGCTTCACCCCACAGATGATTTGAGGGAGAAGAGGAAAAAACACACTGCTGTAGGAGAAAGTGCAGGGGCCAGCCTCCCTGCAGTTAGAAGGTACTAATTTGGAAAACTGTCTCTGTTTTAATGTATGCATCCCAGAAATGCAAAAACTACATACTCTGAATTCCCCATACCCAACACACTGTGTTGTCAATAAGTATGTGATTTAAATGGTAATAAAATGTGTTCCCATGTTCTAAGGCCATGTGTGCAGGAAACCATGAGAAGCTTATAGCAACCCCGCTTCTTTTCAGGAAATCTGGAAGCCATCTGCCTAGTTGAAGTTTAAGATATACTAATCAGCAAGTTTAGCGTAAACACAAGTCCTCCCTTTTCTGAAAACTTCAGAGCAAACATTTACTCTCCTTTCTTTTATATTTTAGTTTGAACCTTAGGTACATGATGAAGAAAAGTAGTAAAACAAACCTCCTTTCACCAAGATCCAGAATCCAAAATATCCTATGTTTTCATGCTATAGTGTTTATTAGTACTTGAAGTTCAACCACAGGGAGTGAAAAAATGATCTAGCTGTTTAGTTTCCCAACTTGAGAGATTCCAGCACACATGCTAAATCAAGTTTTGAGCGTATGTTGTGATGTGTGATGCTGAGAATCCCTTTTAAATGGCTCAATCTTTAAAACACTTTGCTAAGAACGTATTTTTCACTCACTAACACATTTTTAGATTCCAGTTTAAATGGAAGCCTATTAGGCTAGCTTTATGAATGCAATCATCTTTATTGACTGATTTATTAAGTCCCTTGAGTAAAGAGAGAGAAAAAAGTGATAGTTAAGATTTACAAGTAGTATACTATTCAAAGTAGCCTGAAATAATAGCCTTATTTTAAATGCCAAAATAAACATCTGCAACTATTAAAAGGGGCTACTATATTTTGCTATTTAAAAAAAAAAGTGTCAGGTGTAATTTTGGAGGGTGTTATTGTTCGAATATGAAATGTCTCCACAGGTTCACATGTTGAAGCATAGGTCCCCATAGGATGACTATTTGGGGAGGTGCTGGAAGCTTCAGGGTCTAGCTGGGGCGTGTTTGGGAAGCCAAGTCTTACTCTGCCCTCCCCCTTTTCCTTCCTGTCCCCTGGAGGTACTAAGGACTGTGGGTTGAAATCTCTGCAACCGTGAGCTACACAAATCTTCCTCTTTTTAAGTTTTCTTGGGTATTTATCACAGCCACAAGAAGCAAATTTAACAGTCTCTGAAGATAACAAAGGAAAAGTTAACCACCTAAACTTTGTGTGTTATCTAAAATAGAATTCCTCCATATTAGCTAATTTCCTGTGACAAGGAGCTATGGCTCAAGTGGTAAAGCACTAGCCTTGAGCAAAACAGCTCAGAGACAGTGCCAGGTTCTGAATTTAAGTCCCAAGACTGGCACCAAAAAAAAAGAGCGGGGGGGGGGGGGGGGGGGGCGGGGAAGAGCGGATAATAGGGTAGATTACTCCAGAAAAAAAAAAACCTGCAGATTATTTTATAGATTGTATCACATGGAATACTCTCAAGTCCAGTGTACAGAAAATCCAGTCTTAAAAAGTATCAATATTTAGCCGGGCGCCGGTGGCTCACGCCTGTAATCCTAGCTATTAAGAAGGCTGAGAGCTGAGGATCGCGGTTCAAAGCCAGCCTGGGGAAGAAAGTCTGTGAAATTCTTATCCCCAATAAACCACTAGAAAGCCGGAGATAGCGCTGTAGCTCAAGTGGTAGAGCGCTCGCCTTGAACTGAAGAGCTGAGGGACAACACTCAAGCTCAGAGTTCAAGCCCCACGACTGACAAAAAAAAGTATCAATATTTAATAAATGAAAAATGTAAAAACATTACTAACTTCAAGAAAAGTTAGGAATTGTGCAAGAAATGCAATTATAACATCAACTATGTATACCATATATAAATATAAATTATTTTTGTATTTTTTAACTTTACACAGTATATATTACATAAGTTATTGCATAACATACTATAAACATTTAGTGTATTTATTGTATAAATATGTAGAACAAATTATACACTTAATACATAATATAAACTATAATGTACAATTATATATTATAAATACATATATACATACTAAATACACATATAATTATACTTGATGTATAATTATAAATACATAATATAAATTAGGCCATATACATATAAACTATATAATAATTATAATAAATCATTGAATATAGATTCATCCAAAAATTGTAATAGTAGTATTTTAGAACAAATTGAGTGAAGAAAGAAGATATAAGAAGGCCTAAATAATTCATGTCTTAAAATGGTGAATCAAGCAATAGCATTATATGCATAGCATTTTGATAGTAGAAGTAATCATTATATTAAAATAGTTAAAAAAATTTAAATGGTTACCTGAGAGAATCTGTAACATTCAGTAAAATGGGAAGTAGAGAAATTAAGAGAGTATTATATTTTACTATAAATCTCTTAGCATTAATTTTTGAAAATCATATGATATTATAATCTTTTTTTAAATTTATTTTTTGTTGTGAAAATACTGTACAGAGGGGTTACAATTACATGGGCAAGATAATGGGTACATTTCTTATCAAGCATTGTAGCCTCCTCCTTTGTTTCCCCTTTCCATCCCTTCCCAGACTCCCCCCACCCCCCCCCACCTAATCCTCCCCGCCCCACCAAAGTTGTAAAGTTCATTTTCGACATGACAACTTGTATTTCTCATTGTTGCAACAGGTCCACCTGTATCCTTATTTAAATGACTTGTTTTTCCCCTTCCCCTCCACAAATTATACCGACATCAAATACAGTGAAAGCAGGGGTTATACTGTGGGGGAGGGACATACAAAGCAACAAAGAAATAATCTTATAAATGCGTTAGAAACAAATGCATGAAAGAAAAAAGATATTATAATCTTTTAAAACTATATCAATTTTTATAAAAGGAAAGAAAGGAGAAAGAAATTAAATTATTCCTTTAAAATAGACTTACATGCATATTATAATACTATAAAAATACTTATGTAACCATAGATCTAGGAACTGTAACTGTCAAAGAAAGTAACTTGCCCCTAACTTTTTCATTATGCAAACCTTACCCTCAGAATTGAAGTATTCTGGTTCAAGATCAATCCAAGTAAGTACAATAAGCCCCCAAAATGATGGCTGATGATTAGTGGGAAAGAACTTTAGCAATTATTTCTCACCCCCTATTCTATATTTCACAAGGGTTTGGATCATATTTTACCAATGAAATTGAGGACCTAGGACACACCTAAGTGTCTTAGTAAATCTTATAGTGCTTTGTGCATAACAGAAAATCTAAAATTTTAATTATAGGTATGAGTGTCCAAACAAACTCATAGATGAGAATAGGAAGATAACAATCAGTGCCTTATTCATAAAAAAAGAAAATATATCATTCAAAACATCATTGCAAGCATTCCCAAAGGTAAGTATATGTCTTTGTTCCTGAATAATCCCAGGAGCAAAACAAACCTGTTATATAACTCTTATTTTTACCCTTTCTTAATCTTTTAGTAATTAACATGGAAAACAAGTTGTTTTCTGGGCCACTCTACAGACAAATAGTTTCCCAGCAGAAAGACACAGCAAATAAGCCCAGGCATGTGATGGACTTGGAAAGCAACAAATCTTAACACATTTGCAGTTCAATTATTCAACTACTGAGACTGCAGAGTTAAATGGAAAAGATTCAGATGAATAAATAGGGTTTGGTTACCTTTGTTTGGTTACCTAAGTTTGTTGCAGCTGCTTGTTGCCATGAGCATTAAATATGAGAACTCTGCCATTTACACTGTATATTTTTTATTTGGAAAATAAGATTTTATTTACATAGTTGAGGCTTATCAACCACATGAACTCAAGAGTGGGAGGTTTGCACACAAATCATACATTTATTTGCAAAACCACCAATTTTGGATATTTTCAGATGAACTACAATATGGTGGTTCTTCAGAGAGAAGAATGGTGGTTCTTTTCAAGTCTTTCACTGCTTTTTGAACAAATATTTTTGAACATCAACAATGAGCTATATGCTATGTGCTCAAGGCTCGGTGCTATTAGAAGTGTAAAACAAAGTACTCAGAAAACAGGTTAGTTGGGCAGTTAAGTAATCAAAGAAGCAATTATAATAAAATGAGTTGTAGCTTGGAAAGTACTTAACAGAAACACTCCACATATCCTGGGGCTCAAGTGTGGGGAGGATTTAGTCAATGGAATTCCCTAAGGGAAGTAACACTGGATAGGACTTGAAGAGTGACTAGAAGTTGCTCATGCCAAGGAGGATGGCAAGAAGGCAGAAGAGGCTAAGGGAGGCCATGAATTGAAGAGAAACACTGTTAAAGGAGGCTATTACAGTAATGGAGAGAACATACAGTGGTAGTCTGAACTTGGGTGATGGTAGTGTTGAAGAAAAAGAGATGCATCTGAGAGCTACTAGAGAGGCAGAACTGAATTAATAAGATTTCACAATGTATTAGGTATATGAGATAAGGAAGAAGAAGGAAGGAAATATGATTGCAAGTTTCTGTGGTGGGTGTTCTGTACTGATTGAGGGCATACTAAAGGATGGCTGAGAAAGAATATGTTGAGTCAGGGTACAGGCTAGTATTCATGTGGCAATCTCTAGCAGGCAGTGGGACTTCACAGTCTAGACTGCACAGAGCAGACACTTAAAGCCCACAGGTTCAAAATAGGTCATCCACTGAAAATCTGTAGGGGAGAAATATCAAAGGTCAAAAGGCAGACCTTAGGGCCTATTGATCTTTAGGAAACAGCATAACCAGGTGTTAAAGAAAGAAGCCTGGGGAAGAATAGACAGGAGAAAATGTGGTCAAAACAAAGCCAACACCCCTTCCTCTTAGGTTTGATGCCTGGGGCCCTATAAATTGATAAATGACAAATTAACAGGAGAAGTGGCATCTAAGTTATATTTTATATGTAGAACATGACACCAAAGACTTCCTACAAAAGTAGTGAAGACTGGGGCTGGGAAGGTGGCTCAGTGGTAGAGCACTTGCCTTGCATGCCTGAGGCCCTGGGTTCAATTCCTCAGCACCACATAAGCAAAAAGAAAAAAAAAAGCCAGAAGTGGCGCTGTGGCTCAAGTGGTAGAGCTCTAGCCTTGAGCTGAAGAGCTGAGGGACAGCGCCCAGGCCCAGAGTTCAGGCCCCACGACCGGAAAAAAAAAAAAGTAGTGAAGACTAAAGAACCAAGTAATCCTGAGAATTTACATAGCATCTTGGTGACAAAATATAAATTATAGAAATGTAGAGACAAAGAAAAATGTTTTAGACTTTTTAATGGGCAGCAAACTTTAAGAAGGGAAATGAATAGAATAAACTAGTAAAAAGATTGTTTTAGTAAAATTAGTTTTGCTTGTCCATTTCAATGATAACTTTCCATCCTCTTCATGGCCATAACACTTCCCTAGGACAAAGGATTTTTGGCAGTCATCACTCTCAGAAGTTTCTGCGTTAACAAAATAAGAGAAGTGCTCACAGCTGGAGGTGTGGTTCAAGTGGTAAAGTACCTGCCTAGCAAGCACAAGACCATGAGTTCAAGTCCCTGAACTGGCACACACACAAAAATTATTCAGGCTGGTAGAATGCCTACCTAACAAGCCTCAAGCCCTAAAATCAAATACTATTATTACAAAAAAAAAAAAACACTTTCATTCAACAAATATTCTGTGTGAGTGTGTGTGTGTGTGTGTGTGTGTGTGTGTGTGTGTGTGTGTGTGTTCTACAGAAAAGCATTACAAACACAAAAAGCTACATGTGTCTACTCAAGGAACTAAGAAATAAAAAAATGTGATACTTCAACAGCACATACACAAAAAAATATAATAAAATAAGTCAGTAAAGGAGATAGTGCAGCAAATGTGGTTACAGGTAGATGGGTCTGGTAAAACAAGATCTTAAAGAAGTTTGGATGCCATTCTAAAAGCAAAGGAACACTTTGAAGGATTAAAAAAACGGAAGAGAGAGATATTATCTTATTTTCATTTTAGAAATCCTCCTGCTGTTGGATGAACAGATTTGAGCAGGAACAAGAGTAAAAGTCAAGAGACCAATAAGAAAGCTGTTGCCTTTAGAGAACCCAAGGTTCAGGGTGGGAGAGTAACTGAAGTGGTAGAGTGCTTGTCTAGCATGCATGGAGCACTGGGTTCAATCTCTAGTATTTCAAATTAAAGAAAAAGTGAACTCAGAATTTATTGAAAAATGCCATAAATAACAGAGACTTCCTATCAAAGTATGTCCAAGTATAAAATGAAACCTCTACTTGTAGAATTAATCGATGTTAATAGAAAATGTGAATAAAGATGGTAAGGGGAAACAAAGGAGGAGGCTACAATGCTTTATAAGAAATGTACTCATTATCTTGTCCATGTATTTGTAACCCCTCTGTACAGTATTTTCACAATAAAAAAAGAAAATGTGAATAAAATCATGTCCAAGCATTAAGAGAAAAGAAACTTCTTTTTGTTATATATTATTAGCAATATTGTTTTATAGATTATGATATTATATGATATACATTTTCTTATATAATTGAACATACATATTCAGCATCCATCTCTCTTATTAGAAAATAAGCGTAAAGAGGGTGGAAACTATTCCTAGCTGTGGGAGGAAGTAAAGTCTGTCTCATGGATTCTCAACAGCATTTGCTAAACAAATGAACAGAACATATATTCAATTCTATTTATTTATGCATGTTGTATGTATTTCTTTTATCCGTACTGGGGGCATCAAACCCACAACCTTAAGCAAGCTAAGCAAGTGCTCCACCACTAAGCTCTCATTCTTTTGTAATTAAGGGACCCTTCTGTAAAGCAAATCATCATCTCCTTTCTTATAAATTGTGCCAGTCTGGAGCATTATACATCAACCAAGAGGAAAGAAAGAACAAAGCAAGCCAAATAAACTATTTTACTGAATTTAATTATCTCAGAGAATGTAAATCCCAGAGAGACAGAACCTTTGGATGTGTTCATTACATATTTTAATAAATTAATAAAATACTTGTCTGGGGTTTCTGGAATTGTATTCTTTTAGCAAATGATTAATAATTTTGCTTTTTAAGATGCATATTACATATTCATCAAAACACCTGACTAATTTTACAACTACCAACCCAAGCTGGTTGGCATGACCTAAAGAATAAAAGGCTTCTACTCACTTTGGAAATAAAACAGTATGTGGCATGGTCCAAAAAAAATGGAATGGTTCATCCATCCATTCATCCTTGTCAAAGCTTTCTGCTTCCTAGTCACAGAAACCCTTTAAGTAGTGAACTCTAGCAGGTCATCATTGAGTAGCAAGGTCAGAACCTCAGCAAGTTTTTTACCACCTCTAACTAAAATAGCCCCTGAGACTGTATTTTCTGTGGTCACCAAAACAAAATACACAAAGTGGTGGCTTAAAACAAAAGTTTATTCCTTCAGATTTTGAGGCCAAAATCAAGATTTCTGAAGGTTTAGTTTGGTTTTCCTGGAGGCTGTAAGGTAGATCTGTCCTGTGTTCCTCACCTAGATTTCTGAAGGTTTAGTTTGGTTTTCCTGGAGGCTGTAAGGTAGATCTGTCCTGTGTTCCTCACCTAGCCTCTAGGGATTCAGATTCATTAGCATTCTTGGGCTTGACCAGGTGTTACCCACACCTCCTCCCCAAGTTCTGCCTTGTTCTTTTGTTTTGTTTTTTGCTGATCCTGGCTTGTACTCAGGGCCTAGGCCCTATCCCTGAGCTTTTTTGCTCAAGGCTAGTGCTTTACCACTTGAGCCACAGCTCTACTTCTGGCTATTTTGGTGCTTAATTAGAGATAAGAGTTTCACAGACCTTCCTGCCTGGGCTGTCTTCAAACCTCCATGCTCAGAACACAGCCTCCTGAGTGGGTAGGATTACAGGCATGGACTACTGTTGTCTGGCTTTCTGCCTTGTTCTTTTCTGTATCTTCTCTGTGTGTCTTCTCTTCTGCTCTAAGGACACGTGTCATTAAATTAAGATCCCTTCTTTTCTGGTATGATTTCATCTGAACAGCCTTAATAATGTTTGCAAATATTATTTAATCCTTTCCACAAATGAGTTTACATTTACAGGTTGCAATTGGACTTATCTTTCAAGGACATATCATTCATTAAACCAAGTTTAAGTTTTAATATATATTAATATATACAATATATAGTATTAATATACTATATATATTGTACACTTCTAGAGAGGCAAGGATCTGAATTATTATATATATAGATAGATTATATAATATACAATATTAATATACTATAGATAGAGCACTTCCAGAGAAGCAGTTATCTGAATTAATATAACTAGAATTAAAATAACCAGAACAAGTTCTTGCAGGAAAAGGAGAAAAGTATTTGTTTTTAGTTTAGTTTGGCACAAGTCACAACTCTGGTGGGGTTTTTTTCTTAATAGATAGAGGGAATATAAATATATTACTTAACTAATTCTAGTGGATCAATATCAATGGTGAAATCCCTTTGATGGCAACCAGGTTAAGGGGAGGGGACCTAACCATGGAACTGTAGGATATTCTAGAACCCATCCCTTTGAAGCCTGCTGAGTACATGAATGCTGTTCCCTGGTGTTTTCCCTGACCTGCTGAGTTTCCAAACTTAGTGTAGAAAAGCTTTGTCTAAAACTTGAGCTCTTTCCTAGATGAGGTACCTGACTAGCATCCTAAACTCTGGGTGTTGACTCCTTTTCTACTTACTTTATTTAAAGTGCTTGTACCAAACCACACCCAACCCAGGATGAATCAATCGTGGAAGCTCAAGTGAGAAACATGATCTTTCTCCAACCATAGAGGCACAAACCCCATCTTTTATCCTTGATGTATAGATGCAATACAATGTCCCAGACTCAACAGACACTTGGACAGTATTCAGAATCCTTTCCTTTACAATCTCTCTGGCTATCCATTGTGGAAGTAACAGCCAGCATTGGGTGACATTACAAGGCACACAAGGCAGGAAGAAGCACTGCCAAGATCTTGTTTCTGTTTTTGTTGGTCTCTGCTGTGGTTTCCATTGAAAAGAGCAGCTTTTAGAAGGTAAAATTGGCTTTCCATTGAAAAGAGCAGCTTTTAGAAGGTAAAATTGGCAGGGACACACTATGTCAATGGCTACTTCCAGCTTTGAATAGTACAGCTTTTTATCTTTCTGGGGGGCACAGTCCTTTGGTAGGCTGGATTTCATTTCTGGCCTACTTATTCGCTAGAATAAATTGTGCATGTTTAAAATTGTGCTTTTAATGTCATTTTAAATACTATGTTATAATTTCAATGAAACCACTCTCAAGTATGAGGGAGTACTGATTAATGGCACTCCTCTGGTACACATGAGCTCTCAGTGCTGCCTCATACCTTACTGCTTACCTGAGGCATCCAATTAATCACTGTTATGCCATAGTCCATCATTTTATATTGCTTAATTACTATTTCTGTTACTCATCAATCTACTCTATTAATCCCCATCGAGCAAATGTATCAAACCTGAAGGCCCTGAAGCAAGTCACCCTAATATTACCAGAACCTAGCCCTAGAGGTAGTTGGGTTATAACCCTGCCATGAATGGTGGGAGGACCTCAAGATTCTTGATAGACAAGACAAACTATACCCTAAAACACACTTTTGACACAAGGGGATGTTGTCTCCCTTGCTCCTTGTAGATTCAAACCTGACCCATCTTTCAATGCTCACTAAAATCCCTATGTCCTCCAAGAATTCCTCTTTAATTACAAATCTTATTGCTAATATCATAGTCTACATCAATTACTTTATTCTACTCTTTGTGGTTTCAATTACAAACATTTATTCGATCAAACTATAAATTTCTCTAGGACCAATTTCATGTTAAATGGTCTCTAGTAATAATAGATAACACTACTACTAATAATGATATTATTATTTTTTGTTATATACTGGTATAGTTATTTACACAGATTATCTCAATGGGTTATATCAATAATCTTTCATGAAAGTACTTTTATTATCATCTTCAATTCAATGAGAAAAAATTGCTCATGTACATACAACTAATAAATAGTAAAAAGCAGTACACAGACCCAAGCAGCCTTAGCCTAAAGTTCTAGGATACTAACCAACACTGACCTTTCTCAAAACATCCACAGTGCCTGGCAGAGTGCTAAACACATTATTGATTACCTACCTGTTTAGGTTGGATGAAAATCCACATACTGCAGAATTGAAAGAAAAAAATAAACATGTGAGTCTAAAGTATAATAAGGACAAGAGAAGGGAAAATCTAAGCCTAAAAGATTTTTTTAATGAAAGACAGACTATTTGGAGTAGGAGAAAAGTATTCAAGACATGGGTGTGCAGAAATTCTACTTCAACAGAAGACATTTAAATTTTTGGAAATAGGGGCATAGTAAAACCACAATGTAATTCTTTGATAACATAATGTATTCAAAGGACACATAATATTAACTGGACTAATAGACTAGAACACTGACTTATATCCAATATCTCCTAACCCTTTTCCTCATGGAGTCAATAATAACTAGACTTGTTGCCTCTCCTAGTGGAAAGGTAGGGCAAAAATGCAGGAGCTCTAATATCTTGCACTAAATATTATGCAGTAAGATGTGCCAAAATAATAATGTTCTTTTTAGTCAGAATATATTTTCTGTTATAAGAATGAGAAATCACTTATCCAAAATAACTTTTATATTTAAAATATTTAAAAGCTAACCTGGGGGTTAGGGGCTCATTTATGTAATTCTAGCCACATAAGTAGTAAAGCACCACCCTAGCAAGCACCAACCCCCCTACCACAAAAAAAAATTTAAAAAGTAGATCGACCAGACAAAGTAGTACATTTCTATATAATCTCAGCATCCTGCTGAGGGAGGATGATCATGAGTACAAGAGGAGCCTTGATTACATAGGAGATCCTGCCCTATCCCCAAAGAAAAGGTCATATATTTATCTAAAATGTGTATTATATAATAATGTACATTATTTATTATGCATAATGATATAATATATATTACATATAGAAATTAGATACAAGGGCTGGGAAGGCGACTCAGTGGTAGAGCGCTTGCCTTGCATGCATGAGGCCCTGGGTTCGATTCCTCAGCACCACATAAGCAGAAAAATCCAGAAGTGGCACTGTGGTTCCAATGGTGGAGCGCTAGCCTCGAGCTGAAATGTTGAAGAGTTTAGAGACAGCACCCAGGCCCAGAGTTAAGGTTCAAGACCAAAAAAAAAAAGAAAAGAAAGGAAGGAAGGAAGGAAGGAAGGGAAGGAAGAAACAAATTAGATACAATGTATCTCTTTTTTTTGCCAGTGAACTCAGGACTTGGTTCTTTTGTTCAAAGCTAGCACTCTACCACTTTGAGTTACAGCTCCATTTCCGATTTTCTGGTGATAAATTGAAGATAAGAGTCTCAAGGATTTTCCTGCCCAGCTGTCTTTGAACTACGACCCTCAGACCTCAGCCTCTTGAATAGCTCGGATTACAGGCATGAGCTACCAGCACCTGGCCAGATACAATGTATTTTGAGTTAGCCATCCTTCATATAAGTTATCAAAACAAATTATGTAGTGGTTGTCTTTATGTAAGTTGCCTGCTGCAGAATTTTATTTTCACCATCAATATTTTATGTCCCATTTTTGTGCATATATATTCATGTAAATACATTTACATAGAGACAAATTTCACCAAATTTCAATGGCAGTCTTGGGGAGATTGGACTTCAGAATGTAATTATTTATATCATTTGAATTTTTATAATAGGCATATGTATCGTTTTACAAAAATAGTATATTTGAATTCACAATAGCCAAGTTATAGAGTCAGCCTAGATAGATGAATGGATAAAAAGCATATAATTTCTATATGATACATGCATATATATATATATACATACATGCATACACATAAAACAGTATTGTTCCACCTATAAAGAAGAATGAAATCGTGTCATTTTTACTGGAACTGGAAATCAGCATATTAAGTGAATAAACCCATATTTTTTAAAAGGTCAAGTCTTTTCTCATTTGTGGAATCTACATTTAAAAACAAATAAACAAATGACATGAATGTACAAAGAGTACTATTTGCTATTATTTGCAGGAAGACTCATAGAAAGGGGGCAGGGGGTTACAATGGATGATGGGGAAGAAATATGATTAAAGTGCATGGTATACATTGGAAAAGAACATTATAATAAACAACCTGGGTGACATCCTAATGGTAGGCTCAAAGACGGCCAACCCAAGGAGAGGGCAGCCTTTGGTTGGAATTCTACAGCACAAGGAAGAACTGGCCACATGAAGAAGGCAGGAACTTTGTAGCTGAAGAAATAGCCCCACCCAAATCTGGAGGAGGTCAAGGTCATTTCATGCCATGGAAAGGTATTACTCAAGTGAAGTTCCCAGGGAAGCTGGGAAGAGCTAGGCTCCAGAGAAGGGAAGTGACAAAGCTGGGTCAAGTGCAGGCCATGGGACCATGCAAAGACTTGGTCCTGTCATTAATGGATGGCATTTGAAGAAGGTGGAGATGTCAGAGTTAGGACCAAGAGGATAGTATGGACTTAATGTGAGACTCACTACGTAGCTACTGGAGTGGTCCAGGCAAGGCTTGGTGAGGACTTGGAGTTAGCAGGCAGATAGTAGAGAAGGTCTATTCCCTAATGGGAGAATGATCAGGTTTTGGAGGCCACAAAACTGGAATTTTTACCTGAACAGTTACAAGCTATCTGCTGATTTTTTAGTGAATCAACTTTTCCAGACCCCACTTTTTCAGAAACTGAGTCTGTAAATCTGAACCTTAAAACTTTTTTACAGTCTGGGGCCTCACATCTGTAATCCTAAGTACTCAAGAGGCTGAGATCTGAAGATCAAGATTCAAAGCCAGCCTGTGGAGCCAAATCCAAAGGACTCCTATCTCCAATTAATCAGCACAATGCTAGAAGTGGGGTTGTGGTTCAAACTTCCACAAGCCATAGGATGAACAACCAAGGCTAAAACCTGATTGATCTACAGGACATCCTTATAGCCATTCATTGAAAATGGTTATTTATTCATTGACTCATTCATCTCTAGTCAGAGGAATGGTTGAGGCAGATGAGATTCACTAACTCTTAGGAGTTATGCTCTAAGAACTAATTATCAATAAATTAATGTGATAAGAGGAAAATCAACCAGGTTTTGCCCCTTTGCTTCCTGGGATCTCTTTAGTTCTGTATTCCTGAAAATAAATATGTATTGGCAAGTATGGATGTGGAGATTTCTATCACTATTTCTCAGAACAAATAAGTTAAAAAACAATTATTCAGCCAGGCACCAGTGACTCATGCCTGTAATTCTAGCTACTCAGAAGGCTGAGATCTGAGGATTGTAGTTCAACGCCAGCATGAACAAGAAAGGCTGTGAGACTCTTATCTCTAATTAATCACCAAAAAGCTAGAAGTGGAGTGTGATTCAAGTGGTATAGCACTACTATTGAGAAAAAGAAGCTCAGAGATACCATCCAGGCTCTAAGTTCAAGCCTTAGGATCATGCATGTGTATGCATACACACACACACACACACACACACACACGTACTCAACCAGCTCACTTTTTAATTTCTGGACATATAGGGTAGAGAGAGGGAGGATGGCAAGCCAAGACCTTAACTGAGGCCCCAACAGTTTCAGCTGGGGTGCCTGTTAGATTTTTGTGTGTTGGGTGGGGGTGGGGAGCAGGTTGAGCACACATGTGAGTCTCTGGTGTTAAGTGGCTGCCATGTGAAGTTTCTGTTTCATCCCTTCTCATTCTTGAGGTGAATCACTCAGTGGTCATGCTTTTGGCCAGCAAAGAGAACTTCCTGTAAATGCAAGTCAGAAACTAATTGCAGGCTGCTTCTTTCTAAATGCAACATAAAAAATAAAAATAAATAAAAACCTGTTATTTGTAAACTTTTAAAAAGCTACACAAAAAAGTAAATAAAACCATACTTAGAAAAAGAGACATATAAAGATGATATTTCTCATTACGCTTTTGACTTAAGTGTATGCTTTTTAATTGTGAAAATACATACAGAGGGGTTACAATTACATGAGCAAGATAATGAGTACATTTCTTATCAAGCATTGTTGCCTCCTCCTTTGTTTCCCCTTCCTATCCCTTCCCATCTCCCCCCCCCGCCCCTTTTTACACCCCCCTCCCCTGCCAAAGTTGTAAAGTTAATTTTTCGACATAATGACTTGTACTTCTCATTGTTACAATGGGTCCACCTGTATCCCTATTTAAATGATTTCTTTTTGCCCTTCCCCTGCAAAAATTCATCAAATACAGTGAAAGCAGGGGTTATACCATGGGGGAGGGACATACAAAGCAACAAAGAAATCATCTTATAAATATGTTAGAAACAATCGAATGAAAGAAAAAACATTTGAATCCTTATCTTGGGGTTCATTTCACCTAACATCAACTTATCTGACCTTTAAGTGTATTTTAGACTAGTTAAAACTAAAAACTTGTACATCATCAGATGCAATTGAAGCCAGTATTAGTTATATATGCCTTGTGTAAGAGGTGGAAAGATTATGGTTTTGTGGAGAATGCTAGAAAAAAAGTGAGAAGACTTTAGCTTGTGGGAGTGAGCTGAGGGTAGAAATACTACCTAAAATGAAAAAGATCCTATTATGATTTAAAAAAAAACTATTACATTGATGTCAGAAACACCAATGATTATATTTGCCTACTTCATATTATTTTATATAAGCCTGAAAGTAACATTATCAAGGATAAATAGGGTCAACTTATTATTTAAACTTCAGATTCCAATGCTTATCAATTATAGAATTTTTAGAATTAGGTACAATATTTGAAAGTCTTCATAGAGACTAGAAGAATATATTCACCTTGTGGTAGATATGGCAGTTATTTTGCACATGCTCTCAACAAATGCAGTAGTTATACAAATAGTATTCAGTATTTTGGTTTTAATTGTCTGTTCTATACATGATATTATTTTTTCTTAGTTAAATGTCTTCAGAATTGAATTGGATCTTAGAGAAGATCAGATTTGCCTAGGGTTCTTCATGCTACATGTAAGAGTGCTGATCAATATAAGAGGCATTTTAAAATTGTAGTATTTTTATTTCTTTTAAATGGGTTTTATTATGATTTTATACATATATTACATGTTGTGATCATTTCTATTGACACTTTAAGAAAAAAACTTACAAGTCCTGCAAACACAAGAAAATCATTAAGCTAAAAAATGCAATCCTACAAACAATTCCTACAGACCTAATAAGTGCAGGGCATTGTGCTATAGCCACATTTTGCAAAGATACATAAAAATCCTTTTAGTCGCTATCATACAAATGCACAACATCCCAGTGAACTAATCAGCAAATATCATGAGGACCTGCACTAAGTAGCTAAGCCAATAGAAAAGACCTACTCTTATAAACTTGGGAAGTAGTAGACCTTCTATCTCCCAGATTTATATTCTATCCTCTTCAGAAAACCCTCTTCAGTTTCAATCCTTATCCCAAAATCTACTTCAGTAGTAATTTATTTCAAGTGACTTTTGCATTGGCAGAATTAGAGAACCTCTGGGAAAACCTGCATATACAAAAAGACTTATTCAGAAGACCAATTCTAAATACAAAAAGGCTTTGTTGATAACATATCTACTTTGTTTCCATTCTATTCAATCCTTCTGTTTCTATAAAATTTTCTTTAACCTATAATTACTGTAGATACAAAATAGCTTGGGTTAGCTAACTTGTGCCATCTAAAGGCTACAGTGAGAACCATTTTGACTTAAAAAAATTAATTTAAAATATCTATATCATTCTTTCTACCAAATAAACTCAACACAACAACTTATCTATGTGAGGATAAAATATAAAACAAATAATAAATGTATGGACAGATGGTATTGATATTATCTCATAGTAAGGTAAAAGAAAAAAGAAAATTCTGAGCTCTAGTCTTAGGATTATGGCTAATTGTGGGACCTTTAGCAAGTTATCTTAACTTATATTTCTCACCTTGAACATTACTTAAAAAGAAACTAAAAATATAATTTTTAATTTGTGGGTGTGTGCATGCGCATGGGTGCATGTACTGGTCCTTGGACTTAAACTCAGTTCCTAGTGCCTAGGTGCTGACCCTGAGCTTCCTTCCCCACTTCCCCACACCCCTGCTCTAGGCTACCACTTGAGTCACAGTTCCATTTCTAGGTTTTTGGTAGTTTCACAATCTTTCCAGCTTGGGCTGCCTTCAATCTCAAACTCCTGAGGAGCTAGGATTATAGGCATGAGCCACCAGCTCCAGGCTATAATTTTTAATTTTTAAAAATAAAAACAAATTTAGAAATATTTACCTGGAATTCAAGAAAATAGATGAAAAGAAGAATTACTAAAACAAGCAAAATAACAGGATTTTGTAGTACATTTCACCTTTTCAAATAAAATATTGAACTTCAGAGAATCCCTCGTGTGTGTGTGTGTGTGTGTGTGTGTGTGTGTGTGTGTGTAATGTGTGTAATGTGTGTCTGTGCTGTATGTAAACAGTATAGACACTAGACAGCTTTCCATTAAGCTTTTTTCCGGGCATACACTGTGTACCCTTTCCAGGCTCCTTCACAGTTAGATGTCACATATGTAATCAAGCTCTTGTCATAGGGGAAGGTATGTGATCATAAGATGAAAATTAAACCGCATAGCCTATCAGAATTCTTGGGTTGTAGCTTCAGTTCTATTGTTAAAGAAGTATTTTAACATAAGAATGCCACTTAATGTCCCCAAATCTCAGTGTTTTCTATCTCTGCCTATACTTTTCCCTCTACCTCTCCTTTCCATTTTGCTTCTCTCACTCACTCTCTCTTTTAAATGAGATATAAGTAATTTGCATTGTTCTTCTAGTTCTATAAATTCATATGATGTTCAAATATCTCCCTCTTCTCTCTCTCTTTCTCTGTGTGTGTATATGTCTCTGTGTGTGTCTCTATCTCTCTTTTAAAGGGAAGACAATGGGCAATTTGCATTTTTCCTTCTAGCCCTATAATTCCATAATCAAGTCTCTGTAACTTAATACCTGATACTTGGTCCTTCATGAAAATACAGACAATTCCATAACTTCCTTCTGACACACCAATTATCTAAGTCAAAAGCGTTCACTTGCTTTCTCAGCTCTTTCCTTCTCAGCTCTTTCTTAGCTCTTTTCCCAGATCTCTCTCTTTCCCAGACCTTTTCCAGCTGGTGGAGTGCCAACCTGGCCTGGTCCCAGCAGGTCTACTGAATAAACCTACCCCTTACCTGAATACCACGTGCGTGGTGCTGTTCTTACTCCGCTACCTCTTTTTAAAAACCTAACATAAATGGTGCCATGACTCAGATAAAGGGGTTAAAGTCAGGATAGGTGGGATTTCTCTCCAGTTTTTTTCCTCTTTTTTCTTTTTTTTTTGTTTGTTTTTCCCTTTTTGCTCTGAGGAATACCCACAGTTCTGACGGCCTTTTGTGAACCGGTCTGTCTGCTGCGGACACAGCGCATCGATTGCTGGCTTTCACATCCACGTCCACACCACTTCTCTACTCTGGTGAGTGAAACTACTCTACGGTTCTCTGTTACTCAGTCTTTGTCCAGATGTGGCTCCTATGGCCTTTAGCTGAAAGGCCGGTCACCTCTGAAGCCGAGGATGCTTGGTTTTGGGGGCTTGGCCATTTCTCTCTAGAGGGCTCTGGGGGAAGTCAGGATGCCGCTTCTGCCTGGTCAGCTTTCCTTCACTCACCAGATTGACTCTCCTACACATTTAATGGCATGCTATAAATCAAGCCCGAGCGATGAAACCCCTTTTCTAATGCCTCCTGCACTCCCTGGAAAGCCAGAGCACCTAATTTTTATGCTATTCTCAGAAGTAGACAGTTTTTGCCACTGCAATGGTAAATGGTCAGAAGTCTGTTTACTTTCAGGCTTTCTTTGCTCTCTCTCTCTCTCTCTGCCATTCATGTCCAACTTTCCTTACACTTCCCTTTCTCTTTTTTACAACATTTTGGCTTGTGCCCAGAAGAGTGTGACGCAGGCTGAGTCCCAGGGACCCCCCTCTAGGTTCCCTCTCAAAGGCTAGCCAATATAGGCTTGGATTTGTTCAGGGTTTCTTTGCATTCTTTCAAAAATTTGCCATCTTGAGTTCGCCATCTTGGCCACCTGGTGGGTTAAGGGTTTGGCCCCATCTGACCCTTAACCTTCCACCAAGCTTACCACTCCATCCATCTATTCTAAGGTGTCTTGCTAATAAGTTGCTCTTTTCACAGGGCCTGGTAAGTGAGGCCCAACCATCTGATGTGCTTTGTTAACAAAGACATCTACACATTGTTGTCAAAAATTTTAGGTTTTGAGTTTTGCCTTTTTTGTGTTGTATTGTGTATTCTACTACTGACTACGTGGTTCTGAAATACTGGGCCTATCTGTGCTAAAATTCCCATCACATCTAACAAGTTTTGTCATTGCAGAATATTTGTTTGTCAATCCTTGATAAGGACCAGGTAAGCTCTATTCTATTTGATCTCCTTGTTGCTTTAATTGGAAATAATAAAGGGCCTTTGTGGCAAAGATTGCAGTTCAAAGCCAGCCTGAGCTGAAAAATCCCTAAGACTCCATCTCCCAACTAACCTGCAAAGAGCCAGGCTGGAAGCATGGCTCAAGACTTGTGTCTCAAACCAGCAAACACTGCAAGTGGTACTGTAACTCAAAGTGGTTCAGTGCTAGCCTTGAGCAGAAGTGCTCAGGGACAGTGCCCAGGCCTTGAGTTCAATCCTCCTTGAATATCAACTGGGACAAGCCATCCCAGCAACAAGCACCTAGACTCAGCCAGTCTGGGGAACAATGAACCATGGAGAGGAGTAAGAGGAGATGATGTCACATCAGCAACTTTGTGCCTGCCCTTTCAAAATTAACCAGAGCCGGAGGTCAATAGAAGAAAGAAGCCTGCCCATCTAGTGCCCTTACCTGTCTACCTATTAACTGGACAGGAGTTTATATTCTTGCCTTTGTTACCTGACTTCTCCTCTACCTAGTCACCAGATGTCAGAAGTAGGTAGGGACATTTCTATCAACATTTTTCAGCCCCAAGTCCTTCCTCTTGCCATTTATTTGCTCTTTAGTATTTTTCAGCCCCTCAATGCCTCATGAGACTTCTCCAGACTTCATCTAAGGACTCACACCACCAAGGGACAGCTGCTGCTCTCTGCCTTCTCTGGGAAGGGACAAAATTCCAGCATTTTACCCTAATGTCGATGCCACTTGTCAGCAGGAAGTAGCCAGAGAGAATCCGCACCCTATTCCATGATTATTAAAAGGCTGGAATGTAAGGTCTGCTCCTGGATGTCGAGAAGACTTCACCCTCCTCCCAGCAAAGTCTCTACCCAGTACCTGCATTACCTAGGCAACTGGCACACCTGCAAGAGGTCACATCTGTATCTGCTGAGGTCACCTCTGAATTTGATGTGGCCACACCTTTCTCCGCCCATACCCTAGATAAGGCCTAGCCCAAGCCCAGATGCTCTTTCTTAGTTCTCTTAGCTCTTTTCCCAGCTCTATCTCTTTCTCAGGTCTTTCCCAGACCTTTCCCAGCCGCGTGGAGTGCCAACCTGGCCTGGTCCCAGCAGGTCTACTGAATAAACCTACCCCTTACCTGAAAAAAAAGCATTCACTCCTGGTATTTTTGTCAAATAGTAAAATATATAACCAGAAACACAAATAATGCCAAACAGGACAAAAATGACCTATCACTCTGAGAACAGGTGTTATAGGGAAGAATGTGGGATCCATAGACATTTTCAGAGAGCATCAGTAACTCACAAAAGCTACATCACTATTGCCTAGTAAGTGGTCTCAGAAGAAATCAAGAAATTGCTTTACTTATGTAAAATACTCATTCCTTGATCCTGAAGTTTTTAATATTTAAAAACTAGAAAAAAAGGTGTGATTTATGCATCAAGTAAGAAGGTTTCTTAAGCATATAGTAGATAAATATATGCATATGTGTGTATACATACATACATATACGTGTGTTGTGTGTGTGTGTGTGTGTGTGTGTGTGTGTGTATATATATATATACACATAATTCTAGACCTTCTGTTTCTGTGCTCAGGAATCCAGATTACTGGAATCTTGTGAACAAATATTTATAATTTCTCTTAATAAATTTGTAGTGTGTCATTACAGTGTTATCCCTCAATGAATCACTTCTCCCTATACCTTACACTAAATCTTGATCCTAACATAATACAGTACTACATAACCATTTCTCAAACACTACAATCATGGAAGGCTTCCTGTGGCATATGACTTGTTCTATCTGACAATCATGAGTATACAAGAAGAGAATCTCATTTCTTTGGCTCAGGAAAGAGACAAAACTGAATAATCAAGAGACAAAAAGAAATGAAGTTAGTTGGACACAAGTGGCTCACATCTATAATACTAGCTAGTCAGGAGGCTGAGATCTGAGGATCATGGTTCAAAGCCAGACCAGGCAAGGAAAAGTCCTTGAGACTCTCTATCTCCAATAAACTACTCACAAAAAAAAACAGAAGTAGAGCTGTGGTTCAAGAGGGAGAATGCTAGACTTGAACAAAAAGCAACTAAGGGACAGTGCCCAGGCTCCTAGGACTTATGTGTGTGTACTTGGAGGCACACACGCATACAAGCAAGCACACATGCACATGCACACACACACACACACACACACACACACACACACACACACACAAATGGTTGGATAATAGTACACACCTATATAGTCAGTACTTAAGAGACAAAGGTAGAAAAATGTTAAGTTAGAAGCTAGCATGATATGCATAGTGAGTTCCAGGCTATCCTGGGATGCACAGCAATACTTTGTCTCAATTCCAGGCCTAAAAAGGAAACTATCTTCCTATTTGATAGTTGTTTTTGTTTTTAATATTTGTAGCAGAAGCAAAAATAATGAAAATATCCCAACAGGCAAAATGCTACTAATTTTCATCTTCTATGGAATTACTTAAACTCTGAATGGGAAATTGATTAATTTGCCCAGATTTTCCCAAATAGAAGCAGTTAAAATTTTGTAAAAACAAAACAAAAAAACTGGACAACCATTACAAAATATTTCTCTTAAAAGCTTTGTAATGCGAAACACTGGTGGCTCACGCCTGTAATCTTAGCTACTCAGGAGGCTGAGATCTGAGGATAGCAGTTCAAAGCCAGTCCAGGCAGGAAAGTCTGTGAGACTCTTATCTCCAATAAACCACCAGAAAACCAGAAGTGGTGCTGTGACTCAAGTGATAGAGCGCTAGCCTTGAGCTGAAGAGCTGAGGGACAGCGCCCAGGCCCAGAGTTCAAGCCCCACAATTGACCAAAAAACAAAAGCAAAAACAAAAAACTTTGCATAAGGTTCTAATGATTTTAAGATACAGCCCTGACTACTTAAAAGCAAAATTATTTTGCAAATACCAAGACTGATTTTGTTGAAATTATGACAGCTACATGAAAACCCCACCAATCTTCCATGAAGTAAAGCAGCCAGCAGAGCAGCAAACTAAGCACATGGCAAGGCTTCGTAAACCTAACTTACATTGGGAAAAATAACGACAGTTCAAATTGGAAGGAGCTCAGAGACAAGCTTTATGCCCAAACAGAAACTCATTAAGCACATAGCGTACTAACCACAGTGTACCCTACAGGGATAAATTCAGAACTCCTGGCATATAAGATGTTAGGGCTGGAGTAACTCTGAACTTTTTTTTATAAAGGTATGAAAAACATGAGAGGCATGTCTCTGAACTGGAGCCAATTCATAAGGCTGCCATGCCCTCCTGTTTTGGCAAGAAATTGAAAAGCACTTAACTTCTGGGTGGTTATCTGTGCTCATCATGTTATTCTAATCTGAAATTCTGAAGTTAAAAAATTAAAGATAAAACCTGAATAAATGAGATTGGGTAAGGAATATCCTGGATCTAAATACAGGTTCATATTTCCAATTATGATCATTAATATTACATCTCTTGCCCCACGTAGCAAGATATATAGCAGGTAATATAGATTTGTTTGCCAAAATAATGCATTGTTTTAGAAGGACATCCTATGTTTGAGGCACAAATGACACAGGTAATGATGTCTATTGGAAAAGCACAATAAAAAATAAAATGTAAACTATAGATTGAAGAACTAGAATAAACAAGTGAGTGATCAAATCACATAGTGATAAAACTATAAAGTCGGAGCAGGATGTACACAGAAGTAAGAGAAAGAACATAGAGAATGAAAGGAAAGAAGCAGGTATAAGAAGAAAAAACGGGGAGGGATGGGGAGTGGGGGGAGAGGGGAGATGGGAAGGGATAGGTAGGAGAAACAAAGGAGGAGACAACAATGCTTGATAAGAAATGTACTCATCTTGCCCATGTAATTGTAACTCCTCTGTATGGTATTTTCACAAATAAAAAAAAAGAAAGAAAAAACTGTATAACTACTTAAACAACAATAATAAATATTTTAAATAGAAAGAACAAAGAAGAAAGGAAAAGAGATAACATGGGCACAAGAACACAAGATCAGAGAAAATGGAAAAGAATCATTAGTCACAGAGTAAGAACACACTTGCAGCCATCTCAAAATGACCCTAAGCCGGGCGCTGGTGCTCACGCCTGTAATCCTAGCTACTCAGGAGGCTGAGATCTGAGGATCGCGGTTCAAAGCCAGCCCGGGCAGGAGAGACCGTGAG